>NC_133618.1:256837084-257166279 GCF_048593235.1 Sminthopsis crassicaudata
CAAATCACTTAACCTCAATTGCCTCAGGAAAAAAAAAAAAAAAAAAAGTTGTAGTGTATGAATATAATGAAACAATATTATCATTATATAAGAAATGATAAGTAGGCTGATTTCAGAAAAGCTTATTTCATTGATATTTGGTGAAATAAGCAGAACCAGGAAAACTTTGTACACAATAATAGCAAGTCTGTGTACTCAACTATGAAAGACTTAACTCTTCTCAGTAATACAATGATCCAAAACAGTTTTAAGAGATTTGGGATAAGAAAATGCCATCCATATTCAAAGAAAGAACTATGGAATCTAAATGCAGACAGAAGCATATTATTTTCACTTTTTTTCCTTAGGGTTTTCCCTTTTGTCCTGATTTTTCTTTCACATAACTAATGTGAAAATGATTTTAAATGACTGTATATGTATAACCTATATCAGATTGATTGCTGTCTTAGGAAGGGGAGATAAGAAAGGGAGGAAATTTTGGAACTTGAAATTACAAACTTAATGTTGAAAAATATCTTTAAATGTAATTGGGGGAAAAATGAAAATACTAAATTAAAAAAATAAACAATGATGTGCCTTTTTAAAGGGGGTGGTGAGGAATGGCCAAAAAACAAACAAACAAACAAACAAACCAAAAAACCCAAGTCATTACATTTAGAGAGGCAGTCTGTACCGAGCTACAAGGACAGACTAAAATAAACAGAACCAAGAAAATGTTGTATAAATTAAGAGCAATACTATTCAAAAAATAACTGAATTAAGATATTCTGAGTACTGTAAATATTCAAATTAACAACAAAGGATCAATGACTCAAGAAGATGCTCTATACCTTCAGAGAAAGAACTGATAAATAGAAATATAAATAGTATGGTTTACATATAATACACACACGCACACACTTACACTGGAAAATGGAGAAAATAATAGAACTTTCCTCACAGTGTTGTTACAAGGATCAAATAAGAATGTTTGTCAAATGCTTAACACAGTCTAGCATATAGTAGATGTTATAAAAAATACTTAATCCTTTTCCTTCTTCTAGCACTGCTTCCCTTGCCTCCTCCAGGTTAATCTGTCCTTCTTAATTTAAAAACATTGCCCTTTTGGGGTACTTCTATCTGTTCAATATTTTTCAATTTCTTATTGGATCATCATCCTTGTCAATATTGAGTGTAGCGGCAAACTGAGGATTTTTCAAGAATAGTCACTTGGATAATTCTAGACCCAATTTCAAAAGTCTGTTAATCATTAAAGCTCTGGGAAAAAGAATAAAAGACCTGCTCTTCTAATAGAAATATCTGATCTCCTGGATTTTTACTTAACTGCTTAGAGATCTAATTAATCTAATTAGAAATCTAATATTTAATGACCTAGAGATATTCAAAGGTCTATAAACTGGGCAATCTCTTATTTGATGAGGAAGCCTGAGGTAAACTAAGTCTCCTTGGTTATTCTAGTTTAATGGATTACTTATCTCTAAACAAATCTCCGCTTTGTGGGGGGTTATATGTTTTCTTATAAAATCATTAACTAAGGTAGTTCAGTTAATTGAGGGAATTTGGAAAAATGAAATAGGATAAACAGTTGTAAGCAGTTGCAAAACACCATAAAACATACCTGCAAACAGCTGTAAACCTTGTGAAACTGACCATCATAAAATTCAGGTAAAAATTTAATAAGTTCATGTTACTTCCAAGCATTATTCTTGTGGTCACAACTATATAACTCATTTCAGTCTCTGTGGAAATTAACCTCTCTCTACTGGTAGAGCTCCAGTATACAGATGTTCACTTCTTGCAAGATTCTAGAATAAACACTTCTATTCTTCACTTGAGATAGCGCTGAGTATTTGTAAATTGTATTTGCAGTACCACACAATACAGATCATCATCCTTGTCAACATCCATGCTTAACAGGGGTATCTTCCAAGGTTTAGGCCTGAGCCCCATTCTGCTTTTATTCTCTCTGGAAAACTCTTTCTTCTGATAATTGCATCAACTCCCATAGATTCAATTATCACCTTTATGTATTTGACTCCAAATCTATATATCAAACTTTCATTTCTTTCAGGCTCTAATGCCATATTAACTTCCTTGGCTGAACAAAAACCTCCAAGTAGATATCCATCATTAGCTTATCAAATGGAAATCAACTTCCCTTAATTCTAAACATATTTCAAATTTCCATAAAGGAAACAATCATCCTTCTCAATCACCCCGGTTCAGCACACTGAAGTCATCTATGGCTCTTCACTCTCCCTTAACCATTATACACAATCTGTCTCAAAAATTTACCTCTGAATCGCGGCCCACCTGTCCCCTTCTCTTCATTCTCATGGCTAGGACTCACTTCTCCCTGGATTATTAAGACTGTCTACCTAGGTTTTTCCCTCTCCAATTCATTCTTCAGAAAGCTCCCAACTTAATTTTCCTTAAGCACAACTCTACCAAAATCACTAGTTCTCTTAAGATTCTTTTAGGATCACTACTGCTTCTAGAACAAAATATAAATTTTCCACCTTGACATTTGAAGACCATCACAATCTGACTACCGTTCCAAATTTTCTTTCATATATTCTAAATTATTGTTAAACTGATCTATTTTCTGTTCAAAGAAGTAAATATGCTCTGGTTTATCTTTGGCAAGTTATCCACCACCCTTGCAATGCATTCCCCCTCTTGTCACCTCTATTGAAAGAGAATAAGACTTCTGGATCACATGACTAACAAAATGAGAACTGGACATGTTCCTAACCCTCATGAACATTCTCAAATATCTATGAAAAAGAAAATTTTCAGAAAATAAAACTGTTTCAGCTATCTCCAGTCTAAGATTCTGGAAACTTTAATGAAAAAACAATTCAATGAATTAACAACAGAGAAGGTTAATGCTTAATGCCCAAGTCAATCACTCAGCCCCTACTCTACCTCTCCCATAACGTGGGCAGAGTTGCAAAAGCCCACTAAAATGCTTATAAAAGAATACAACTCTGCCACTCTGAGCAGCAAAGCAGTGCTCTGCACTGTAATCAAGCTCAGAGAGCTGAAGAAGAAAAAGAATTAGACATAAACTCTGTGGCCATATGACATACCACTAAGCTTAAGCCAAAGAACTCACCAAATATATTTAAGGTTAAATTTGTCCCCCCTAAAAAATACCTGTGATGGAAAAGTGAGTTCAGCTAATATGGAAATATGTTTAATATAATTGTATATGTGTAACCTACATCAGATTGCTTGCCATTTTGGGGAGAGGGGAAGAAAAAAAAAATTAGAACTCAAAATCTTATAATAAATGAATGTTGAAAACATGTAATTGGGGAAAAAAAGGAATACTACAATGTAGAAATTTTTAAAATTTAAAAAGTGAGACCAGTGTATTATGAATTGCCTAGTGTGAAAGGAGGCTTAGAAGGCTCAAACATACATAGTACCCAAAGAAACAAATATCAAAGGAGAAGGTGTAAGAAAGTGAGAATCAGAGGAAAACAAGGGGGAGAAGGGGGAATTAAATTCTTTAAGACCTAAGGAGAATGAAAATTCTGTTAAAGACTTTAAACATGAATAGATAAACAAGGAAAATAGCCATAACAGAAAAGAATGTAGCCTCCAGATCAGCTAAAAGGCCAGATAGTTATTAATAACTATTGGGGGGAAAAAAAAAAAGAATCAACACTTGATGAGGAAGAAGAACCTGTGGATTCCCACATGAAAACATGAAATCATAGCAGATCCTGAATGGTTTAACAGAGGAATAATAACTGCAAAAGCAGATTATGTGGACATCCAACAAATTGTTAGAATAAAAAGCTTGAATCTGTAGAGACAATTCTCAACATCAAAAACAGCAAAATGCAGAAGATGATTGATTGGGAATGCAAATGCAATATCAATCAAGAAAAAGAAAAGCAAAATGCTGTTTGTTTTTTTAAAAGACAGGATACAAGCAAAACATATAGAATACATAAAGGAAACTTAATATGTCCTCCCCCCCCAAAAAAAAAGTCAAAAAACCTGAATACCACAATGCAAAAAATAATACAAGGAAAATGCCCAAACTTCCAAACCAAGAAAACAGGAAGACCAATTAAAAGAATCTCCACTTTGAAAAAACCCTATGCTGCAAACTCCATGATACACACTAGTTAAATTTAACAATTCCAATGACAAATAACAAATTCTGCAGAAAAAGAATCAAATAAATGCCTACCAGGTGGTAGACACCACATAATATCAGGGATGCAAAAAGAAGCAAAAGGCATATATTCTGTTCAAGGAGATTACAATCTAATAAAGAAAGACTTTCAAATATAAAAAGGAAATTCAGACAGTACAAGACTTTTCTTCATCCACCAGTAATTGCAGAAAAATGTAGGTCTAAATGCAAAAAAAGCTGAAGATGCAAACAAAAGTGAAATTTGATAAACTTGAAAATAATGGACTATTTAGGAAAGAGCCCTACTTTTTTTTTTTTTTTTGCTGAGGCAATTGGCCTGAAGTGATTTGCCCAGGGTCACACAGCTAGGAAGTGTTAAGTGTCTGAGACCAAATTTGACTAAGGTCCTCCTGACTTAAGGGCTGATGCTCTACCCACTACATCACCTAGCTGCCCCTAAGAGCCCTACTTTTTTTTTTTTTTTAGAATTTTTTTTCCCACAGTATATATGCATGAGTAATTTTTTTTAATAATATTATCCCTTGTATTCATTTTTCCAAATTATCCCCCCCTCCCTCCCCCCGAAGACAGGCAATCCCATACATTTTACATGTGTTACAATATAACCTAGATACAATATATGTGTGTGTAAATACCATTTTCTTGTTGCACATTAAGTATTAGATTCTGAAGGTATAAGTAACCTGGGTAGATAGACAGTAGTGCTAACAAATTTACATTCCCTCCCCATTGTTCCTTCTCTGGGTGTAGTTATTTCTGTCCATCATTGATCAACTGGAAGTGAGTTGGATCTTCTTTATGTTGAAGATATCCACTTCCATCAGAATACATCTTCATACAGCATTGAAGTGTACAGCGATCTTCTGGTTCTATTCATTTCACTCAGCATCAGTTGATGTAAGTCTCTCCAAGCCTCTCTGTATTCCTCCTGCTGGTCATTTCTTACAGAGCAATAATATTCCATAACCTTCATATACCATAATTTACCCAACCATTCTCCAACTGATGGACATCCATTCATCTTCCAGTTTCTAGCTACAACAAAAAGAGCTGCCACAAACATTTTGAGAGCCCTACTTTTTAAAAATAATAATAGAAAGTAATCTGGCAAAAATTTAAGAACACAGAAAAATCAAAAAAGAAACAAATCATATACCTCTCACAGCAAAGGACAGGAAATCAATTCTTAGCCAAATGAGGGATACAGTAAATTAATTATAAAAGATAAAATATTGATCACATGAATCTGAAAAGCATTTGCACATGACAAAATTAATGTTCCTAGGATAAGAAGAGAAATCATCTAATGGGGGGGAGGAAGAGAACATATTTTTATCAAATTTCTCTGATAAAGGCTTGACGTCCCAAAAATGTAATTAACAGATAGATGCAGATAGATATTTATTTATCCATGAAGATATATGTACTATCTGTATATAGACATAAAAGAACAAAAGCCATTCCCTAGTAGATAAGGATTCAAAGGATATCAACAATCTTCAAAAGAATAATTGCAAGCTATTAACAACAATATGAAAGACTACTTAAATAATAAAAGAAGGGCAAATCAAAACAACCACTTCACACAGTGAGAACACTCAATATTGGAGGATTGTGGAAAGATAGGGTCTATACTCATACATTGTTGGTGAAGCTAGCAGTACAACTATTTTGGAAAGCAACCTAAAATTGGATAAATAAAGAGATTAAAATGCCCTCTGACCCAGAGATTCTATTACTGAGCTTATATTCCAAAGAAGTTATCAATAAGAAGAAATGTTTCACCAAAATATTTATAGCAGCGTTTTATAATAGCTAAAAATTAAGTTAATGCTCATAGCCTGGGAAATAGATAAACAAATTGGGACATATGCATTATGATGTAAGAATTGTGATTTAAGGGAGCCGCTAAGTGGCATAGTGAATAGAGCATCAGCCCTGAGTTCAAATATGATCTCAGACACTTAACACTTCCTAGCTGTGTTACCCTGGGCAAGTCACTTTATCCTACTGCCTCAAAAAAGAAAAAGAAAAAAAGATTTATGATTTAAGAAATTATAAATGTGATAAATACAGTAAAGCATGGAAGGGGCATCATGAACTGCAGCAAATAAAGAAACCAAGAAACAATATAAGCAATGACTACAACAATGTTAACAAAAGAAAAGTTGTGAAAAGATCCCTTTCCACATCACAATTCAAATACTGTCATTCTATCAAAAAAGCTGAGAATGAGATGATGACAATAACAGTAATTCATCATTACATTCTATTACTAAAAGGTCACATTTCACATAATACCATCCATGCTACCCATGCTACCCATATTTCAAGACCATATTATAGATAAATTAGTATTTATGATATGTCAAACAGTCTCCTTACACAGGTTCTACAACAGGATTTCAAAATATTAACAAAGTATTGCAACAGAAAGAACAATGGATTTGTTGTCAAACTGGGTTTTAGTCCTGATTCTGTGACTTTGATCAAGATTGCTAGGCCTTAAGGGGAAGCTAGGTGGCAAAGTGGATAGAGCACTAGCCTTGAATGCAGGAGGACCCGAGTTCAAATGTGATCTCAGATACTTAGCACTTCCTAGCTGTGTGACCCTGGGCAAGTCACTTAACCCCAGCCTCAGGGGGGGGGGGGGGAGATTGCAGGGCCTTAGTTTTCTAGTCTGTAAAAAAGTACTAGATTTGATCTCTTAGATTCTTCCTAACAGTTAAGCCCTATTATCCCAATAACGTGTAACATGTAACTTTCCACCTTACATCCTTTGCTTCAACACTGAATAATCTAAACTATTCCCTATAAGACTGCCATAATTTGAAAAGGCTGCCTAACCCCACTCTAACAAGTCAAGAATATGTCTAAAAGGCATCCTCAAATATTGTAATTATTTCATTCAAAATCTTATCATCATTTACTGAATTTTCACAACCATCTATGGCTCCTTAAAGAAGAGAGGATACATCTGTTCATTTGTAGAGACTCATAACTATGTAGATACTGGTGTTATACATATCAACCAATAAGAATGTATTACTATTAAATACTAGACTATGAAGAACTTGTTCTTTAACCATAACTCCCAATATAATATAAAGGATCTTATTTTCTTTCCTCATTTTTCATCTGGTTGAACCATATCATATGGAGTAACCTACTTCTACACCAAGTCCCCAAAAACTCCCTATTGAGATAATCTCATTAGCTTCCTTTTATGTTTTTCTGTAAGCAACTTGAGTAAGAACAGTCTTTATTATTATTTGTATATCCAGCACTTAGCACAATGTCTAGCTTAGAAGTTTATTGTTTACTGAGTATTTATCAATCCTTTATCTGATTTAACACTATGAAATTTTAACAAATTTTTATTAGCTAAAATTTTTTGCATATTACTTGAAATCCCTAAATTTATTAAAAGCTCAAAAGAGAGCATTATTATTACATTGTGCAATTTAATTTTTAGCATATAACTATTGTGTAAATTCAAGATACAAAACTAGAATTAGGAAAAAAAAAAAAAAGAACAAAATTCATCTGGAAGAACAAAAGGACAAGGATCTTAAAGGGAAATAAAAAATAATGGAAAGTAGGGACCTACTCAGTACTAAATTCCAAACTGTATTACAATGTAATAATCACTAAAACAATTTGATACTTGTTAAAAAAAAAAAAAAAAACAGTATACAAATGCAAACCCCTAGTAATTGGCTAAGGACTCCACTATTCAACAATAACTCCTGAGGAAACTAGAAAGCAATCTAGCAGAAATTAAGTTTAGATCAACAGCTCTCCAAATGGATACATAATCTGTCTTCAAAGGGTAACAATGTAAGCAAATTAAGGATACAAATAAATACCTTTTAAATCTATGGAAAGCAAAAGAATTCTGACCAAGGGATAGGAGAGGATCACAAAAGACAAAATATTATTATTTTTGGTAAAATAAGATTTACAAGTTTTTACACAAACAAAACAAATTTAACTAAAATTAGAAGAGAAACAGATAAGTAGGCAGTTTCTATAATAAAAGGTTTCAACATGCAAGAGGATAAAGAACAGATTCATATTTATAAGAACAAGAGACATCCAATAAATGGTTTAATAATATAAACAGGTAGTTAGTTTTCAAAAGTAGAAATCCAAGATATCAAAATGTAAAATGAATTAGCTTCAAAATTCCCCATAGCCATCTATTCGGCAAAGATGAAAACAGACAATGATTGTTGGAGGGCCTGCAGAAAAATAACACTTTGATGCACTATTTACTGAGAGAGTTGTGAAATGATCTGGCCATTCTGGAAAGCAATTTGGAACAATGGCCACTAAGTCACTATATTCTGTAATTTTTTTTTTAAATTTGAGGCAATTGGGGTTAAGTGACTTGCCCAGGGTGACACAGCTAGGAAGTAGTAAGTGTCTTGAGCCCACATTTGAACTTGGGTCCTCCTGACTGCGGGATTGGTGCTCTATCCACTATGCTACTTTAGTTGCCCCTGTGCAAACTTTTTGTACCCAGTATTGGCACTACTAGGTCTTCACTGAAAAGTGATAAAAGAAAAAAGTAAAGCATCGACATATTAAAGTTTGTATGTGTGGAAATATTTGTAAATATGTATTTATAGCAGATTTTTTTTTTGTAATAGCAAAGAATTGGAAAATCAAAGTACCACCCATCATTTGAGGTACAGATGAATAAATTATAGATTAGAGATGTAATGGAATAATATTGTACTGTAAGAAATGATTAAAGAAGGTGAATAGAGTGCTGGTCCTGAAGTCAGGAGGACCTGAGTTCAAATCTGGTCTCAGACATTTAAATATTTCCTAGCTGTGTCACCCTGGGCAAGTCACTTAACCCCAATTGCCTCAGCAAAAAGAAAAGAAAAAAAATCGATTAAAGGGGAAAGTTTCTAAGAAACTTGGAAAGACTTAATATGATCTGATAGAGTACCATATATAACACTAAAACAGTTTATATAGTAACAACATTAGAAAGAAAAACAATTGTGAAAGACAAAAAGAAAAAGAGGGAAGAAAAACTTAAAAACTCTCATTAGTGAGAAATAACAGTCCCAAGATTCAGAGACACAATTTTACTATGCCCCATGCAGATATTTGTTTTGCTTGACTATGAATATTTGTTGTAATGGCTTAATTTTTCTTTTTCTAAAAAAGTAGGAGATGGGACAGAGAATCAGAATATGATAGCAAAAAATATGAAAGTATTAAAAAAATTCTTTTTAAAAAAACTAAATAAGAAAGATGATTTCAGAAAGGCCTGGAGAGACTTATATGAACTAATATGAAATGAATTGAGTAAAAAAGTTAACAAACTACGCATACTCTTTGATCCAGCAGTGTTACTACTGTGCTTATATCTCGAAGAGTTCTTAAAGAAGGGAAAGGGATCTGTATGTGCCAAAATGTTTGTGGCAGCCCTTTTTGTAGTGGCTAGAAATTGGAAATTGAAGGGATGCCCATCAATTGGAAAATGGTTGAGTAAATCGTGGTATATGAATGTTATGGAATATTATTGTTCTATAAAAAAATGACCAGCAAGATGAATACAGAGAGGCTTGGAGAGACTTACATGAACTGATACTGAGTGAAATGAGCAGAACCAGGAGATCATTCATTATACACTTCAACAATACTGTATGAGGATGTATTCTGATAGAAATGGTTATCTTTGACAAAGAGAAGATCTAATTCAGTTCCAACTGATCAATGATGGACAGAATCAGTTACACCCAGAGAAGGAACACTAGGAAATGAATGTGGACTACTTGCATTTTTGTTTTTCTCCCCAGATTATTCTTACCTTCTGAATCCAATTTTTCTTGTGCAACAAGAGAACTGTATGGATCTGCACACATATATTGTATCTAAGATATACTTTAACATGTTTAAATGTATGAGACTTCCTGTCATCTAGGGGAAGGGGTAGAGGGAGGGAAGGGAGAAGTTGGAACAGAAGTGAGTGCAAGGGACAATGTTGTAAAAATTATCCATGCATATGTTCTCTCAATAAAAAGCTATAATTAAAAAAAAAAAAAAAGAAAAAAAAAAAAGAAAGGGAGAGAAGAGCAGGCTGGGGGTGGAGAAGTGGTCAAAACAAGGCACATGTTCTCAGGTTGGCCAACGTGTTGATTCCTCCTCCTTCATCTCCCCCCCCTCCATTTTATTTATTTGTTAGAAGGGGCTTCTGCTTGAGGAATTGAGGGATGGTGTTAGTGAGTAATGATAGATATGCCAAAAAAGACTATCAATAAAACATTTTTTAAATGAAAAAAAAAAAATGAATTGAGTAGAACAAAGATTATACAATGATCAATTTATGATCAACAGTGAGGTGATTCGGGCCAGTTCCAATGGATTAGTGATATAGAGAACCATCTGCATAGAGAGAGAAGACTGTGGGGATTGAGTGTGGATCACAATATTTTCATCTTTTTGGTTGTTGTTTGGTTGTTTTTTTGTTTTTCATTTTTTTCTTTTTGATCTGAATTTTCTTGTGTAGCAAGATAATTGTGGAAAAATATATAGAAGAGTTGCATATGTTTAACAATATATTGGATTACTTGCTGTCTAAGGGAGGAGATAGGGGAAGAAATAAAAAATCTGGAGCAGAAAGTTTTGCAAGGGTGAATATTGAAAACTATGAATGTATCTTGAAAATAAAAGCTTAAAAAAATTACAAGACCTAAGAGAACACAAGGAAAACCAGAAAGAATCACAAGCAAGTAGGACAACCAATAGTTACATCTAACATTTATTTTACATTTAAAAGTAAGCTATTCATAAAAAAGATCTATAGTTCTATCTACAATGCTCTACTTTAGGTATATAATAGTATATGGAAATATTCATTTTATGGGGTGTTTCTCAAGTTCAGAACTTTTTAAAATTAAAAATATTCTAGTACTGAAAACACACAATGAATGCTGTATATTCAACAGAGATCCACTCAGAACTTTTTGAGCAATATTTTGAAATTTTTGGATTTTCTAGGAAACAAATATACTACAAAAATATGAAAAATGTCAAATACAACTGTTCAATACAACCTTACATACTAAAATATATGCAACTTTAAAATACCTGTAATAACTAACACATATAGAGCTTTCAAATTTGCAAAATACTCTATATATTATTTCATCTTATCATCTTGTAATGCTAGAGAAACTTAGGCAAGATACAGATTAGAGGTTTTTAATATTTTATTAGAGGGAGAGTTTGAACTGGGGGCAAAACAGGATCCATGTTGACTCCAGTGGCAGGAGCTGGCTGGGATTCTTATTTCAAAGTATCCAGCAAGGAGTGAGGGATTTCAGAGACTCTTATAGAGCTCCAGAGATCAGGGAAACAAAGGCAGAGGTGGGAAGAGCACTGGTGATCGGGAGTTCCAAGAAAGGACCATAAATTCATTTCTGACAGGTTGGGGGTAAGGAAGAAGGATTACAAATTCTGATGAATTGGGAGGAGGCTAGGAGCCACTAAGTCTGGTTCAGAGGGTCCCATCTAGGTATCTGAGATAAGCTCCCAGCCCTACTTATCTCAGTCCTAATGGCCAGGAAGGGGAAATGCCACCAAGGAGACTAACGCAGTTTCAGGGAAACTGAGGCAAAACGATCTCAACAACCTTGGCAGACAGGTATTATCTCCAAATTTAGAGATGAAGAAACTTAAGCTAAGAGCATTTAAGTAACTTGCCCAGAATCACAACAGCATGTGTTTGAGGTAGGATTCAAAGTCAAGTCTTCCTGACCCCAAGTCCAATACTACCTGTCTCTCCTTAATCCTTAACACTTTAACCCCTTACCTCACTCACATACTCTTTGAGATCCTGAGCCACCTTGGTGTTTCTCAAATCAGACACACTATCTCTTCAATAACTGGGTATTTTCACTGGCTGACCTGTATATCTAGAATTTTCTCCTTCCTCATTTCCTCTTCTCAGCTCCCCTGCTTCCTTCAAGTCCCAATCAAAATCCCAGTTTCTACAGGAAGCTCTTCTCAACCCCCTTTCATTCTAGTGCCTTTTCTCTATTGATTATTTAAAATTTATTCTATATTTTAGCTTGTCGGTACATAGTCATGTGCATGTTTTGTCTCCCTTATAAGAGTGTGAGCTCTTTGAGAGCAGGGACTGTCTTTTGCTTTTGTGAGTACTTCCAGTCTAAGATAACATGCACTTAGTAAATGTTTACTGACTGACCCACAAGTAGCATAACAAAGGCTTATTATTAATACTAACTAGATATTTAAATATCTTTTATAGTTTACAAAGTGTTTTCATGTAAATTATGTCATTTGATTCTCACAAGATCCCTGCAATAAAGAAAGAGCAAGTACTTTTATCCCTATTATTATAGAATTTGAAAGAATTACCCCACAATTATAAAGAGGGTAAATAGGTCTTTTAATGTCAAGACCAACCTAATAATAAATACCATTTATCTGAAAGCATCAAAAATAACAATGTAGGACAACTAGGTGGATAAAGCACTTGCCCTGGAGTCAGAAGTACCAGAGTTCAAACAGGATCTCAGATACTTACTGTGTGACCCTGCATAAATTACTTAAACCCAATGCCTTAAAAAAAAAAAAAAAAGTAAATGTTTTTAAAAATTATTAAATTCTAGCTCCTACCTAGTTCTATTCTAAAGTTGTGCTAAACATACCATCTTTTCCAAAAGAAAAATACTTAAAATTAAATCAGGTTCAAATATGTTTTCAATTATGTGCAAGCCATTCTGCTGGGTCTTATAAGGAAATCTAAATTTTAACTATAGAATATTTTTTAGGAAAATACTATGCCTTCATGGCCTGAGGAAACTGGACTAGAGAACAAGTCCATCACTTCTAGTTTTCCACAACTTAATTGTGTGACTATGGAGAAGTCCTATTATTTCAGTGCGTTACATGATCCAATAGTATAGAACAGAGAAGCCTAGCTCTATAACTCTGAAAATAAGATCTATTATCAATGCCAAAAAATAAAGAACTTTATTTTATTTATTTTTTTTATTATAGCTTTTTATTTACAAGATATATCCATGGGTAATTTTTCAGGATTGACCATTGCAAAACCTTTTGTTCCAACTTTTCCACTCCTTCCTCCACCCCTTCCCCAAGATGGCAGGTTGACCAATACATGTTAAATATCTACATAACATATATTTAACATGGATTACTTGCCATTTAGGAGAGGGGGTGGGGAGGAGGGGAAAATCTGGAACACAAGATTTTGAATGGGGTCAATGTTGAAAATTTATCCATTCATAAGTTTTAAATACTTCTCTTTCTTTTTTTGCTGAGGCAACTGGAGTTAAATGACTTGCCTAGGGTCACAGAGCTAGGAAGTGTTAAGTGTCTGAGACCAGATTTGAATTTAGATTCTCCTGACTTCAGGGCTGATGCTCTATCCACTCCGCCACCTAGCTGTCCCCATGCATATGTTTTGAAAATAAAAAGCTTTAATTAAAAAAAAAAAAAAAATCACCCTACTTTTCTGGAACTCAGTTTTCTCATATACAAAATGAAGGCATGCAATTAGGTAATCTCTTAATAAAAAAAAAAAAAAGACTCCAATTTTTGCCACCTCACATTAAATATACAAGAAGAGAACTTTGACAATAATTAATCCTTTTCCCAAAAGTATATATTTTAGCTTTGGACCAGAAATGGATCCTTTCTAGGCCTCAAAGTTTTTACTTAAATCAAGTCAAGAAAACATTCTTTCATTAAGTGGCTATTATGTGCCAGGTACTGTATTAAAGTACAGGAGATACATAATAATTAAAAGGCATATCCAAAAAGTCCTTGCTCTAAAAGAGATCACAGTCAAGCTTTTCTCCCTCAAGCAGGTTTTATTAAGTTTTTTTGCTAAAGATATTTTTGCAAGTTTTTGTGCAGGTCTTTTTATTCTGGAAAAGATTTGAGTCGTTAATCTAAAACACATAATCACTGGGTTTGAAAAAGGCCATAAGTCATTTAATAACCATTCTCTCACTTTACACAGGAAATAATTTTCCTAACTTCTTTATTAGTGTGTAACAAAATCGACCAAAAGGAAAAATTTTTTATCTAACCTGAGTATCTCATATTGTAGCACAAAATTATTTTTTCTTCTTCTGTCTCAAACCGTGTGCTTTAAGCCAATTCAGGGTAAACAAATACTAAAATAAATGGATACTTCATCACTAAATAATGAAAATGGCACTGGCTCTAGGTTTAGAGATCTTCAGTGTAAATACTACTACCTATGACACTACCATTATTGACTTTAGGTAAGTCCCTTAATCAACTTAAGCTTCAGTTTTCTCCTTTGTAAAATGAGAGGAGTGAATTAAATATATACTCTCTCAATTTTCAATCTATGATTTCATTTATTACATGTATTATATAGGTAGATATATATAAATATATTATATAGGTAGGCATATTCTGTTGCATGTGCATATGTGTGCACATGTGCAGCCACATATTCAATTGATTCAAGTAAAATCACATTTCAGGAATTATTATTGTAATCTGATATGAATATAATAAATTCTGTTAGAAATCACACATACAGACATATTTAAAAGTCCCTACTCATTTAGTCAATCTATTTGTTGAAAATGTTATCTTCAATGTAGTATTTATGTGATAATTGTATTTTAAAATCCAAAGGAATTAGTTTTAATAAAATTTTGGTTTTTTTTTAATCAGATATCTCACTATCACTTATAATACTGTAGCATCATACATATGGTTTGCCAATCTCTTTCTGCATTTAATTTTGTAATATCTAGATGTTATCTAATTTTATCCTCACACCAACTCTCTGAGGCAGAAAGGAAAATGGAAAGAAAAAAGCATACTGAGCTCTTACTATGTGCTAAGCACTTCTGCAACTATAACTTCATTTGATCTTCACAACAACCCTGAGAGAGAGATGCTATTCAAAAAAGACTACAGAAAAACACCCCCAGGATAATACACCATGATCAAGCAGGATTTATACCAGGAATGCAGGGCTGGTTTAATATTAGGAAAACCATTAGTATAACTGACCATATTAATAACCAAATTAACAAAAACCATATAATCATCTCAATAGATGCAGAAAAAGCATTTGATAAAATCCAACATCCATTCCTATTAAAAACACTTGAGATTATAGGAATAAATGGACTTTTCCTTAAAATAATCAGTAGCATCTATTTAAAACCATCAGTAAGCATCAATGTGTAATGGGGATAAACTGGAACCATTCCTATTAAGATCAGAAGCGAAACAAGGTTGCCCACTATCACCATTACTATTTAATATTGTATTAGAAATGCTAGCTTTGGCAATAAGAGTTGAGAAAGAGATTAAAGGAATTAAGAGTAGGTAATGAGGAAACCAAATTATCACTTTGCTGATATGATGGTATACTTAGAGAACCCCAGAGATTCTACTAAAAAGCTATTAGAAATAATCCACACCTTTAGCAAAATTGCAGGATACAAAATAAACCCACATAAGTCATCAGCATTCTTATATATCACTAACAAAATTCAACACGTAAAATTACAAAGAGAAATTCCATTTAGAATAACTACCAATAGTATAAAATATTTAGGAATCTATCTGCTAAGGGAAAATCAGGAACTATATAAGCAACACTACAAAACACTTTCCACATAAATAAAGTCAGATCTAAGCAATTGAAAAAATATCAAATGCTCTTGGATAGGGCAAGCAAATATAATAAAGATGATTGAGAGGCTGCCGATCAGTTATGTGGTATGGCTGAACAAGCTGTGGGATATGATTGAAATGGAATACTACTGTGCTGTAAAAAATGATGAGCAGGCAGATTTGGGAAAAATTTTTGTGTAATGATGTAAACTGAAGTGAGCAGAATTAGTGGAACATTGTAAATAATAATAATAATAATAATAATAATAATAATAATACTATATCAATGATTATATGTGAATGACTTAGCTATTCTAAGCAATACAATGATCTAAGACAATTCCAAAGGACTAGCAATGAAAAATGTTATCCCCCTCCAGAGAAAGAACTGATAAGAGTCTGAATGCAACTCAAAGTGTAATATTTTTTATTTTCTTTTGTGTTTTGTGTTTTGTTTTTCCATGTGTCTGTGTCTTCTTTCACAAAATGACTAATATGATAACTGCTTTACATGACTGAAAATATGTAATCTCTTTCAAATTGCTTACTGTCTCAAGGGAGGGGGAGGCAAGGGAAAAAGGAAGAAAAATTAGAACAGAAAAAATTTTAAATTATCTTTATATGTAATTGAGAAAAAAATTAAATATTGTTTTTTTTAAAGGGAGAGTATATAAGAGCCACAGATGGAATGTCGTATACAGGTAATGGCAAAGAAGCAATTTGACTAAAACAGAGAAAGTACTGCATAATGATGATATAAATTATATTGGAGAAATATATGAAATTATAATGGAAAAGTGGTTGGGATTCCTATTTTGAATTACTTTAAATAAGAAACCAAGAAATTTCTATTTTATTGTAGAGGAAGCAGGGAAAACTGACCATTGAAGATTTCTAATAAAGAAGTAACACAGTCAGTTCCTCATCTATTTCCTGTGCTTCAGAAATATTCAGCTACATGAGAAGATGGACTGAAAAGAGTGAAGGTCAGAGTTAAGAAAGCTAGTTAAGGGAATACTGCAATAATCCAGGTGAGAAGTGAACTCGAACTAGAGTAGCAGTTTATTTAAGTGTAAAGAAGGGAACAAGATCACAAGACTTGGCAACTGAATGAGGGTTGAGAAAAGAGACATAACTCAAAGATGACTCCAAGGTTACAATCTAAGAGATTAGAAAGATGGAAACACAAACAATAAGAGGTCTTTCTCACTGAAAATCTTCTATAAGAGGAAATTTACTAATTCCCATTACATCCTTTCCCACTTCTGAAAAATTCTAATTGTTAGTATTTGTATGTACCACAAAACAACATATCCTGAAATGCTGAGGTTAAAAATGGAAAGGTGAGGTCTGATGTGACTTAGGAATTCCCTTCATGATGTAGAAAAACTGGGAAACAGATGCATTGTTGGAAGAGTTGTAAAATGATCTAGCCATTCTGAGGAAAAATTGTTCTGAGGAACTACATCCGAAGGGCTATAAAACTTCATCTACTCAGATACAGCAGTATCAATCACTACTGGGTTTGTATCCCAAAGAGATCATAAAAGAGGGAAAAGCACCTATATGTGCAAAAATATTTGCAGAAATCCTTTTTGTAGAGGCATGGAACTGGAAATTGAGTAGATGTCCATCAACTGGAGAATGGCTGAATAAGCTATGGTATGTGAAAGATATTGGAATAAGAAATGATGAGCAGGCTAATTTCACAAAAGCCTGAAAAAACTTACATGAATTGATACTAAGTGAAGTGAGCAGAACTAAGAGAACATTATACACAGTAACAAGATTATTTGATGTCAATGTGATGGACTTGGCTCTTTTCAACAGTGAGGTGACTCAAGTAAATTACAATAGACTTGGTATGGAAAATGCCATCAGCATCCAGAGAGAACTATGGAGATTGAATATGGAGTGAAGTATACTATTTGCACTTTTAGTCTGTTTCTTTCTTTCTCATGTTTTTTTTTTCCCTTTTGATTTGATTTTTCTTGCACAATATGACAAATATGAAAATGAATTTAAAAATAATTGCACATATTTAATCTATATCAGATTACATGCTGTTTGGGGGGAGGGGGGAGCGAAAAATTTGGAAGACAAAGTCTTACAAAAACGAATGTTGAAAACTATATTTACATGTACTTGAAAATTAAATGGCATTGAAAATGGGAAAAAAAAAAAAAAAGAATACTCTTCATTAGTTGTATTGCTGATGAAGAAAATGAGGCAAACAGGATAAAGTAACCCAAGGTAACCCTGCCAGTGTTTTGAAACAATATTTGAACTCAGAGAATTTACCTACTGTGTCAACCAGCTGCCACTCAACATCTTATGCTGAATCAATTACTTTAAGTCAACAAATCAGTAAGTATTTATTAATTTTTTACTACATGCTAGCACTATTATTTCTTACTTTGGTTTATTTAAACTAAATGAGACTTTACAAAACTTATGTTTCAAGAAATCAATTTCACAAGTATAGTTTAGAAAATTTATCTAAAAATATGTAAGGGTTTTTAGTGACAACTTAATGTGAGTCAATAGGGTGAAACTATAACTTCAAAAGCTAATATAAATTAAACTCTTGGAGAATAAGAAAGTGACATCATATTCTCCCAATATGTGGACAGACCACATCTGAGATATAATTTTCTACTACGGTTGCCACAGATTAAAAAAATACAGATAAACTAGGGAAAGTCTAGAGGAGACCTAGCAGAATAGTGAAGACCCCTGAATCCACATCAAGAATCTGGAATTGTCTAATCTAGAAGAGATGCCTAAACACTATAAAGGTTGTGTGTATATGAAAGAAGGATTAGATTAGTTTATGTGATTCAGAGGGAAAAAAAACAAGAATATGTATAAATTGCAAATAGGTAAAAGGTAAACTGAGTTTTGATGTCTAAAAAAGCTTCTTAACAAGTAGAGGTAAGAAGATATAATTAGTTCCCTCAAAAGGGGGGCTGGTTCCCTATTTTCAGATGGACTTAAGCATGGTATAGGGGGGATTCCTTTCAAGTGCAAGGTCTATGACGCCTCAAGCACAATGTCATTTTCCTATCTAAATCCATTTTATAGTTACCTTATCCAAATAAAATTTGTTCCTGAAGTCCCTTCAAACTTTCAAATCCTGTGATTCTTTTAAGTGATGCCCAGTGAAATGATGCAAAAGAATAAATTCACTGACTACAACTATGTAATCAAGAACAATTATGAAAATACATTTATGTTAAATATCCAAGAATTTATTTTCTATGAGTCAAAATGAAAAGAGGATATCCCAACATTTTAGAGAAGGGAAAAATAAATTGTGATAAAAAAGAAGCTGCAAGGTGGTGCAGTGTTAAGCACTGGCTCTGGGGTCAGGAAGACCCCATTTCAAATTGTACCTCAAACATACTTGCTAACTTGATAATAAGTAAATCACATCACCTATTGTTTTCTTCAGTTATCTCCTCTATAAAATGGGATAATAATAGCCCCTATTAGATCTATTAAGACAATAATTGTAAAGCACTTTATACAATGCCTGGCACATATTGTTTAACTGTGCTTATTTGTTACATGGTAGTCTTTGCTTTTGTTTAATTTTGGGGGGTGGAGAAGGAGGACTAAAAATAGGGCTGCCAAGAATGTAAAAGAAAAGAAAGTCTTGTTTTTTTTTTTTTTTTTTAATGCAAAGAAGAAAACAGAAAAAAGTTTGAAGGACACATACAAGCAGGATAGTTTTTCATCTAACTCTGAATTTATAATGTTGTACATATTGTATATTTGTAGTTTCATTTTAAAATATCTTACTTTTTCTGTCCTGTATATATGGAAATGGAAATATTAGCATTTATTTGTAAGTATAACACATATACACACAAAGGCAATGTTCAAATGATGTCACACACACACAAAAAAAAAACACAAATGAATTAATACATATTTAAAATTAATATAATACTTTAGCATAGGGGATTAATAATCAGTAGATAACGGAATTTATCAGACACAGTATCAATATTTTCTGTTTTCATTTTTCTTTCATGTTTACATATTTGTCAATTTCTACTTACCAATAGAAACTTTTTGAAATTTTTAAATAAAAGTTGAAAGTCAATGTTTGTATGTTTGCGGTTTTAGCTATGAAGTAAATATTCTTTTGTAAAAATTAAACTAAAAGCACTTATTATATAAATTAACATAATTTTATTTTCTAAATGCTTCAGACTTATCACATTACCACAATATTCTTCTAATTACAGAAACTCTGCCTAAATAACTATAATAAAGGATAAAAGTGTAAAAAAGGAGTACAAAATAATACAAGAGTTCAAAGAAGAAAGAAAGCACTCTTTTCTGTCAAGGATAAGGAAGACACATAAGGTGAATTACAAAATGCTTTAAATATGAGATAGCATTTGAACTCCATCTTAAAAGATGGACAGAATATTTAAGCTAGTAGCTCTGGTACTTATTAACTGTGTGACCCTGGGAATGTTGTCTCAATTTTCTCATATGTAAAATGAGGAGATTGAACTATATGTCCTTTCAGATGAAGAGCATCAATCCAATCTTCTCATTTCAGATGAAATGATGCCTAAATTTCTTCCCATTATAACAGTGAAGACAGTGCTTAATAAACTGCAATATAAATTACCAACACTATTACTATTATTCTAGTTTCCAAGTCAACTATTTGAAATTAGGAATATAATACATGTCCATCAAACTGAAAAATGATCTGATTCTTTAATCGTTTTTATAGACATTTTCTGGACTATCCCCTAAATTAACTATTTCTTTTTCACACTAAAGGTCCTGTTTTTGTTTTTGTATCCCTTGAGCCTAACATAGCACTCTTCATATAGCGAATTCTCCAAACACATTTGCTGATTTAAATGAAGTAAAATCTTATTAGCATGCTCAATGAAGTAAAATCTTTTTTTTTTTTTAAGTCGCTAATTTTTTTTTTTAATTGAAGCTTTTTATTTTCAAAACACATTCATGGATAATTTTTCAACATTAACCCTTGAAAAACCTTGTGTTCCAATTTTCCCTCCCCTTTCCCTTCTCCCTCCAATATATGTTAAACACAGTAGAAATATATGTTAAATCCAATATATGCATACATATTTATAATTATCTTGCTGCACAATAAAAATTAAATCAAACAGGGGAAAAAAAAGAGAAAGAAAATAAAATGAAAGCAAACAACAAAAAGAGTAAAAATGCTATGTTTTGAATCACACTCAGTTCCTACATTCTTTTCTCTGGGTGTAGATGGCACTCTTCATCACAAAATCATTGGAACTGGTCTGAATCATCTCATTGTTGAAGAGAGTCATGTCCACCAGAATTGATCTTCATATAGTGTTGTTGAAGTATATAATGATCTCCTGGTCCTGCTCATTTCACTCAGCATCAGTTCATGTAAGGCTCTCCAGGCCTTTCTGAAACCATCCTGCTGATCATTTCTTATAGAACAATAATATTCCATAACATTCATATACTATAACTTATTCAGCCATTCATTCTCTAACTGAAGGGCATCCATTCAGTTTCTAGTTTCTTGCCATGAAATAAAAGTTTATTAGCACCTAGTTCCCTGTTTAAACTCACACACTATATCCTTGCAACATTACCCAAAAACATGGTTAAGTATTTTTCTATACAATCAGGCCTCATTTCTGTATACTGACTTATGTCTTCCAAGTTATTTCTACGCTAAATAATTTAATGTTTCCTTCCACTGACTTCTTTAAATCTCTAAACTTATTCTGACAATAATCTTTCAAACTTTTTTTTTAACGGCAAATTAAGAACCTAAAAAGCAATGTTTCTACTGGCATTTACCACGGTTTGCTTTTTATAGACTTAGAATGCTTACAGATGCCAATAAAAAGATCAAAATAATTCTTTTAAACCATAGAGTATCCAGATTGAATTAGTCTTTATCTTCCTGAATTAAAACGTGGCGTCACTAAATCCTGTTTGCCTCAGTTTCTTAATCTGTAAAATGAGCTGGAGAACAAAACATCAAACCTTTACAGTACCTTTGCCAAGAAAACCCCAAATGGAATCATGGAGAGTTGGACATGACTAAAAAATGATTCAACAACAAACAAAAGACTCACCTTATTTAATTCAAACTTTCCTCATTGCCTTGATTTTCTGGACATTATTTTTTGCTGTTTAATAAAAAAAAAAAATTTTTTTAAACCTCAAAACAAAAGTTGGGTTTTGATGGTTATTTTTGGAAGAGGAGGGGGATGAGGTCCTAGATCTATGATTTCATTAGGAGACTCTTATTATGCTCAATATTCTCATTTATAAAAGAGTAGCTTGGATGGTCTTCCTTCCAGCTCAAATCTATGATTTTTGATTTTATAACTGCAAAGACAGTTTCTAAGCATCTGGGAAATTTACATATATAGATAAGACATGGCAATGTAAAGATATTGAGTCACAACTACAGAAATCAAAGAAGGCTATTGAAGGTGAAGAAGGGTCAAACATTGATGGAATGCAAGGAATCCAAGATGCTTAAATGATTAAGGAATACATTCCAGGTATTTAAGGGGAGAGGAAGAGAAAGGGGAGGCTGCTCATTTGTCCAGTGAGAATACATGGAAGATGATGATGGAATAGTCCAATTTGTCTTAAACATAGAATTCACAGCAGAGAGAAAAACAAAATTTGAAATGTCAAATCACTCCCACTCAGCCATCCCAAATAGTCCTTTAGATACTTCACAATTCTAAAATGCTGAAGTTTACCAAAAGGGGGGTGGGGGTGGAGACAGCACTTAATGTCCAACATAATTATTTTTGTAAAGATTACCCAAAGTAATTAAAGTCTACCTCTAGTTTTTAAATCAATTTTTGACTACTTTACAATCTTTATTACAAAACCTTGTCACTAGTTCCAATGATCTTGTGATAAAGAGAGCTATCTACACCCAGAGAGAGGACTGTGGGAACTGAGTGTGATCACATCATAGCATTTGAACTCTTTTTGTTATTCTTTGCTTGCATTTTA
The DNA here is from genome assembly GCF_048593235.1 of Sminthopsis crassicaudata. Classification (NCBI taxonomy): domain Eukaryota; kingdom Metazoa; phylum Chordata; class Mammalia; order Dasyuromorphia; family Dasyuridae; genus Sminthopsis; species Sminthopsis crassicaudata. The sequence goes on from NC_133618.1 coordinate 256,859,982, forward strand.
TTTTTTCTCATTTTTTCCTGTTTGATTTGATTTTTATTGTGCAGCAAGATAGTTGTATAAATATGTATGCATATATTGGATTTAACATATATTTCTCCCATATTTAATAAATATTGGACTATTTACCATCTGGGGAAGGGGTAGAGGAAGTGAGGGAAATTGGAACACAAAATTTTGCAAGGGTTAATGTAGAAAAATTATCCATGCATATATTTTGAAAAAAAAAAAATTGTCACACCAGACAAAACAATATTCTACTATAGAAATTTCATGGTGGAAAGTAGATGAGTCTAGCAAGCAACTACCCCAAAAATATTTTACATTCTCTCCCTTTCCTTCTATCTTATGATATAAAACAGTCCCTCTATTAGGTTCATATTCAAACTTATGGACTGAAAATGGACAATATTCCATCTAAGGTTAACACTTCAGTAAGGAATAGTGAAATGCATCCCAACCAGAATAGCAGTTGTCTTTTTGGCTCTACCTCCCCAAAAGAGAAAAGAGAAGTTCTATTTGCTACTCTGGAGCTTGCTATACCTTTTTCACAAGCTAAAAAGCATCTGAGTCCTCAGCCTTGAGTCTCTGTCCTCTGCAAATAATTTTCTAAAGCAACAAAGTCCATTGTCTTTTTAGACAGTAGGAAAAATTAACTCACTCATACATTAAAATGAAACAGCTTTATTTCCTCACCTTATAGCTTAGCCTAACACTCACAAAAAACAATCATCAATGATATGACTGATAGGGTAGGTCTGCTCAGAGAAGGAACAGAACTTAGTCAGAAATTGAGGTTAGGCTCTGAGATACCACAACATACCTCTCAGATTGGCTAAGATGACAGGAAAAAACAATGATGAATGTTGGAGGGGACGCAGGAAAACTGGGACATTGATGCATTGTTGGTGGAATTGTGAACGGATCCAACCATTCTGGAGAGCAATTTGGAATTATGCTCAAAAAGTTATCAAACTATGCATACCCTTTGATCCAGCAGTGTTACTACTGAGCTTATATCCCAAAAAGATACTGAAGAAGGGAAAGGGTGTGCAAAAATGTTTGTGGCAGCCCTTTTTGTAGTGGCTAGGAACTGGAAATTGAATGGATGCCCACCAACTGGATGGCAAAATAAATTTTGGTATATGAATGTTATGGAATATTATTGTTCTATAAGAAATGACCAGCAGAATGAAGATAGAGAGGTCTGAGAGACTTACAAGAACTGATACTAAGTGAAATGAACAGAACCAGCAGATCATTATATGCTTCAACAACACTATTATATGAGGATCAATTCTGATGGAAGTGGCTATCTTCAACAATGAGAGGATCCAAATCAGTTCCAATTGATCAATAATGAACAGAACCACCTACACCCAGAGAAAGAACACTGAAAAATGAGTGTGGGACTACAACATAGCATTTATATTCTTTCTGTTATTGTTTGCTTGCATTTTTCTTTTTCTTCCCGGATTATTTCTAAATCCGATTTTTCTTGTGCAGCAAGATAACTGTATAAATATGAATACATATATTATATTTAACATATACTTTAACATATTTAACATGTATGGGACTACCTGCCATCTAGGAGAGGGAAGGGAAAGAAGGGGAAAAGTTGGAACAGAAGTTTTTAGAAGGGTCAATGTTGAAAAATTATCCATGCGTACGTTTTGTCAATAACAAGCTATAATTAAAAAAAAAAAAAAAAAAAAAAAAAAAAAAAAGAAGAAGAAGAGAAGAAGAAATTGAGGTTAGGATTTGAATTGAGGTTAGGATTTGAATTGGTCAGGGAGAAAGGGATAAGAGTAGCAAGTGACTAATATTTCTAATATTCATTACATCTTTAAAAAAAAAAAAATCCTGGGAAGAGGTTTTTAAGAGAAGGTACTACCAAAAATAAGCTTATTTCTAAGTGCATATAAACAACAGCCATTTGTGACTTCATCACAGTATATCTAACCACAGCTAATTCAGTGAACATATACCATTCTATGACTCTTAGAATAAACCAAAAGCCATTAATTTTGTTTTTATTCTTCTAAATGAATATTATTCTGTCTAGCACTATAAAAAATCTTCTTGGCAGTTAGGGTAAATAGCATTAAATCCACAAATTAATTGCAGTAGTACTCATTTTATTACAGCAGTTATGTCCCAGTCTTAAATACTTAAACAAAACTCCAATCATTTAAGTTGTTCTTTATCTCACCAAAAACCCTAGACTAGTTTGTCTGTCCCTGGGCAAGTCATCATTAACTGATTAAACCTCTCTCAATCTCAATTTCCTCATCTAAGAATAGAGATAATGATAACACATATATCTCGGGATTGTTGTGAAATCAAATGAGATAAATATGTAAAGTACTTTCCAAACATAGACTATAAAATAATCATTCAATAAGAATTTTATTAAGCATCTACCAAGCCAGGTACCAGGCTGAGAATACAAAGAAAGGCAAAAGAGATAACATTTAAGAATTATTTTGTAATTATCCAATATAAGTACGCAATGTAGTTTGTTAGAGTGACCCACGTATTTTATAGTTATTTTGAATGGAACTTCCCTTTTTATCCCTCATGGATTCATATGGAGAAATGCTAATGACATTTATAGATTTATTTTGTAATTGCTTTTTTAATTGAAACTACTGTCTCAATTAGTTCTTTTGCTGAATCCCACCCAGAATTCTATAATGAAAGCATTAACTCTTGAGCAAATAGGAATTGTTTTCTCCCATTATATGTATTTTTAGGCTTTTGATTTCTAGAACTAAATCAAATAATATCAGGTAAAGAAGACAATCTTACTTTGCCACTGAATTAACTAGAAGTTTCTAATGTTTCTCCATTGCATATAATATTTATCCTATTAAAAAATTCATATTAACCCTTTACATTATGGGGTATTGAGCATAAATTAACACAATAATTTGTGAAAGACTTTTTCCTCTTCTAATACTATCCTGTCATTTTAGATGTTTTTGTCTTTAATAATTCTCTTAATTGTGTTCATATTATTGAATCACCCTTGCATCAGTGTTATAAAAACCCATTTAATCTTTTGATTTTTTTGGATCAACTGCTGAAATCATTTTGCTAATATTTCATTAAAAATGTTTAACTAATATTCATTAAATATTGGCCAAGAGGTCTCTGGTTTTTTTCTTTCATGATTAAAGTATTAGGACTATATTATTGTCTTATAAAAGGAGCTTGGAAGAGTATTTCTAACTATGCTTTAAAAGTAGATAGAATTTTGCTGTAAATTAATTAATTTTTCTCTTTTGGTAGTTCCTTTATAATTAATTCAATTTCCCTTTCTGAAATTGGACTATTTGTTTTCCTATTTCCAATTTCAGAAAAGAAAACTGAACTATAAAAGATCCACCAAAAAAGGAAAATTCATGCCAAGGAATGAATGTTCAAGTTATGAAACAACTGCACTCTTTTATACATATCAGCAAGGTTATGCTTAAGATTCTTCAAGCTAGAGTTTAGCAATATTGTGAACTAAAAATTATTAGAATAGGCTGGTAATCAAAGAGGAAAAGGAACTAGAGATCAAACTATCAACATTTACAGGATTGTGGAAAAAGCAAAAGAGTTCCAGAAAAACATCTACTTCTGCTTCTTGACGACACTATGGCGTGGGACTACGTGGATCACAATAAAATGTAGCAAGTTCTGGAAGAGATGGAAATTAACAGATTATTTTATCTCCTGAGGAACCTGTATGAGGGGCCAAGAAGCAACACTTAGAATGAACTATGGAACAATTGATTAGTTTAATACAGGAAAAGGATAATGATTTCTATTGACACCTTATTTATTTAATTTATATGCATATTACATTATATGAAATGCTAACTTGGATAAATCAAAAGGTGGGAACCAAGTTTTCCAGGAGAACTATCAACAATTTCAGATTTGCAGACCATATCACTCTTGACAGTAGAAAGGGAAGAGGAATAAGAAGTCTCTTGATGAGGATGAAAAAAGAGAGTAAGTGTAAAAGCAAAAAATGTGTAAAAGAAAAATGAAATTTAAGATCAAAAAAGCTAAGATCTTGGCAAATTGTCCAATAACTTCCTGTCAAATAGAGGAAGAAATGGAAGCAATGTCAGATTTTATATTCTTATGCTCAAAGAACACTATGAAGGTGACTGCAGCCATGTAAATCCATGGCTTATTCCTTAGAAGGAAAGGAAAACTTCCTTTGAAGGAAAACTGACAGAGAGATTTATATAGTCAAAGATATGATTTTTTTTAATAGTAACATATGACTCCAAAAGTTGGACTACAAGGAAAGTTGAATACCACAGAATCAATACTTCAAAATGTGGTAGTAGAAAAAGACTTTTGAGATAGCAAAAAGATCAAATTAGTCAACACTTCAATTAATTCAAGCTATTCACTGGAAGGTTAAATACTAAAGTTAAAACTTAAATACTCTGGCCACATAATGAAAAAAAGGACACAAGATTGAAGACAAAAAGAAAAGAGATGGCTGAGGATGAGATGGATAGATAGTAACATGAAAGCACAAACATGAACTTGGACAGACTTCAAGAAATTGTGGAAGATAGAATAGCCTAGTGTGCTATGATCCATGAGATCATGAAGAGTTGGACACAAGAGAATGACTGAACGACAATAAATATCTCTACTTGGTGACCCTTGAGTATTTTATATTTTTTGTATAATTCTCTATTTCCTTTCAAATTTCAATTTTATTGGCCTCTAATTGAATGTAACGGCTTCTAATAATTATTTTTATCTCTTCTCTGCTGCAAATTCACTGTTCATTTTTTATTTTGTTGCTTGGATTTTCCTAGAATTTTAAAGAAAATTAGGAGAAAAAAGTAAGAATAAAGGGAAAATAGTTCCTTCAGATTCCAAACTATATTACTCAGGAGTAATCATTGTAACTGTTTAGAATTGATTTTAAAAATAGAAAAGCAGTGAATAGAGCACCAGTCTTGAATTCAGGAGGACCCGAGTTCAAATCTGGTCTCAGACACTTAATACTTCCTAGCTGTGTGACCCTGGGCAAGTCACTTAACCCTAGCCTCAGGGGGGGAAAATTAAGAATAAAAATAAAAATAGAAAAACAAATCAGCAGAATAGTCAAATCAGAACTAAAGAGCTTCAAATAATTCAATGCTGACAAAAACTGGAAAGCAGATTGGAAAGGAGTAGAGTTATATCAACATCTTGCAAAATATTCTATAATAAACTCAAAATATATATGCCTTGGCTATTAAAGATGAAAAAAATTGAGGAGAACCAAAACCAAATACTTTTCACAGTCATAAATACAGCATGAATTCTTAAACAAAGGATTGAAAAAATTATAAAAGATACAAGTAGAAAATTTTCATTATGTGAAATTTAAAGCTTTTGCATAAACAAAATTGATGCAACTAAAATAAAAAATAAAATTTTCAACAGGGGGAAGCGGGGGATGGATCTTTATCCAGGGATATGACGGAAAAGTTTAGTGGACTGTAGCCTGATGGGAAATGAAAAGAAAGCTAGCCTATGTGTCTTCCTTAAATGAAAGTCCTCGAAGTGTCCACCACATTCCAATCAAAGGAAGGGGCAGAAAATACTTTGGAGGTCTGAGTTCCAGAACGAAGTGATGTTTCAAGATGAAAAGGTTTTCTGAGGCATAACAAGTCTGAAGTGACACCTTATTATAACAAAGAAATGGAAATAATGATGGTCATTGAATTGGAAATGGTTAAATATCTTCTACTATATGAATGCATGGAATTCTGATGTACAATAACAATCAATACAGAGAAGCATGTTAAGATTTAATGGGAACTAATACAAAGTGAAGAAAAACAAACAAACAAAAATACCCAATGATTACAATAATATAAAAGTGAACAAGAACAACAAAACATCAACACTAAATACTATCATATTAAATGACCAAGTCTGAATCTAAAGAAGAAAAACAAGAAAGTATAAATTGCTTTTTTCAGAAGTAAATGGCAACAGGTGTACTTTTTGATATGTTGGTTAGTTTTGCTGAACTATTTCTTTCTCTTATTTTTATTCTTTGTAATAAGAAACAGCTCTCTTAACAGAAGGTCCAGAAATGTGAGTGATATAATAACAAAAGATTTTAATAAACTTTTTTTAAAATAATTTTAAAAGTATCTATCTAATATGCATCAGACATTTTGCTAGGCTCTAGAAATACAAAGATAAGAAATGAAGTTGTCCCTTGCTCTCAAGGAGCTTACATTTCATAAAGGGAGGCAACATACATTCAACATACATTGAACATATATTCAAAATAAATACAAGATAACAGGTAAAGCAGAAATCTCAGGAAAGTGGAAGTCACTACCAACAGGAAAGATCAAAAAAGGCCTCATATAAGAGATGTCTGAGCTGAGTTTGAAAGAAATTAGGGATTCTAAGAGACAGAAGAAAATAAGCATTCTAAGCAAGGGAAAAAAGATCAGAGAAATTAGCAAATTCAGAGAAATATAGTGTATTGTGTAAGAAACAATAAGAAAGCAAGTTTGGCTTAACCAAATGTAACCAATGTTAGATTGGAGAGATAAGACACGCTGAAGGAATGCTCTGAACCTACAGTGATTGTAACCAAGGAAAGATGACCGGTTGGTGAAGTAAAAAGTAGTAAGAACCTTGCAACAGGCAAGCATAATAGTTAAGGAGGGAAATGTCAGACATAGATACATCTATAACTTCAAAAAGTTCAAAGAAATAACAGAAATGAGAGCTCTTAATTCCATTCAAAGCTCATCTCTAAGATGCTAAGAGACGCTTCTTGAATCCCTCCAATTATTAGTGTACTCCTCAAATCATCACTTAGGGATATTTTTTTGGTATATTGGGAATATTTGGCATATTTCTTATATTTACTTCTCTGTGAATAAAGTTCATCCTCCTTAGTATAGCATCTGGCATACACTAAGCACTTAACAAATGCCTATTAACTGATTATTTCAGTGTCAACTATTTACTGTTTGCAAGTATGCCTAAAAGCATGAAAGGTCCTTGAAAGTAGGAACTGTTTCATTATCATCTTTGTCATTGCACAGTTTGGCCTGTAATAGGCACTAAATATTTGTTGAGTAATTTGGCTACAAGACTCAGAGATTTTAAGTGGCTTCTCCAGGGTGCCAAAGCCTACTATGTTTTGAGTCTAGGTCTTCTGATAGTCCAGTATAATTTCTATTAACCTACAATCAATGACTAAGAAATAATTAATAGTAAGGCAGAGCTAAGATGGTAAAGGAGATATAACACAATAGTTACTTTTACCTATAAACTATGCTTTTTCTAAACAAGAGTTTTTCAAGATGAACCCCCCCCCCCAAAAAAAAATGTGCTTTAAATAAAGCAAGTTCTATACTTCAATATGACATAAAAGTGACTCTGGCTTGTTGAAGGTTATCCATAAGTTTATATAAACTCTGGAAGATGACACCATTCTAAAAAGATTTTAAGCATGGTCTTATCAACAAACCATGTTTGCTTTTCACTGGTACACAAAGAGAATCCTCATCAGTAGGCCACTCATTTAACAATGCATTATTTGGCCATAGTAATCCAAAAATAAAATACAAAATACTGAGGAGAAAGGATAAATGATATTAAAAAGCACAGGTTTTTAACCAATTATAAATATTAACTTAATTGTTGGTACTCTAAACACATGATCTTATCCTGGACCCAATAAGCTATATTACTGGAGGAACTGAATCATATCAATATTAACAATCTCACTATAAATGAAACCATAACAAAAAGAAGTTGATGCTAATAGAAGGATGACTCACTGGTTTCCCAAGAGAAAAGCAAATACAGGAATTAGTAGAGTTTGTTTTACTGTGTATCTGAAGACAACAGGAAACATAATTTCATAAGCCACCTGATCACTTCCTATTTGGAACTCTTGAAAAGAAGTTTCAAAAAGACAATCATGAAGTTAATTTCAGTTTATGCATCAATATTTATATATAGCTGAAACTGAGGAAGTGGAAAAACTCTACAACAAACCGAATAAGACCTTCCAAATTAAATGAATCTATACTTTAATACCCAAGGACTTCATTAAAAAGGCTACCTTCTAAGTTCAGGCATTACCTCTCACCTACATTCTTGCAATAGTCTCCTGATGGGTATCTCTGCCAAAGAAATTTTCCTTAAGCACTGACCATGTGACTCCACCACTCAACTCCAGTGACTTCCTATTGCTTTTAGGATCAAATAGAAATGGCTACATTTATATCCTTATATAGGCTTTCAAATCCCTGTATAACATGGTCCTAACCTATTTTTCCTAGCCTCAGTGGGCATTGTTCTTTCCTCTCACACTCTTCAAATTCAGCCAAGAACTTTCTCTATTCTCATACAAAACACTATATTTCTTGTTTTATCTGCCTTTGAAATAGCTAGCCTACATGCCTAAACTGAATTTCCTCTTTACCTCATAAAGTTCTCTGTTCTTTTAAAAGCCAAACTCTAACTTTAGCATAAAGCCTTTCTGATGCCACCAACTAATAATATTCTCCCTCTTAAACCTTTTTATATTTAACAACTTTGTGTGTGTGTGTGTGTGTATATATATATATATATACATATATATATATACATATATATATATATATATCTGTATTTATTAATTTTCTATTTGTGCTATATAGATATATATATATTTACATATGCATTTATGCCCTGTATTAGAATGTAAGGTTCTTGAGTAGGCATTGTTTCATTCTTTTTACTTGCACATCTAGCAACTCTACCTAATACACAGTAGATGCTCAGTAATATTTAATGATTGATTGGGGCAGAAAAGTTTACAGAAAACTTACTGATTCAACTAAACCTGTTCAACTTCAGAGCATTCAAAACTGAAACTAGAGAATAACAAAACAAATAGCCAAAACATGAAAAAGGGGGAAAAAAAAAAAACCCATGTTAAAATTTCTATAAGCTGTTTTCTCCACCAGTGGCATTCTTAATGAGTTTGAGAAGAAAACTTAATTATCAGAAACAGACAATATCTTATACTTTCATAAATTTATTGAAAGGTATGGTGACTAAATATTCCAATGAGCTTACTTCTTTACTATATTAGCAGGTAGATTAGGTAGATTTTTAACAATTCTTATATAGTCTCCCCATGTATTAAAGTCATATAAGATAATTTTAGTAATCCTCTGATTAATAAAAACCAGTGCTTGCCAAGATGTCTGCAACTGTGGTGGATGATGTCCAACATATAGCTGAAATGAAAGTCAATTATGCCAACTGCTTTTGGTTACAAATGAAATTGTGCTGATTTTGTTAATTTCTAAAACACTGCAAAGCTTCCAAAATGAATTCAATAACCAAAGATATTAGTAAGACAATCTCCACAAGAAAAGACAAATCCAGGCAGTCCCTAGTGAGAAGGGCTGAGGGTGTGTGTGTGTGTGTGTGTACACACAATAGACACTAGATGAATAACAAATAAGCACTAGAATTAAATTGACAAAGAATAGGCTGGATTACATTTGGAAAATTGGATAGTGCCTTTAACCACCCCAAATTCTTCACAGAAACAGCAAGCCATCTTTTTAACAACAATATTTTACTAGTGATGCTACATAGCTCCACTTTAGAAAACCAGTTTCCAAAGATTTAAATTGGAGGTCATCAGAAGGTCAATGGAGAGGTGCTTAATGGGCATGAATAGGCTGCAGAATAATACCAAGAAAGAATGACATGGGTGAAGTGGTGTAAAGGATATAGTCAGATTTCCTTTTCATGATTGAAAAAGAGTTTGGTTAGCCATGCTGTGAGAACAAAAGATAATTGATGGATAACCCATGTGCTTTACTGATATCTCCACACAATGTGCAAAGGTCTAAAATAGGGGTTCTTAGCCTTTTTTGTGTGTCACAGACCTCTGGCAGCCTGGTGAAATCTATGTACCCTGACTCAGAATAATGTTATTAAATGCATAATATACAAACAATTGCAAAAGAAACCAATTATACTGAGAGGATCATCAATTTTTTTAAAATCAAGTTTATAGATTTCCCCATCCCCCTCCCATTTAAGAACTCCTAGTCTTAAAAAAAGGCTCCTAGTGTATTGAATGCAACCCCCTGTAGAGGACTTATGGGAAGACATCAACAAGGTTCACACAGAACACAAAGGCCTGGATAGGATAGGATCTGATCACTCTAGAAAGTGCCAAAACTGCTTTAAGAAAAAAAGAAATAACCTACGAACAAAGTAAAAAATAAATATTTTGAAACAGATGGTTATCAAAACCAGAATCAAGAAGATACAATATAAACTCTTCAGGGCAAGGACCATTTCAAGCAATCAACATACTTCATTAAACAACTACTGTCACTGTGCTCCACATCAGACATACAAAGACCAAAAACAATTCTCAGCCCATAGAGCTTATTATTATCAAAAGAAACAAAGTATACATACTTGAATAAATACAGGATAAATACAAAGTAACTTTTTGGGAGATGGCAGCTAACAGATGAGAGGAAGGATCTGGAAAGACCTAAAGTAGAAGGTAGTCCTTCAGCTTACCTTTAAAAGGAACAAAGCATTCTGACAGTCCAAGATGAAGAGGCAAAACATTCATTTTTGCCTTTGCTTCATCAACACTTAGTGCACCTAACTTTACACAGATTAGGCACTTTCTAAACATTTGTTCAATTGAATTACTGGCAGTGGAAAAACACATTAAAGATGAAAAAGGACAGATTTTAGTTACAAACTATTAGGTTCTTCTGTAAGATCTGACTCTTACCTTTTTTTACAACACAGAACAAGAAGGATCCATAGAAATCAGCACATATAAGAAAACCTGCACTTTGAAAGTAAGAAAAAAATAAATGAATTGGGATAATAAGCCTATTGACTGGTAAAGAGGGAACTATTTGGAGAGCAGAACACATGGAGATCGAGCAGTATTACCAAACTGTGGCCTCTGAGACAAAACAAATTCTACTTAAGGCATCATTGATTTCTTCTGGTTTATGTGGAAATAAATTAAAACAACTAAAATGCCTTTTTAAAAAAATTGGTAGTGATTATGAAGTGATCATGTCCAGGACGACAGTAAAACCAAAGACGTTCTGAGTACAAGTACTGTTTTCAAGTCTTTTTCCAATTAAAAGTTGTAACTCTTGAAAAGAAAGAAAAATAAAGAGAATAAAGAGTGGGATCTAAAAGATCAGTCACCTAGCCCAATCTTTTCATTTTACATATTGAAAAACAGACCCACAGAAGTTTGTCATGTATCTAAGACTACATAAATAGCATGACTGAAAAACAAATCCTAGGAGCAGCTAGGTGGCACAGTAGATAGAGCACCAGCCCTGAAGTCAGGAGGACCTGAGTTCAAATTTGACCTCAGACACTTAATACTTCCTAGGTGTGTGACCTTGGGCAAGTCACTTAACCCCAATTGCCTCAAAAAAAAAAAAAAAATCCTGATCTATACATCTACAAGTGCTGTTTCTGTCCCACATCCAGAAAATGGGTGGCACAGTGGAAAGAGTGCTGAGTTTAGTTTAGAGAATCTGGGATTCAAATCCTCATGTTGTTAGAGCCAGAATAAGGCTAGAAAAATAATTAAGATCATGAAGGCTGAGTATGAAATATGATTAGGAAGCTATAAATTGGGGGTGGAAAAGAATCCATCAACACAGGCACAAAAAGGCATGAAAGAAAGTATAGAGAAGATGCTCAGAGGACAAAATAACTGACAAAAAAGGAGGATTAACACATCTTTACAAACCAGTATATAATAATCAAAACATTTAATATATTAATAAATAGGAAGAGGTTAATAATCTTCACAAATGTCATGGACTTAGTGACAGAGCTTGCAGAGAATATCATGATGGAAATATTTATACAAAAGAAACAGATCTGATAGAAGGGGCAAAAAGAGTAGCACTACTTGTCAAGGAGTCACACACACAGAGGAATCACAATTTGAGAAAGTGTAAGGAAATAAAGAGTGAAAAAGCAAATGTTACGACTGGAGTAGATTACAGACTGCCTTGCACAGATGGAAGATATGGATAATACTTCCCAAATATAGATTACAAAAATAGCATAAAAATTAAATTACATGATTATGGAAATCTTCAATTATGACACTTGCTTAACAACCAGAGCTGTCCAAAGACAAAATATAAAGAACCACCTCACAAGTCCTCTCTCACTGTATATATAAAAACAGAACTTAAGTTCATGGGGGAGAGAGGGAAAGGAGGAGAGGAAGGGGAGTAAAGAAGGGCTTCCTGGAGGGTTTACTATGTTTTAGTTATATCCTGAACTATGTAACTGTTAAAGAGATCCCTTCCCACTCTAAGAATTGGATTCTAGAATTAATATTCTGAGGGTTGTCCCAAATAAGTACTATATTGAAAATATCCTACTCCCTTTTTATGTGGTTAAGACTTGTCACTTGATAACTATAGGGAACTCCCTACAATTTTCCCTTTGAGGAAACTGCCTCTACCAAAGCAAAGAGGAAAAATGGTCTACAAATTATTGTCTTAAAAATTATGTGGGGCATATGTGGGAGGGTGGGGCAGCTAGGTGGTACAGTAGACAGAGCATCAGCCCTGAAGTCAGGAGGACCCGAGTTCAAATGTTACCTCAGACACTTAAGTCTTCCTAGCTGTGTGATTCTGGGCAAGTCTGGTAACTCCAACTGCCTCAGCACAAAAAAAAAAAAAAAAGTTATGTGGGGTTGATTTGCCCAGATTCTGACAGAAACAACTTGAAACAATTTTTGCTCCATTGACTATAGTATATTAAAAAAAAGTTCACAGAATCCTATACAAATCCATTTTTCAATAAACCAATACAATAATGCAGACCTTGCAATATCTAACAAAGGCAATTTTCAATTTTGCTGTGGATACATCTTTTTTCTTTACATTATTATACTATCAAAAATATTAAGTGTCTATCAAGTGCAAAGAAATAAACTAGCCTCACAAACACTATGTTAAGCACTTAAATAGCCATTATTATATGTGATTAAGAATATGCTGAAGGGACAGTAGCTTATCCAAATCCAAAAGTTTGGGCCTTAGAGTCATGACAACCTAGATTAAAGCCCAGCTTTTGATACTGGCTATCTGCCCATGTGTGTATGCCTCAATGTTCACAAGGCAGTTCTATTAAACTATAAATTTCAGAAAAATTAATGATCTCTATTAGTAGCAGTAGTTTTCAACAACAGAGAATTCTCCAGAGATGAAATCTCATGGGGAAAAAAAAGTTATCATTATATCAAAGAAGGATCTAACATAGCAAGATTTGGTAGTCTATGGCACAAGATAATTCTTTGGTAGTATGGTTACAAGAGGAGAGACAGGGAATGTCCATGGATTCATAATTATAAAATATTTTAAGTACCACCTCAAAATTATTCCTCTATGAAAGGTAAAGCAAGTATGTCAATTTTACACATAATATTGGGGCTCGGAAAATAACTTACTAATCTTTAAAACCAATAAAATTTAGGAAAACATGATTCAAACTGTGGTCTTCTAATTTCAAATCTATGACTATTACATAATGCCCCAAAGCATTCTTTAAATGCTCCTTTGGGCACTTGAGATGAATTCATCCCATAGGTTAATACCACCTAAATAAGATTATGTGAGCACTTGTAGAGGGGACTTACATAGTTAATTCTTTGCACGATGTTATCAACAATGAATTTTGCTAAGCTTTAGGGTCATTTCAAAGATAGGATAGACCATTTGTGAGCTTGCATGAAATCCCCTTTCCCCTAAAATGAAATTTGATAGTGCACTCAACAAGCCCTAGTGATGAGACCTCAATAAAAAATTCAATTTTATGAACTCTACATGTCAAAAAAAAAAAAAAAATCACTTCTCTATCTGTAAGAATGGGCAAAAGAGAAAGACAAATTTGTTCACAGGAGATACTGGAAAGTATTTTGCCTCTGATTAGGTTATAATCAGTTCGGTTTTATCTCCAGATAAAAATTGTGCAATGGTGCAATCTTGTTTGTCCCCAAAAATAAAGAGTATTGTCTCTATGAAGTGTTATTAGACTTATATCCACCTATTCATTAAAAGTGATGTTCAGCATTTCATTACATCCCATGAAAGGTCAACACAAGGAATAACTCAAACAAGAGTTAAGTCTCCATTCTCCAACCAATTCAGTCTCATGCTTGTCTTAAGTATATTCGGGAATGAGCACTGCCCATCGACTGATCACATAGTCTTCTCTACTACCTGCCCTCCCTACTCTTTTTTGTCTTTTGAAGGTTCTCAGTCCTTTCTATATTGGGTCTAACCCTGAAGCTGCCTCTCCCCATTCCAAAGCCCTGGAACTCTTTTAGATACAGATGTTCTCCTCTGTCCCGGGGATTTACTTTTAACTTTACTTTCTGGCAGCACACCAAGGCTCATGTGTACCACGCCAACAGGGGATGAAAAGAGAAAGGATGGGATGGGGTGGGATGGGATGGGATGGGATGGGATGATGGGATGGGATGGGATGAGATGAGATGAGATGGGATGATGGGATGGGGTGGGGGATGGGATGAAACGGGGTGGGATGGGAAGGGTGGGATGGGATGGGAATGGAATGGGGGAGGGGAGAGAAAGGAAGGGAAGGGGTGGAGAGAATAGGGAGAGTGAGGATGGGAAGGGAGGGGAAGAAAGACCCTGTGGCCTTGGGGAGAAAGTATGGGGGAGGGGGAAGCCAAGCCAGGGCATCTTCCCCAGCCTGCCTCGCGGGCAGCGCGGGCCGGACAGGCGGCGAGCGGGGGAGGGGTGCCCGACTGCGCGCGTAGCCGGGCCTTTAACTCCGCCGGCGAACGACCGGATGAGGGGCGGCGCGGGAGCAGCGGCCGTGCTCGTAGTCGTTCCCCCGCCCCCCCGCCCAGCCCTGCGGGCACGCGCGAACACACACACACACACGCACGCACACTCGCACGCACACACACACAAAGCGGCCCGGCGCGGACCGATCTGGCCAGGCCCGGGGGAGGAGCAGCAGGGCCGTTGGCGGCGGTCCGCGGGCCAGACCTAAGCCAGAGGAGGCCGCGCCGCGCCCCGCCCCCGCCTTGCCTAGCCGCCAACGGCCCCGCGGCCCCCGCCCGCCCGTGGTCCCTCCGCCCGTCCTTTCCTCCCTCCCTCCCTCCCTCACTCACCCACCTCAGAATCCGCGGCGGCCATGGCCCGGGTGCCCCGACTGTGGCCCCGCCCCCGTCCCGCCTCGCGCACACAGGCCCCGCCCCCACGGCGCTCCTCCTCTGGTCCATAAGCCCCGCCCTCACGCTGCCACACGCACACGGAGACCCCGCCCTTCTTTGCAATAGTTCGTCTCCGCTAGGATTGAGGAAACGAAGGGAGCCGGACCGAAGGCAGCTAGCCGGAGTGCGCGTGCGCAGTCTACGTGAGGGCTATGGCGATGACCGGATTCTCTCTTCCGCACAGCTGGGGTACCACGTGACTTCGCCGCGAGCCACCACTAAGTACGCCACCCACTCTAGAGCGAACCTGGGAGCTGAGGTCTCAAACGTTCTCTTTCAGCTCCGCCCAGTGAGGTCCCTCTCAAGCTTCAAGAGAAAAGTTAAATGCTTGTTGACATACTTCCCCATAAAACAATTTTCACAGCGAGGAACGGGAAGGTAGACAAGGAACGCGGCGTGATGCACCTTAGGCCTACATCCTGAGTCCTTCTCAGCCCCCAAACCGTATAAGTAATCCCCTACCCGAGTCTCCCGTAAAGGGAGGTCCTTTAGGCCTCAGGTTCCCGATCACAAAACCTTTCCAAGCGCACACTCTCCACTAGCTGGCCGGGAACAACGGTTATCCCCATTGTACCGATGGGAAAACTGAGGTCCAAAGTGGCTCATGCCGAAAATCAGGGAATAACTTTATTAGGCAGAGTCCTGATCCCTTCCCCACTCCAGCCCAGGTCTCTCCTCCAACAAACAGCACCTTATGCTTCCCTCCTCAGTCTCGCAAGTCTCGGAGAAGGCTCCGCTAGGTTGCCTTTTGCACACTGAGGCTACCTACCACTTTCTGCAGATGGAAAGTGGGGATAGTATCTTTTCTGGCTGCTTTCCCCAGCGCCCCTCACTGGATGCGTCCGGGACGTAGCCGGCGCCCATTCGAAGCTCTGTGAATAAATAAATGAATGAAATTCTCGCTTTGCGAACTCCACGTTTTTGCCGCCGCCTGTTGGTAACTGCTTTGGTAGCCCCAGGGATTCGGAACGCTTCCCCCTCAGTCAGTGTCCTCTGCTGCCCTCCCCTGGTGACAGCCGAGTTGCCCCCTGGGCCCGCAGCGCCTCTATGAGGAGCCCTCTCCTGGCCGAATTACAAACACCAGTAAACAACTTTGCTTCTGAGTTTGGGCTCGGGAGAATGCCTCGTGTGCCACCTGGGCAGTGTGATCCTGGTGGGGGCGGGGGGAGAGGGAGGAAAAGGGGAGCAGCGGAGCTCAGCTCGTGCTCCTAGCGAGCCCTGTGGAGTAAAGGACAGGCTGCACCAGACACAACGGAATCAGGGCTAGAGATCACCAAGCAAGGGGCGCCTCATCTTATATAGGGTGGAAGATCAGGAAAGGACTCAAGAAAGGGTCCGTGAAGCACAGACAGTTTTGCACGGTGTATTGTTATGTAGGTGGGGGTATGGGCGCAGGGAGTGTATTTGAGTATATTGAGTTGTTGAGGACGGGGTGTATAGCAGCAGAGGCGAGATCCATGAACTGTTGTTTCCAAGTGTGCCTATGGAAAGGAGTTCTGAGGGGAGAGGAAGGGAGGTTGGTTTGGTGGGGGGAGGGGGGGAGAGAGAGAGAGGGGAGAGAGAGAGAGGGAGAGAGAGAGAGAGAGAGAGAGAGAGAGAGAGAGAGAGAGAGAGAGAGAGAGAGAGAGAGAGAGAGAGAGAGAGAGGAGAGAGGAGAGAGGAGAGAGGAGAAGAGAGAGAGAGAGAGAGAGAGAGAGAGAGAGAGAGAGAGAGAGAGAGAGAGAGAGAGAGAGAGAGAGAGAGAGAGAGAGAGAGAGAGAGAGAGAGAGAGAGAGCTTTCATCACTACATCCACCCAAATTTCTCAGAATGTTTACACTGAACAAGGCTGGGGTTAGAGTCTCCCTGATGTTCCAGGAGAGTTCGGGGTTCCCAGTCCCACTTATGCTGAAGTTTCTAGTCAGAGGTGCAGCTGAGAAAGTCCTGCAGGTCATTCCCGAAACCTACAGGGGTGGCCATGTCGTTCTGCTTTGTTCTGTTTCAGGCAAGGCACCAAGGGGTCTATGGAGCAGCCAGACGCGGGTCGCGCGCCAGAATCTGGGCCGGGCACAGGGGGGATGGGGATGGGGCGGGCGCTCGAGGTACCCGGGTCTTCACCGCAGCTAAAGCCACAACCCAGGGGGCCAACGAAGGAGCCCAAGCCAACAGAAGGACAAAGAGGGGAGGAGGCTCCCACCCTAGCTCCAGTTCAGCC
Organism: Sminthopsis crassicaudata; assembly: GCF_048593235.1. Taxonomy (NCBI): domain Eukaryota; kingdom Metazoa; phylum Chordata; class Mammalia; order Dasyuromorphia; family Dasyuridae; genus Sminthopsis; species Sminthopsis crassicaudata. The sequence continues at coordinate 256,877,506 of NC_133618.1, forward strand.
CTTTGAGCCAAAGGTGGCTGCTGCCCCCATCTGGCCAAGGCTCAGATAGGCCCTGGAGCCTACATCAAAATAAGAGTCCTTTGCTCAAAGCCTGGTAGGGGGAGAAGTGGAGAGCCGGAACCGGGGTCTTCCTGGGACAGTAGTCTGAGAGATCCCTCCGACCTCCGTCAAGTAGAAGGGGAATCTTGCAGGAGCCTCGAGAAAAACAGAAAATTGTCCAGCCCCCTCCCTGCATTCTTCATCCCTGTGCCGGATTCCCAGCATTTGTTTGCTTTCCCACCTATCATCTGTGTCTTCCATGTTCTCGATTGCGTTCCAAAGGCGTTGTGGGCTGGCTTGGTTCCTGTAACTAAGCCAGAATCCCAAGGAGAAAAGAGATCCCCCAATCCCTACCTGCTGCCCAGCAATATACCCAGATATCATTCATAGCATCCTCTCCCAAATCTTATCTTTGCTCCTCTTCCCCGCTCCAGCTCAGCAAATTATGGCAGAAGCCCCCTCTTCTCCCTGGTGAACCCAAATCCTCTCAAGATCTTCACCCCATTTTTTCTTTCCTTCATAGCCGAAGAAGTCACACTTATCAAGGCTAATACTTTTCTATGCCCTTGACCAGGTCATGCCATCCTTCCCAAGAACTTGCCCTGTCAATCATCTCCCCTCTAATTCTTAATTTCACACTCTTATCTAGCTTCTTGATGATTACAAATGTGGCTAAACTTCACAGACTTAAGACTCACTTTATTGTCAAATTGCTGCCTGATATTTTTCCTCCTAGCCAAATCCCTAGAAAAGGACATCTTGATTTCTCTAGCAATTTACATTGAAAAACTCACAATCTTCTCCCTAAACACTTGAAAAACTCTCAATCTTCTCCCTAAACACTATCTCCCTGGATTTTTATGACACCTTTTTCTCTGGGTTCTCCTTCCTCCAATCCTCTGTTGTAGTCCAAGGTTCAGTCGTAGGCCTCTCTTCTATGTACCAAGATCTCATCTTTTCCAATGGATTCAGCCTTGTCTCTATGCAAATAAAACTTATCTCTAGCCCTTTTCTCTCTCCTGAGCTGTGACCTCACATCACTGTCTCTACCTGAAAGTCTCATAGGTGAGAGGTAGAAAATAGAATCCATTATCTCTTTCCCTAAATTCTTCCTCCTAACATTCTGACTAGGTCTCCCTTCAGGTTAACAGCTTCCCTTTAAGCTCTTTCTTTTGCCTTGCACAATAAGCACAGTGCTTGTCACAGAATCCCTATGTAAGTTTCAAAATAATTAAGGTCCCCTCTTCTATAGGAGGCCTTCTCTAATCTTCCCTTTGTTAGTGTTTCATGTTAGATACAAAAACATACAGAATGGATACAATATAACTCTGTATGTTTTTGTATCTATCTTGTACATGTTCTCTCCCAGTAGAATGTAAGCTTCTTCAAGACAGGTACCAGTTTCAATTTTGTTTCCCAAAACTGACACAGAGTAGACACTCAAGTTGATTGCGAAATTGAAATCCTGACCTCACAGGTCTCACCTATTCATAATCTTTTAACCTTCTCCCTTTCTGCCTTAGTCCTAAACTTTTTTTCCTTACTGTTAATCTCCAAATCCCTTCAGCCCTCATTTCTCTTTCCCAGACCATTGTGTAAATCAGCACTGGCTATTATCCTCCCTTCCCATCTTGATCCCTTGGTGAGCTATTTCAAATCTACATTGTCCTTTTTCTTGATTTCCTTGGCCCTTTAGCCCATTGAAGATCCTGCCCTGCCAAGTCTGAACCTTGGATTTCTGCTGTTAAAGATGGGGGGGGGGGGGAAATCATGAAACCAGTTCTGACTGGTCCACGACAAATTCACATTACATAATCTCAACTGTGCCATCCATCACTGCAACAAGAAAACCCTTTTACACGTAATCAATTCACTATCCTAATACCACAGCAACTATTCAAAACCTATTCTGTTTATATCTCCCATGGCTCCTCCAGCCAGCACCCTCTCAGCTGAGAATCCTATCATTGCACACACACGCACACACACACAAAAAAAAAAAAAAAAAAAAAAAAAATTGAAGCCATTCCCAGAGAGCTCTCTCTTCTCCCTCCCTCAGTTGCAGATGCCTCCTGAAACCTTTACCTCTGTCTCACTTGAAGATGTGGCCTTTCTCTGCCAAGGCAAACTATTCCATATTCAGATGTGATCTCATTCCATCCCATCTTCCCCAAAAGACTGTTGCCTCTGTTATCCTCTACTCTATTATCTTCAGTCTCTCCCAATCTCCTGAGTTCTATACTGTCTACAAAGTGTCTCCCCATTCTCAAAAAAAACCTTTTTCCTTTCATTGATGCAAGCTATTGCAGTATATATTTCCTTTTTTTATTGTTACATTCCATGAGGGACCATCTACAATCCATGCTTCTACTTCTTTTCCTCTCATTTAACTTTCTACAGCTTGTATCCATACCCAGAGAAAAAAAAATGACTCTGAATACTTTCAGTGGTGGATCTCCTTGCCTTGCCCTGCATTCAGCAAATTCATCTTCCTAAATATATGACCACATCACTCACCCACTTAAATTCAAGTGGCTGTCACCTCCAGGATCCCATATAAAATTCCTAGCTCTTGTCATCCCTTTCTCCATTTCCAGTCTCACTACACCTTATACTTCAACACTGTGCTTTATGGCACTAGCTTCATTCCACTCCATCTGGACTGCATTTCTACTTTGCTCTCTCCCATGCCTGGACTGTTCTCTCACCTTTGCAATAAGCCTCACTGTACTTAATGTTAGCACCTTCTCTCTGAGATTGTGTCCAATAAATTCTGTAAATATTTGTGCATAATTGCTTGCATGTTGTCTCCCTATTAGATTGTGAGGTCCTATAGAGCAGACGTGGTTTTTGTCCATGGATTTCAAAAGCAGAGTTTTATATTTCAGTTCAGTCATTTCAGTTGAGTCCAATTCTTTATGACCCCATTTAGGGTTTTCTTAAGAGAATGGAGGGTTTGCCATTTCCTTCTCCAGCTCATTTTACAGATGAAGAACTGAGGCAAATAGGAGTAAGGGACTTGCCCAGGACCACACAGCTAGGAAGTAAGTGTCTGAGGCCAAATTTGAATTTATGAAGGCGAATCTTCCCGATTTCAGGCCCAGCGCTCGATGCACTGTGCCATCCCGCAACCCTGGTCTGGAATATGATAGATGATTAATAAATGCTTTTTTGTCTTCTGATTCTCTTGCATATTTTCAAATGCCAAGTTTCAAAACTGTAGGACAATTATCCATCCCAATCTCAATGGTTTGAGAGAGGGCAATGAAGGTAAGAAATAAGGAAGCTGTGGGGGAGAACACAGAGAGAAAGGATGATCATATAAACAAACCTTCATCAGTTATAATGAATACACAATATTACAAAACAAAAACTTTATTTACATGTAGATTTTCGTGCCTCCAAGGCTGGAAGGAAGTGTGTGTGTCAGTGTATGTGTATGTGTGGGTGTATGTTTATCAATAAATACCTGAAGAAACAGGAAGGGGAGGAGGAGGGTGAATAAAACAGAGCCATTGAAAGATGGGAAGTAACAGGACTTCAACAGCTCCTAAAGCCTTCCTCAAGCTTAAGACCAGTTTGGCCCCCAGGAGCCAATCTGCCAAGCAACTTCTTGCATAACACGGACTTTCTGTAGCCAAAATTCACGCCCGCCACTGCCTGCAGACAAAGGCCAGGGTTTCTGGGTAACAGGTCACCAGGGTGCTGCTGGCTCTCCCAGACACTACTAGGAAACAGGCCACTATATTCTAAACATGCCCCAGGAAAGGCCCCCAAGGGAAACCTCAGTCTGAAAGGGAGAAAAGTGATGAGCACCAGTGTGTGTATGTTAGTTGAGGGCAGGGAGGTTACAGCTTATAATCCAGTCAGAAGTCAGGGAGAACAGTGGAAAGCCAGCCCAGCTCTCTCCAGTCTGTCCCACCTGGGGACAGGAAGGTACAACTACCCGCTGGGGTCTCCTGCCCCAACTCTGGCACAGAGGACGGACCCTGGCCATATTAGAATGTCAGCAGAGCTCTTCCCGCTCTCGGAGGAAGTCAGGGCTATAGCAGTGAGATTAACTTATCCAGCAAGAGCCCAGAAGAAAAGGCACGAGAGAGAGAGCCAGTGAAAGTTTTCCTAGGGTGATTGAGTCCTGGGAATAAGGGACCCTGTCCTTGGACAAATCAGCCCTCCCTGCACTGGAACCAGGTTGGATGTCAGCCCTTTTCAGGCCCTGGAGCCTACATGGGAAATGGGGGTACACAGTGTGACTAGAGCCCCAAGACCACAGAATGCATAGCCCCAGCATCCAGGCAGAGAGGCCAGGGATTAAGGCATGGGGGGGGGGGCTCTCCAAGGAGGTACAAAGTCAGAGGTCAGATGGCCCCGAGGGGGTGGGGACTCATCCCTCCAAGCCAAACCTTCCTCCTCTTCCCTGCAAGGCAAAGGCCTTTGGAGGCCCCCTACATGGGCTGAAGCATCCACAGATCAGTTCCCGTTGCTCAAGCCTGGGTTGGCACTGCTGCAGCTCTGTTCATAGGAGGGAGGGGCCTCTGCTCAGAAAGAAACAGGAAGCAGTCAGGCCCCAGCACCCAGCTTTCTCTCCCCCACCACCAGCCCCAAGTCCCGGGTAAGGTCCCCTCACCATAGGGATAGCCCCATGTGCTGTACTCTGGCGGCAAGATCAGGTTGCTGGCAGTAGGTACAGGAACCACAGGGCCTTCAGCAAAGTAGGGAACAGTGGCGCCAGTGGACAAGCAGAGGGGTGGCCGCCTGCCGCTGGGGGAGTCCTCCTCGGGTTCGGGCCTGGGCTCAGCCTCTGGGGAGCTCGGGCCGGCTGTATAGCTGAAGGGCCTCGCAGACTGTTGCTGCTGCTGGGAGTGGCTCTTGGTAGGGAGGGAGACGTGGGCCACAGGACAAGGCCCACTGGCTGTTGCATCCAAGTCCTCAGGTGGCGCAGTGGGCACCAGGGGCGGTGGGAGCCCAGACAAGCACAGGCCAGGACTCAGAGGAGGGCTATTCATTGCAATGTTGCCGATGAAAAGGGGTAGGTGCACTGTTGCTTCAGGTGCCTTCAGTGAGACCTGGGGGACACAGAAAAGGGAGTAAGGAACAGTCCTCCAAGCCTTCTCAGGATGGTCAGAGCGAGCCACCCACCCATTCCTTGGCCTCGGGCCGTGTAGCACAAAGGAACTGAACCAATGCTAAAAGTTTATCTTCCCACTAAGCCACAGGTATTCCCTAGCCCAGCCCCCACACATCAGGAGGGACCCCGAAATTAAACTATCTCATCACAGATTCCACATATACTCCTCCCCCAAGATAAGGATGCCTTCTAGAAAGCCCCCTCTCAGTTAAGGCAAGGACAAGAACTAGGGACTAGAAAGGTGCAGCTTCCAGAAAGATAAGACAACCCCGAAAAGTTGAAGGACCAAGCTACTGTGGGGGAGTGGAAAGAGAAAACTTTGGGGAAATAGGACCCCAAAAGAGCCAGGGACGCTAGAGGAACCAAGGAGTTCCCAAGGGCCCCAAAACAAGGTTTCCTGGGCATCGGGCCCCACACCTGGATGAAGTAGTCTATGTGGATGAGGCTACAGCCAGGTAACACTGACTGTGGCAGGGCAGGTACCAAGATCTGCTCCCGCCACTCAGCCCGCTTCCAGGCCTTCACCCCTGAGCCTTCAACTTCCGCAATTGTCCGAAGATCGTAGATCCAGCGCTTGGCCTTGTAGGATACTTTCTGGGAGACAGAGAGAACAGATGTGAAGGGCCCCAAGAACTCCATACCTGGGCAAAGATCAAGGCTTTAAGCTTAGTCTTCACTTCCTCTTGTTTGTTTCCCCATCATGGAACTCCCTGGAAGGGGAGCTGTCACAAGGAATGCCCCCATACACCTGACTACCCTTGTCCTAGAATTCTGGGGAGAGGGTTTGTGTGACTGGAGGGATAAGGACACGGGAAGACCCACCTCCCTAGGATAGAGGAGAAATGGGGTCTGTGGGATTGGGCACGGTGGCCGGCTGCTGACCTGGAGAAGGCTGGCCACCACAGGCCCTGTGTCCTTGCCAGACTGGTTCTCAATGTCTGCTCGGAGCTGGACCACCTGACCCACCACGTAGCCCCTGAGGTCAGTGCTTGCAGTGAGAATAACATTCCCACTCTTCACCAACTTGTAAGAGAACTTCTTGGTGGTCGTGGCCTCGTTGGGTTGCTGTTGCACACAGGTAAAGCTGAGGTTATTCCTAGGACAGCAAGCTCCGGGAATGATCTGACTGGTTCCTCAGTCCGAATCCCCAGGGCTAGCCTACTACCCCCTGACCACCCCAGCCCACCTAGAGCCCCAAGCCTTCTGCCTCCCACTTCCCATAGCCACACCTCAATGTCTGGGAGAGTGTTGAGGTTTAAGGGACTGAGGATGTAGAAGATACGGCTGCATTTGTGATCCTTGGAGAAGCGAGGAGTGTCAATCACAGCCCGCAGCTGGTGCACAATCTTCCCAAAGGGCCCCTCGAAGGATGTGGGTGCTGTGGCTGGGGCAGAGAGGGGAGCACAAGGAACTATGAGCACAGGGAAGACCACGGCATCTTGTGGCATGGGACAGGCCAAAGCTTGGCAGAGCAAGAACACAAGCTCGAAATGCAGGCCCCAAACCCAGGAGTGAGTGGGCAAGGGGCCATAGGCTAGGGAAAGGCAGAGAATAAAATACTCCTTCCTATCCAAACCCTCTCCTCCAAATGACTCCTTTGGGGGTTCCCCTCAAAGATCTTCTCCCTGTATCTGTGTAAAGCAAACATTCTGAACATGTCCGGGGGTTCTCTTGTCAGGCGAACAAGGACACCCCCAGAGGGGGAACAGGGATGAGGTCAGGTGTGACTTACTTGGCAACAGAAACTGGAAGGGGAAGGCATGTTCTCCTGGAGATAAGGTTCCTGCAGAAGCAAGACAGATGGTGAGAAGGCCGGCCTTGTCATGGGCCCAGATGCTAGGGCAGATTGCCAGGGTGGAACCTATTTCCCTTCTTTGGGGCTGAACATTAAAAACACTGGCCACCAGAAGAAGCTCCTGGGGCCCAAGGTGAGGGCCCCAGCTTCACTGCAGTGTGGCCCGAGTTCCCCAGCTATAGGGGTTAGTGTGGATCTCTGGAGAGGTAATGGCATAAAAACTCTCTCTTCTGACCCACACGTCAGCTGTAACTGTCTTAGAATGGTTCCTGGGAAGGGGAGAAGGGGAGCAATATGCCTTGGGTCACACAGCCAATCTGACTCAGGGGCAAGACACGAATTCAGGGCCTAGTGGACTCCAAGGCTGGCTGTCCACTTGCTATACCACACTCTTTCACACCCACATGGGAACAGCTGCACAAAGATGGAGCTCTGCCCTTGATAGGTAAGGAAAGGACTCTCCCAAGAAGAGCACCAAAGAGGAATGCATGATATCCTAGGATATCCTAGGATATCCTAGCATTCCTAGCAAAAGAATGGATCTAGTCCTCCTCCAGAGGGAAGCCAGGAGACCTGGGATGTAACTGCTGAGATTTTGCTGTGGGCAACATCCAGAATCATAAATTCAAAGCACATCGAATCCAACTAATACCTAAGCAGGAATTCTCTCTACTATTCCTGAGAAGTGGTTATCTAGGTTCCACTTGAAGACCAGTAATGGGGAACTCATTTATAAAATAGTTCAACATTGTTTCTCATTTATTGAGTGGACTTCTGGCTTTACAGATTGCTCTGAGATCTGATGTCTAGGGCCTAGCAGAACAAATTAATAATCTCTTCTATATGATAGCCCTTCAAAATGCCTGAAGACAATTATGTCCTTCAGAAATTACCATCCTTAAGTCTTGAATATTAAAATTGCAAGCTCTATATTTTCCCATATAAACTATAGTCTAACTACTCCTTCTCAATCTCATGATACTTGGCAGTTGATTTTAATTTAAACACAGAAATTTTGGGGAGGGGGGCATTCAGGGTTCAATGACTAGTATCTAAGGTCATTCTTTCACTATGAATTCAGATCTTCCTGACTCCAGGGCCAGTGCTCTGTCCCATTATACCACCTAGCTGCTCCAACCATTTAATTACATTATGATCATCTTAGTATATTTGGCTCAACATTCAAGCTTGTCAAATTCTTTTGGGTTCCTCTCATACAGTGGATTAACAGCTTCCACTTGCCAGACCTCAATTACTCCCATGTGACATTTTTTGATTCTTCCTCTTCACAATATTCTTGGAAGGAAGTACTAGAATGATCACCATTTCACAGGGGCTACTCAGAGACCAAGAGAGAGGAAGAGATTGTTTATTCATCTAATTGGAATTTTCACTGCCCAAAAAATCAGGACATTACTCAGAGGCAGACTCAGATTCAGGCTATAGCCTGAAGATCAAGGTCCAGCAAGCTAAAATTTGAATGAGAACATCTCCTTCCATGGCTCAAGGAAACTTCATGTTGGAAGCCAGAAATTTAGAGAGAGAAGAGGGGAGATCTGAGAGCCAGGTAAATACCAGAGAAAGGACAATTGGACCTAATTCCAAGTAAGCACAAGATGGATTACAAGCCCTTCTGAGAAGACAAGGAACTGTCACTAAATCCTCTGGGGAACATTATTCATGCCTACATTTGGTAGAACCTGCAGAACAGGCCCAAGAAAGGACATGGTTCTCCAGACTATGGGTCATTCAACTAGGGACATTTAAGGTAGAAAAGCCACTCACCTAGAGCTCTTCCACGCCCAGTATCACCAATATCTAACACCTTCATTTTTGGTTTCTTTTTCCTTCCCACAGGGCTTCCTTGGTACTTGAGACTTCTTCAAAAATTAGTTCCCAAGGCCAGCTTCTCTACATCTGAGATCCAAATTGTTGGCCTTTGATCCCTATACCATCACTTTATACCATCCAAGGATTCCTGGATTAATTCTGTGGGTGGGCTCCTGCTTACCTTTGTCAGCCAGGGACAATGTACTGTTGAAGTATGCTTCTTCCACTGTCCATGAAGTATCATTGGCCTTGCTGGACACTCCACAGGATCCTATGCAGGTCACCCTGATGGCTAAAATACCATATATACTTGAGAAATGATCAAGGGAACTATAATCCTCTCTGAAACCCCCGTAATACCTCCTGCCTTTTCCTGAAAAGCACAAAAACTGCCTGGAATCTTGGGGCAGGATAAACCACCAAGCATCTTGTGCCAAAGTTGCCCCTCATTCTCAGTTTACCCGTTTCACCACTTTCTTGGACATGCTGCTCTCCAAAGAAGTCTCCTCAAGGGCAAAACCTTGGTTACCTCCAGCCCTAGCTGGAGATAGCCAGGAACCAGCATGAAACCAGGAAGAAGATTAGAATCTACTTGCCTTTACCCTTGAAAGTCTGAGGCTTCCATAGACAGAGCATTAAGCCAGAATCCCCATCTCAGACTACCCCTTGATGACACCTAATGTTCATTAGTGGAATAGGGAATAGCACCTAGAACTGGGATTCTTAGTCATGGTCCCCTTTAACAATCTAGTATAGCCTATGGGGATTCCTTCTCAGAGTGTTTGTTACCTTTATCCATAAAGAAAAAGCTAAATTTCAGTTACAGTCCAGTGAAAATAAATGCAACTTTTTCAAAATTCATCAACCCCCCCCCCCATTTATCCAACCCAGGTTAAGGATCCCTGCCTTAACAACACTAATGCATTGTTGGTGGAGTTGGGAATTAATCCAAATATTTTGGAGTGCCATTTGGAACTATGACCAAAAGACTATAAAAATGTGCATACCCTCTGACCCAATAATACCTCTGCTTTACTAGGTCTGTACCCCAAAGACTTCATTAAAAAAAAAAAAGGAAAAGGACCCTCATGTACAAAAATTTTTATAGAACTCTTTATGGTGATAGAGAGCTGGAAATTTAGTGAATACCCATCAATTGGGGAATGGCTAAGTAAATTATGGTATATGAATGTAATGGAATATTATTGTTCTATAAGAAATGATGAGCAGGTTGATTTCAGACAAGCCTGGAATGACTTACATGGTCTTATCCTGAGTGAATTGAACAGAACCAGGAGAACCTTATACAGAGTAATAGCAGGATTATGTGATGACTAACTATGATAGACTTTGCTCTTCTCAGATACAATGATCTAAGACAATTCTAAGGGACTTATGATGGAGAAGACTATCCACATCCAGAGAAAAAACTTATAGAGTCTCCTTTTTATTTTTTTTTATGTTATTTTTTTCCTTGTTTTTTTTTCCCCTTTTGTTCTGATTCTTCTTTCACAACATGACTAATACAGAAATGTTTAATAGGATTGTACATATATAATCTATATCAGATTTCCCTATCTTGGAGGAGGGGGAAGAGGAGAAAGGAAAGAATGGAGAAAAAAATTTGAAATGCAAAATCTTATAATAGTGACTACACATATATAACCTAGATTAGATTGCTTACTATCTTGGGAAGGAAGAAAAAATGGAAATTAAATTAAAATCTTATAAAAGGAAATGTCAAAAACTAACAAATTTTTAAAAGGAATACCTGCTTTAAAAAGGTGAAGGCTGAAGAACTTAAGGGCTCAAAAAATATTTTCTCACAAAGGCACCTATTAGTGAGTATGACTGATCTGGGAGGAATAGTAACAGTTAGAGCCCATGTTCTAAGACATATGTGGTGGTACTTAGCTATGCTAGTACTCCTGAGTACAAGTTGGGGGTAGGGTAGAATTAAGATGAAAACCTATAACCACATCCTTCTTCCTCATTCAGCCCAAAATTATCTATTCCCCCAAATATCTCCCCATTTTCAACTCCCTCCATTCTGAGAAAATTCTAAAGTACAATTGCCTCGTGTTTCCCAGCCAAGGCCCTAGAGTAGTTGTGGCCAGAAGTTTTATTACTGCTCTCCTCCTTCCTCCCAAAGTCAAGCCCCTTCTCTGAGTTTATTATTGAGAGCCTCTGCTTAAGCCTTAGGACATACACTGCATATATCAGACAACAGGAAAGGATAAGGAGAATGGAGATGGGCTCCTAATCTGTCTTCATTTGGGATCAGAAGAAACCAGATGCTGAACTGAGAACAATTTATGAACCCCTAGTCAGAGAACCTTTGTTCTGTTCCTCCATATCCCTCCCCTTATTTACAAATGAAGGAACTGATTCCTAGACAAAGGAAATGACTCAACAAAAATATACAGATTTTGGAGCCAAAGTTATCAGAGCCACGTATCACCAGGCTCTTTCCCAAGCAATGGAGACCTTCTTACTGTCTCCAACAAGCCACAGGGACACACTTCAGGAACTTGAACTTCTCTTGGCTATAACCCACTCAACCTGAGCCCACTTCAGCCCCTAGGAAGTCCAAGGCTCAGAGGGCTGCCCAGAACTCAAAGCAAAGCTGAACTTCAGAAACAGGGAAAAGCCCTCAGGCCTTATCACCCAACTCAGCTCCAGGGCCTCCCTCACAGATCAAGCAAATTCAGCCCACAGGGGAGGCTATGCAAGCAAACTCCCTCAAAGAGGGGAACCAGAGCCCTCTCACTGGAAGAATGTGGTCGGACCTGTCTGAGCAAATACAGGACCAGGGAGGGGCAGCAGGGGGTATTGGGAGGGAGTCAGCACAGTGAGAATAAAACACTAAAACAAGTCCTCCCCAGTCAACACTGATTAGCTTGAGATGAAAAGCTATCTCCATTCCATCTCCCTTTCCCACCAAAAAAATATTGTCTTTGAGTTTGGGCTGAGTTTATACAGGGTAAAAAGTCCAAGGTGTCCCCACGTTAAGACTAAGGTAGCTCCTATCTAATTCCCTGCCCCACCCCAGAGTTCCAAGGAGGAAGGCCTCAAGAGGAAGGGGTGCTCAGACAGGTAGCAGAAATTTATACTCCACGCCCAGGCCTATGCATACCAGGAAGTGTGCTATTTAAAGGAGACAGCTCAGAGTCTTTTGTTTACCTGGAGTACCGGCAGATTTCCCCTTCCCCCTTCAGCGTTCACATAAAGCATCCTCCACTGCCTCCAAAATTGCCATTCTTTCCAAGACGCCTTTTCCCCCGTTCCCCATCAAGGGCTTCCCATTAGCCCAAAGTTTGCAGCCCTTGCAGTGTATGTGGTGCGAGGACTTGTGTCCCTTTCTGTCCTGGGCAGTCACTGAATCCCAGGCTGTAAACCTGGCTCTCATCTACCTCCTTCCAGGAGTTAGGAAACCTAGAAATAGCCAGTCAGCTCAGTCCCAGGCGCTCCTCCCTCAGGCTCCACTTCTGTGGTCCATGAATATTTTAGAAGCCTCTTCAGTTCTCTTCCCAGCTGAGGGTGGAGGGCCGGGGCTCAAGAACAGTTGGCTGAGGGCCAACTGAGTACTTGACATCCACCCAGAGTGGCCTGTCACTTATGACCCTGCCCCTGACCCCCCCCCCCCCCGAGTCTAAGTTTCTTTTCCCTGCTAGGGCAAACCCGAGGCGGAGGATCCAGGCTGATTCAGAGCTGCTGAAGAAGCCTCTCTGCTCACCTACTGCCTCCCTCCTCAGACCCACAGCCCCTTGGTCTTCTAGGAGATCTAGCTCAGTATTTCAGAACAAGCCTCTACTCAGACATGGGCTGACCAGGCCAAGAAGCTTGTCAGACTTCGGTTTCCTGACCCACAAAGGGAGCTTTCTTCACTGTTACCAGGGCAGGTTTCCGATCCCAGCAGCCATGGTCCCAGTGTACGCTGAGGTTCCAGGCAGAGTCAGGGAACCCAGCTCCAACCAGGATCATAGGAGTGGGGGAGGAGCTGAGGCAAAGTCTAGCAACTGAGAACCCCCAGAAATCCCAGTCCAACCCCTGCCCTCAGAAGCTTCTTTTCACCTTGAGGCCCCATCTTAAAACCAACCCCCTTTCGTGTCTGATTCAAAGACTGTTGGGGCCACTTTCTCAGGGGTAGGAAGAAACTACCTCCTCCTTTTATCCTTTACTAGTTTGGCTTACAAAGGATGAAGGAAAAGGACTGAACCCCGGATAAAACCTCCAGCACTTAGATGGCTATTATATTGATTCTTCCTTCCCCATTGAAGGGAGTTCCAAGATCCTGCCCCAGGGGGACTCTGACGTCTTAAGAAAGGCCGAAGTGGGGTAGTAGGGGTAGAAAGGCTTTTTAAGAGTATAAAAATCCTATCTGTGAAAAGGATAAATAGGCACAGATAGGGGAGACAGTTATTAAGGTACTAAAGACTTCTGGATTGTGCAGATCTTTCTCCAACTACTTCTTCTTGGTCTTATTTCTTGTTGCCCTTTCAATGTTGTCTATCACCCAGGGCTCTTGGGTCTATTAAAAAAATCTAGGGGGGAGGGAGGGTCAGAGGAGAATATCCTAAATCTTGAATCACAGATCTAATATATGAATTCTACTTGTGTAGTTTCAGGCAAATCATTGGACCTTTCTGGCAATCTCATCTTTAAAGAGACTGAGGCTGGATGTGTCCATTGTCCTTACCAAATAAACCTAGCTTTAAGATTTACATACATCCTTTTTTTCCTCTAAAAATCTAAGGTCATTCCAGTTCTACTCTAATCCCAGGATAGGTCCATGAGAATGAGCACTTCTATTCCCTCCCCCATTCCTCCTAGAGTCCCTATTCAAGTCCCCAGAGTCTCGAATCCTTTTTCTTAGTAACTTGTTGAAGTCTCTGCTAGGCCTAATATCAAGCCTGATGATCAGTTCATATTGCCTTGTACCCAAGGGTTTGAATTCAACCACGGACAGTTACTAGTTGTCTAACCCTAAACCTTTATTTGCCCCAGTCTCCTCAACTTTAAAGAGAAAATAATAGTGCCTCAGAGTGGTTATGAGAACCAAATGAGCTATTTGTTTAAAAAAAAAAAAAAGAAAAAAGAAAAAGAAAAAAAAGCAAGGTCTAGATAAATGCTTAGTCCCTTCCCCCTCTGCACCACAGCACAGATCCCCTACTGTCCCAGCCGAGTTACAGTCTAAAACTGTGGGGTTCATAACATTTAGTCTGGCCTGATGCCCAGGGCAGAATCTCCCCCCTTCTGAGGCAAGTAAGCAAACTTTGTTCCTAACACTCTTTGGGGCTGAGAAAAGTTTGTTCTTTATTTTATCTCTCCCACACACATACCTCAGCAGGTAAGTTATTAACTTATCAGTTCCTGCTCTGGGAAAGTCCAGTCACTCAGCACCAGGACTCCTTCACAAGGAAACCTGGAACCTGCTTCAGAAAACCCAATGGACAAGCAGCTTCCCCAGGGATGGCCCCACCTTCCCAGCAGGCCTGTGGTAACCATGGAGATTATATAGCTGGCCAGTAGACTGAGGGAAGCAGAGCCAGGCAAGGCCAGAACTTGGAGGCGCCAATGTTCTGAGGAGAGGGAAATGACCTAGCACCAGGGCCTGGGCCCTCACTGGGGATGGAAATCCAAGCCTAGACCCAGTCCTGAGGGCCTTGGCTCAGGCTCAGGAAGGTTGATTCCAGAGAGGGGGAAAGCCTGGCCAGGGCCTTCAGTAGGTCTGTGGACCCCAATGCAGCTGGTTCTAGTGCCCTGGCTTGGATAAGACATCTTAGGGGATGGGCCAAGGAGAACAGTGAGAAGTACATCCCAAGCCCTGGCCTGGGCTGCGGCTAAGGGAAGGTTCAAAGGGAGAAGGGAATTCTGGTCTCGAGTGGGAGGCTTCACAGGTGACTCAGGAGGGCTAGTCCTAGGGGGAGGGGGAAGTCCTTTCTCTCTCAAGCATCCAAAAAGAAGAGAATTGAACTGTTTTCTAGCTGAGATCCCTACACCACGCGCGCGCGCGCACGCACACACACACACACACACACGCAGGGAGAGGCGGTCGCGGGTTAATAGGATTTTCGAAGGAGGTGGGAGGAGGGAGGGAGGTCAGTCTCTAGCGCCCGGGCCTAGGAAAACACTTGTCTGTCACGCTACCCTGGCCGGAGGGTCCGGGGAAGTGTACTCCGCCGTGCCCCCATCCCCGGCCCCCGTGCCAGCCCCTCACCTCACCTCGGTAAGGCAGCGCAGCTCCCAGCCGCAGGTTCACAGTTCCGGACAGCGGCTCCCCCGGACTGTAGATGACGCGGCTGTTGCTGAGGTAGATCTCAAAGAGCTGGAGCTTCCCCATGGTCCTGCCCGTCCTAGGACCTGGGACCTGGGACCTGGGACCCCGGTCCCGTGCTCAGGCCCTGGCCCGGCCCGGCCCGGCCCCGTCTGCTCCGGCTTCTCTAGACTCCGGACTCCGGCTTCGGCTCCAGCACAGCCAACAACGCCCGAACCCAGCCAAGTGCCCGCCCCTTAAAGGGCCGGGGCTGCCCCATCCCGTCCGTCCCGCCCCCTCCTAGGCCAGGAGAACTAGGGCGGGGACAGAGGCGGGGGCCGAGATCGCCTAGGAAGGAATGGGACGGGAGGAGGAGCCAACGCAGCTCCAACCATTCGACCTCCCTGGCACGAGAGATAAAGTACCCATTTCCCGGAACAGTAAACTGAGGTTAAAATAATCTCATTTCTTTATCTCGCTCTTCTCTCCTAGAAGGGAGAAGAAAAGTTACAGGACAGAGTCTCCTTCATAATTCAAACCACGGGTCTACCAGTGGGTAGAGTGCTTAACCTGGACTAAAGAAAATCTGAGCTCCAGTTCAGGTTCAAACTTCTTTATTAGTTGTATGACCTCAGGCGGGTCACTTAATTTCTGTTTTGCCTCAGTTTCAACTTACTTAAAATAAGGAATAATAAAAGCACCTGCTTCTCAAGGGCATCGAGGTCATATTTATAAAAACTTTTCACGAAAATGCCTCCTAAATACTATCTATTAGTATTACTATTGCCCACTCTCCCCATCGCCAACTCTGCATCTTCTTCCTAGCCCCGCTGCTTGCCATCCCAACGTGATGCGCCGCTTCCTATCGCAGCCCCTGTCGGTGTCTGAGATTATTTGTGTTTCCTCCTCCTCAGTTTTTTCTAGTCCCTGGAAAGCCGCTGTCAGCCCTTGGACCAGAGACCAACTGACTGCCTTTATCTGGCTTCTCTGAGTGTACCTTGAGAGTGGGCTTCTAGCCCACCTGGGCATCTAGCGGGGAGGGGCAGGTGAGCAAGAAGTGTCGGGTTAAAGTGGGCCAAGCTCGCCATTTGCGGACAATGAGGAAGAGCACACCTGGGAAAGCGCTAGAACCACACCCTGTCCAGACACTAGTCCCGTCTCTAGATCCGCTGGGGGCTTAGAACTGCTACTGCGGTGGCTCCTTCCTTCATGGTCCTGTCTGTTCCCAAGGGGATGAAATCATGTGACTGGTTTGTGACCGAGCATCCCCAGGTAACCTTTACCAGGTTGCTGAATCATGCCAAATTTCCCACATTGTCTGGCCATGAGGAAGCCAACCAGAACATGTCGGGATCAGGGCACTGGCCCAGACCCAGGATTTCCCAGGAATTTAGTACCTAGCCATGTCTGGGTTGCAGCCCAAATAGCTTCCATTGAACTCCATTGAACCAGTACTTCCCGTGGACCTACTCAGCTGGGAATATATGCGGGAACCAAGGAAAAAGAAGCTTAAAACTCCATTCCATTAAATTGGACAGTTACTAAAGCCTTACTACATGCAAAGCACTGTGCTGGGTGTTGGAGATCCAAGGACCAAAATAAGGAAAGTTTCTGTCTTCAAGCTGATTTCAGTGCCAGTCTCTTGACAAATATCTCATTTAGTAGGCTGATTTCAGAAAAGCCTGGAGAGACTTACATGAACTGATGTTGAGTGAAGTGAGCAGAACCAAGAGATCATTGTGCACAATAACAAGATTATGTGATGATCAACTATGATGGCCATGGCTCTTCTTAACAATTCAAGACAATTCCATACACTTGTGATGGAAAAATCCACTTGCAATTCTAAGAAAAAACTATGGAGATTGAATGTGGATCGAAGCATAAAATTTTCATCTTTTTATCATTGTTTTTACTTTTTTTGTGTTTTTTTCCCCCTTTTTGGTTCTGATTTTCCTCGCATAACATGACAAATGTGGAAATATGTTTAAAAGCATTACTCATATCAAATTGCTTGCTGTCTTGGGGATGGAGCAGGTAAGAGAGGGAAGGAGAAAAATTTGGTACAAGTCTTACAAAAACAAATGTTGAAAACTGTATATGTATTTGAAAAAATAAAATACTATTAAGGAGAAAAATATTTCACTTGATCGCAACAATCATAGGAGATAAAGGTGCTATTCAATTATTAAGGCTAGGTAGCAATTGAGGGAAAGAATATCCTTTCACCTAATCCAAAAAAACAAAAACTAAGTGAATCTGGGAAGGGAAGACCCCCAGGGTTTCTGGTCAAAGCTGAAATGATTGCTTATTAGCATTCAATCTGGGTCAATCAGCCCCAAATAAACCGAGTCCTGTTGAAGACCTTAGCTTAAAAAGGCCATGGTTTCCCATTTCATCCAGCACCATCTCCAGTTGTCCTAATCTATATCTGGTCACTATACCCAGGTGGTTCTGGAGGGGAAAGTGAGGCAGGTGATCTTGTCCAGCCCTCCCTCACTTAAATCCAATTCACTTGCATGTCATAACATCTCCTCCCTCAAGAACAAAGAACAACTAACAAGAGGTGCTATTATTATCTCCATTTTACAATTAAGGAAACTGAGGCTAGACTTGCCCTGGGTCATGCAGTTCATAATTGAGGCTGGTTTTAAACCTAGATCTTCTGACTGCAGACCTAGGATTCTATCTACTATATCACTTTCATAATTAAAGGAAATGAGAGTTTTCAGTTAGAGATTAGTAAACACAAAGGTGTAACTTATTCCCCATCCAAATTCACCAACCCCTTGAAATCTATCCATGGTTTGGACCCTAGGTTAAGAACCTCTCTGCTAGAAAGAACGTGAATAATTCGATATCTGTAGAATTGTTCAGTAATTACACCTTATATATGACATCATACAAACTGGAGATAGAAAACAATCATAACTGGGGGAACAGGAAATGCTTCAGGTAGGAGGTGGCATCTAAGCTGAATCTTAAATGAAATCAGGGATTTTAAGGGACAAAGGTGAAGAGGAAATACATTCTGGCCATAAGGACCCATCAATGTCAAAACAGTCCCCTAGCAAAGGATGGAATGTCAAGCATGGAGAACAGATAGAAATAGGCTAGTTTGTCTAGAATTAAGAAATCATAGAGAATAATATAAAAGAAGACTTGGAGAGGTAGATGGCATTATCTTGAATTCCCAGCATTTAATACAATGCTTTTAAAATTCACTGATTACTTGATTGATTGTGGAGAATCAAGTTGATAATTTTTTTTAAAATCATCTCTATCTGTACTCTGAGCCTATCACCTCTCTGCCAGGAGATGGGCAGCATGTTTCAACCAGATAATTATGACTGATAATTGTATTGATCAGAGTTCCCAAGTTTTCTTATTCACCTATTCCCCAATTTATGAATAATATCTCAGATTTCCATTCTTTGCTAGGTCAAAAAGAGCCATAAATGCTTAGAATTTATTTTACTTAAGATTAATCCCTCATTTTCTCTTCCCTCTGGTCTCTCCCCCTGATTCTTCCCTTTAGCTTCTATTTCCCTGTAGAATGAAATGTATTTCTGTACCCTACTCTGTGTGTGTGTGTGTGTATGTGTGTATACTCTTCCATCTTTTGTCCAAGTCAGATGAGAGTGAGAGTCAAACGTTCAAGCAGTTCAAGCTGCTTCCTCCTGCCACTTCCCCTACCCCTCCATACACATCTTGTTTGTATAGCTGTCTTCTTGGGCTTCCTGATTATTTGAAATAATTTTCTCCAACTTTCTTTCCCTTTCTCTGACCCTCTAAGTATATTTCTCTTCTCCTCTCTGTTCATGCTTTTCTAAAGATCATCAAATTATTACAAGACTACTTCTGGGCTTTGGCTAATTGGACTCTCTTTGAATTCAATAATCTTAGGAATTAGAAGGGACATTTCAGGATTTCTTGAAAGAAAAATACTAAAGGAAAACATTGGAAAAGAAATGAGAGTTATGGAAGAAAGATTAGGAAAGGAAATTAATAACTTGGCAAAAGAGATGCAATACCTCACCTAAGTAATGAAATCCCTGAAAAATAAGGATGGACAAAATCGAAGCCAATGACTTCACGAAACAATAAGAATTATTAAAATAAAGTCAAACGGTTGAAAAATAAAAGAAAATGTAAAATTTAGCAAAAACAACTGACTTGAAAAATAAATTGAGGGAAAATTATTTTTTATTAAAGCTGTTTATTTTCAAAACATTTGCATAAATAATTTTCAACATTCACCCTTGCAAAACCTTGTGTTCCAATTTTTTCCCTCCCTTTCCCTATCCCCTTTCCTAGATGGCAAGTAATCCTATATATATTAAATGCGTGTGATTCTTCTATACATATTTCCACAATTACCATGGTACACAAGAAAAATCAGATCAAAAAGGAAAAAAAAATGAGAAAGAAAGCAAAATGCAAGCAAACAACAATTTAAAAAGGTGAAAATATTATGTTGTGATCCATATTCAGTCCCCACAATCCTCTCTCTGGATGCAGATGGTTCTTTTCATCACAAGACCATTGGAACGGGCTTGAATCACTTCACTGTTGAAAAGAACTGCATCCATCAGAATTGATCATCATATAATCTTGTTGTTGTGTACAATGATCTCCCAGTTCTACTCACTTCACTTTGCATCAGTTCATGTAAGTCTCTCCAGGCCTCTCTGAAAACATCCTGCTGGTCGTTTCTTATAGAACAATACTATTCCATACCATTCCTATACCATAACTTATTCAGTCACTATCCACTCAGTTTACATTTTCTCACCATTACAAAAAGGACTATAAAAAATATTTCTGTGCACATAGGTCCTTTTCTCTTTTTTATGATCAAGGAGAAAAAAAATTAAAGAATCATTGGACTATTTGAACATGATGACAAAAAAAGTTAGCGTAGACAGTATATTTCATTTTTGGGGTCTTTTTCAGGAGGTGTTCAGTGAATTCTTTCAATGGTTAATTTACCTTCTGATTCTATGATATCCAGGCAGTTATCTTTGATGATTTACTGAAAAATAGTGTCTAAGCTCTTTTTTTATCATAGTTTTCAGGGAGTTCAATAATCCTTAGATTGTCTCTCCTAGATCTATTTTCCAAGTCAGTTGTTTTCCCAATTAGGTATTTTACATTTTTTCTATTTTTTCATTTTTTTTTGGTTTTGCTTGACTGATTCTTGTTGTCTCATTGAGTTATTCATTTCCATTTGTTCAGTTCTGAATTTTAGTGAATTATTTTCTTCATTTACTTTTTTAAAAACTTCTTTTTGTATCTGTCCAATTCAATTTTTAAATGAATTGTTTTGTTCTATGGAATTTTTTTCCATTTTACAAATTTTGTTTTTAAAAAGCTATTTTCTTTTTTTGTAATTTTTAAAAATTAATTTTTATAATTATAACATTTTCTTTGACAGTACATATGCATAGGTAAATTTTTTTTTTACAACATTATCCCTTGTACTCCCTTCTGTTCCGAATTTTTCCCCTCCTTCCCTCCACCCCCTCCCCTAGATGGCAGGCATTCCCATACATATTAAATATCTTATAGTATATCCTAGGTACAATATATATGTGCAGAACCGAATTTTGTTGTTGTTGTTGTTGTTGCAAAGGAAGGATTGTATTCGCAAGGTAAAAATAATCTGGGAAGAAAAACAAAACAAAACAAAACAAAAAAACAATGCTCACAGTTTACACTCATTTCCCAGTGTTCCTTTTCTGGATATAGCTGATTTTGTCCATCATTGATCAATTGGAATTGGATTAGCTCTTCTCTATGTTGAAGATTTCCACTTCCATCAGAATACATCCTCGTACAGTATCATTGTTGAAGTGTATAATGATCCCCTAATTCTGCTCGTTTCACTCAGCATCAGTTGATGTAAGTCTCTCCAAGACTCTCTGTATTCATCCTGCTGGTCATTTCTTACAGAACAATAATATTCCATAACATTCATATACCACAATTTACCCAATCATTCTCCAATTGATGGGCATCCATTCATTTTCCAGTTTCTAGCCACTATGAAAAGGGCTGCCACAAACATTTTGGCACATACAGGTCCCTTTCCCTTTTTTAATATTTCTTTGGGATATAAGCCCAGTAGTAGCACTGCTAGATCAAAGGGTATGCACATTTTGATAACTTAAAAAGCTATTTTCTTTTCTCATTTCACAGATTCTGTTTTTTAAGGAGTTATTTTCTTTTTCTGTTTCACAAATTCTGTTTTTCTGGGAGTTGTTTTCTTTTTCCATTTTATCAAATCTATCTTTTAATGAGTTATATGCCTTGTCCAAACCTTCTTGCAAAATTCTCATTTCCTTTCCCCATTTTTCTTCTAGCTCTCTTTTAAAATCCTTTTTAATTTCTTTTAGGAGAGTCTTGTGTGATGGCAACCTATTTATATCACTCTTTGGGGCTTCATCTGGAGATGATATGCTTTTAGTCTCCTCAGGGTTTGAAATCTGTTCTTCTCTTTCACTATAAAAACTGTCTATTGTCAATAACCAATGTGTTGGAATATTATAGCGCTCAACTCTAGTCAGCATAATGACTAATCAGAATTCCAGAACATTAATGATGAAATATGCTACTTACCTGCAAGGACTCAGAAGCAGAATGAGACAAATATCTTTTAGGGTATAACTAATGTGGAATTTCTTTCCACTGACTGTACATAATTGTAATGGGTTTTGCTTTTCTTGTGATCTCAGTTGGGGGTGAAGTATGGGAGAATGAGAAGGTAGATATTGGCTGATTAAAGCAAATCAAATATAAAAAAGAAAAAGGCAAAGGTAGGAAATAGCCAAGTTGTAAAGTGCTTTAAATGCCAAATAGCATTTTATATTTGATTATTGAGGTAATAGAGAGCTCCAGGAGTTTATTAAGTAGAGAGAGCTGGAGAGACAATCACTTTGGCAGCTGATTGGAGTATTCAGACATTTTCAGCAGAGAGACAAACCAGAGGGTCAGAGGATTTGGACTTCTCATCTCCTGGACAACAGTGACTGTTAGCAGCTTGTGCATCAGGAAAATTGCGTATATTGAGGACTCTACAAGGTATTCAATAGAAAGCTGTACCACACCTAAGGGAAATTTCTTGAGTACCTATAAAAGCGAGGATGTAAAAGGGACTTCTAGCAATTAGAAAATGTGGCACACCTTTATTAATTAAACTTGAGACAGCTCTTCCCTGGACTTTGTATGTATTGGTGGGAAAGTGTGACAGACTTGTGAGGGAATTTTTTGTGCCAACTTATTATCCTTTTCTAAAAACAAATTTAATCTGTTTGATGAATTAATAGTAATTGATTATAATGGGGGGAAGGAAATCATACCAGTTGAAGGGCTGATGAACTATGGCACTCGGGCAATAAACATTTATTAAATACTTACTTTGTACCAGGCATTGTGATAAACACAGGGAATAATAAGAAAAGGAAAAAAAAAAAAAACAAATTGTCCAAGAAAACCCCAAACTTCCAGAAAACCCCAACCCCCCCCAGTCCCTGCTTTCAAAGATTTCATAGTCTAATAGGGAAAACAATATGCAAATAACTATGTACAAATAAGATACATACATAATACATTGGGGGTGATCTCAGAAGAAAGACACTAATACTAAGGAAGACTAGGAAAGTTTTTATTTTTTTTTGTTTGTTTGTTTGTTTTTTTGTTTGTTTTTGTTTTTTGTAGAAGGGGGGACTTTAGTTGAGATTTGAAGAAAGCCATGGAAGAAGCCAGGAGGCAGCAGTGAAGAGGTTCCAAGCATGAGGAAGAACCAGTGAAAACACCTAGTAGACAGAGTGCTCATTCAAGAGATCACAAGGAGGCTGTAACATTGGATTGAAGAGTATGAGGGTGGGAGAAGTGTAAGAAGCCTGAAAAAGTAGGAAAGGTCAAGTTGTAGAGCACTTTGAAAGCTAAATGAAAGATTTTATAATTGGTCCTAGAGGCAAGGGGAAACCACTGGAGTTGATTGAATAGGTGGATGACATGGTCAGGCTTGTGCTTTAGAAAGGTAATTTGATCTTTGGAGGATAGACTGAATTAGAGAGAAAGTTGAGGCAGTTAGACCAAGCAGAAAGCTTTTGTAATGGTTATGGCTAGAAGTGCAAGGTCAAGATCAGGGGAAGCAATGGGGCAAATAGGAGGGATGTTATGGAGGCAGAAATAACAGGCCTTGATAACCAATTAGATGTAGGAGAAGTAGCTGGAAAGATACTAGAAAGTAAGGAGTTGAGAATGACACGTGGATTGGGAGCCTGGATGACTGAGGGGATAGTGGTGCCTTCTGTCATAAGGAAATTAGGAAAAAGGGAAGGTTTTGTGGAGAAAAAACAATGAATTCGATTTTGGACATGTTGAGTTTAAGATGTCTACTCTATGGAAAATCTAGGGGCAGCTAAGTTGTGTACTGTATAGATCAGGAGGACCTGAGTTCAAATCTAGTCTCAGATACTTAACACTTCCTAGCTGTGTGACTCTAGGCAAGTCACTTAATCTCAATTGCCTCAGGGGAAAAAAAACCCAGCAAACCAGAAAGAAAGGGAAGGAAGGAAGGAAAGAAAGAAAAGGAAAATCCAGTTCAAGATCTACAATAAGCAGACTGGATCTCAGCAGAGAGGTTTAGAACTGGGCAAATAGATTGAGAATGATTCTACATAGTGGTGCCTTGGCTCACATACACACACCCATGAAATCATACACTTTTGCATCAAGTATTCTCCTTTGAATTTTTTTAAAATTTAATTTAATTTTGCTTTTTCCAATAACATATAAAACATTCATTTTAAAAACATTTTAACATTAATTTTTTATTTATTAGGTTATACAGTACATTCATTTTTTTACATATTTCCACATGAGGCATGTTGAGACAGAAAAATCAGAACAAAAGGGAAAAATCACAAGAAAGAAAAAAAAACAGAAGAAAAAAAGATGAAAATAGTATTCTTCGACCTGCATTAGGTCTCCAGAGTTCTCTCTCTGGATCTGGATGACATTTTCCACCCAAAGTTTGTTGGAATTATCTTGGATCACTGTATTGCTGAGAAGAGCTAAGTCTATCACAGTTGATTATCACACAATTTTGCTATTACTATATACAATGTTCTTGTGGTTCTGCTCACTTTCCCTCAGCATCAGGTCATAAAAGACTTTCTAGGCCTTTCTAAATCAGCCTGCCCATCATTTCTTATATAGAGTAATAATATTCCATTACATTTGTATACCATAACTTATTCAACCATTCTCTAATCGATGGGATCCCACTTATTTTCCAGTTCTTTGCTACCACAAATAGAGCTGCTATAAGCATTTTTGCACATGTGAGTCCTTTTCCATTTTTTATAATCTCTTTAGGATATAAGCCCAGTAGAAACACTGCTGGAATTAAGGGTATGCACAGTTTAATAGTTCTTTGAGCATAGTTCCAAATTGCTCTCCAGAATGATTGAATCAGTTCATAACTCCACCAACAATACATTAGTGTCCCTTGGGGCTTTTTGTATAGATGCTTAATTCTAGCTTAGCAGCTAGCCAAAAGGCTTTTTCTTTTGCCATATTATGCTAGTAGGAAACAAAAAAAGACTTGTGCATTCTCTGACAAGGAGAGCCAGACACCTCCACTGCACATAATCATTAACTTGTAGCAGCAAGTCCACCACATTAACATGCTCTCAAGACTGGGATCTCAGCAACTAGTCTTTGCATTACCCTTTCTATCTGACTTTGGGCAAATCAATTAATCTCCCCAGAACTCAGTCCCTTCAAGTATAAAATGAGGTGTTTGGATTAGATGGTCTCCCTTTTAACTCTAGTTTTATGCTCCCAATGATTCCTGTCTCTCCCTCCCATGAAGAGAGGGTATGGGCACAGGGAGACTGAACTCCACAATGTCCAGCTGTGGGAACAATGCTGACAACTCCTGCTCCACTCCTTTCTCACTTCTGCAGCTATGGCCCCATCATCTCCTTTGCTCCGCCCTGGGCCCCTCCCTTATGACTGGTGAGTTCTTGTCTCAGATTACCATTTCTTTCTTTCTTTCTTTCTTTAATACCTTTTTATATACAAAACATATTCGTGGGTAATTTTTCAACATTGACCCTTACAAAACCTTCTGTTTCAACTTTTTCCCTCCTTCCCTCCATCCCCTCCCCTAGATGGCAGATAGTCTCATACATGTTAAATATATTAAAGTATTTCATGAAATACCCAGGCCATGGTAACCATACCATGCTCACTTTGCTCCAGCTCCGTTCCTCATGCTCCCCTCTTCTCCCATTAGAATGTAAGCTCAAGAATAAAAAAAGTCATTTAAAAAAACATGTGTTTCTATTGTTCATGCTTAGCCCAGTGCCTGGCACATATTAAATGCTTAATAAATGCATTCTTTGTCTCTCTATCTCTGACTTTCTGTCTTTGTCTCTGTTTCTGTCTGTCTCTTTTCTTCCTAGATATCATCCAAAGATATTTCTTTGACACACTCCCATAAATAATCCCGTTCCCAAATTATGAATTTACAACTTGATTATTACAGAGCAAGTCTTTAGGACTTGGAGTGACCAGGCCTGTGGATAATCCCTGTGTCTGTTTTGAGAAGTAGAGAGAAATGGAAACTCTGGACTAGGGTTCCTCGTGTTAATGCCAGTGAGCATTAAAGATAATTAACTTTAGAAGGGAGATGTGTCCAGAGTCTGGATGGTGAGGAAAAGATCCCAGTAGTGGAAGGAAGCTCATAACCATTTATCCTTATATTGGATCTTCCTAGAGCCTGGAATCAGGAGCCTGCCATTTTTATCTAACCCCATTATATCAACTTGAGAGATGAGAGGTCCCCACTTCACTTGCCTATTCCTCTTGCTAACTTTCTCTTTCTTCTTGCTCCAGATAAATCTCTCAAGTCTTGAGGCCCTCTCCCTATCCAACCTAATCATGCTTGAATCTTCTTCCCCGGTTTCTTCCCCAGTTAAATTACCCCTGGGCCCCAAAAGGGATTGCAGTCAAATGACTTTGCAATATGGTTTGGATGCTTGCAAATTTTTTGGTGAACAGTGGCAATCACTGACAAAAATCTGATCGCTAAAATCGCTGACTGCAAAGGAGTTCATTTGAAAAGATAAAATCAGCTACTTAAAATGTCCTTCAATAAGGCAGGGTCAAAAACTTTGAGTAGGACTCATTTAACCGATTTAGAAAACTTTAAGAGGGAAAGAGAAGCTAGGCTTTCATCCTTTCAAAAAAGCATTTTTTTTAAAAATTTCAGAATTGAAAAGGAGGCTGATTCTAAGTTATTTATCCTCCAGGAAGAATTAGGCTAGTTGGAACCTCAAAAGGTAGAAATTAAAAACAAAATAGAGTCTCTCAGGGTATGTGAAGGACCAGAGGAAGAAAGTCAAGAACTTCTATATTAGCCTTCTATATATGAGTCCCAGAATTTGACCTAAAGAGAGGATTTTTTTTTTTTTTGTACACACTAAATTATTTTTTATGAGGCTGCATCTCTTTTGTCCATTTTTGTGATGTGTGAAATGTAGTGTTTGTCTTTATATATGTGTGACTGGAAACAGCTAGTTATTCAAACTGAGAACAGAATTTGATCTGTTATCAGCCTTATTTGTTGATTTATGCTTTTTCAAATTCCTGTTTCAGTAAAGTCTAGCACAGTGAAGGTTTAAACTTAGGCACCTCTGTGTTTTGTTTTGTTTTGTTTTTTGGTCAAGTCATCTATGTTTAAAAATTAAACTCAAGTCACTATCACACACCTTTTGAATACTTTCTGTTTGTCTATTAACCTGTTGGTCTGTTTGTGTGTTTCTCAGCTTTCAGGATCAATGCAATTGTTTGGACGCCTGATAAGTTCTTGAGTTTTCAAAAAGATCTTTCTTTTCCCTTACTTTCCTGAACTGGTCAAGTTTGGGTATGTAAGGGTTAATATTCTTCAGATTTAAGGGAGGTAAGAACAATCTCTCCCCAGAAAAAAATAGGTTCATGGTTTTACAGGGAGAAGCAAAAAAAATCTTACTAACAAGAGAAAAGTAAGCTCATAAGGAAGTGTTAGAAATTTTAATTGTATGCTTAGGAATTTTGCAAATTAAAATGAAGTGGGAATCAATTTAGCAATAACTTTGAATTGATGCACATTAAATTTAGAAATTTTGCTGTATATTACAATTGTGAAGAACAATTGGCACCAAATGATAGGACTGGCACCAAATATTGGGGTTCAGTCATGTGATGATTGCACAATGGTCTTTCTCTTTATTAAAAGGTAGGTTTATTTATGAGAAGTCTCAGATACGAAATGAAATGACATAAAATAGGCACCAGAAGTAGTAAATATGAAATAGATGTGGGAGAGCATACAATAGTTAGCAAGGAAAGAGGTTTTAATAATTAATAACAAAAAAGACAGATTCCCCAGGGGAACTCACAATTAACCAGGAGAAAGGGAATAAACTATATGGCGGCAGTACATCATTAACTGGCAGGTTAAATCCATAGAGAAGTTTAGTACTCTAAAGTATTAGTTAGGTAATATAAGATATGAAGCATAGGGGAGGGGAAATGGGACAAAAGACACCAAGAGGCAGAATGCCATGGGGGCATTCCCCAAAGGGATTCAGCAAAGATGGTATTTATAGGCAGATTTATAGGGGAATTTTAACCTTGGGAATTTGACATAATGTGGCTTTCAGATTTGTACAATAAGGTGGGATTACTCAAAATTTCTGCAGGCCTGAAAAATTGAGCTGATCTTCATTAGTTGCCCTTCCCTGCTTATCACAGGGTACTTCAGGCTCTCTCTGCCAATCCCACCTAATGACTCAGGACCCCATTAATATGAGACTTCTGCCCATTTTCAAAACAGATTTAGAGGTATTATTTTATAGCTAAAAAGAAAGGAGAGCTCCACATAGAATACCACTCCTCCACTTATGGTGTCCTGTACTTTTAATTTTTAGTTTTAATTGAGATTAATTGATTGATAGCCTCCTATACAGACCAAGTCACTTTGACCCTTCAGGAGGGAATTTTGGCTAACTTTAAATCAAAATATTTATCAAATATTTCTTCACTTTGATTAACTAGTTAATGGGATTTTTATTAGACAATACAACTCTTCTTTACTTCTAATTTCTTTACCTGAAGAAATTTCTAGAAAAGTAGAAGAGGAGAGTCAATTCAATCAGTAATGCAATGAGTAATGCAAACTACATGTAAATCAAATATCTTTTAGTCTATTAGTCTATCCATTTTTAAAATAGTATTTTATTTGCCTTTGCAAAACCTTGTGTTCCAAATTTTTCTTCCTCTCTCCCCTCCTCCCCTTTCCCTAGACAGTAATATGACACAGGTTAAACATGTGCAATTCTTCTAAACACATTTCCATATTCATCATATTATGCAAAAAAACTCAGATCAAAAGAGAAAAAAAAACCACTAGAAAGGAAAAAATCAAGCAAACAAACAACAAACAGCAAAAAAAAAAAAAAAAAAAAAAAAAGGTAAAAAGACTATGCTTTGATCCATATTCAGTCTCTATAATTCTCTCTGGATGCGAATGGAACTTTCTATCACAAGACTATTGGAATTTCTTTGAATCACCTCATTGTTGAGAGGAGCCAAATCTATCCCAGTAGGTCATTACATAATCTTGTTGCTATGTATCAGTTGGAGAATGGCTTGATTTCTTATACATTTGAGTCAATTCTCTATATATCTTAGAAATAAGACTTTTATCAGAAACACCAGGTATAAAAATTTTCCTCCAGCTTTCAGCTTCCCTTCTAATCTTGGCTTCATTGATTTTATTTGTGATTATTTATTAAAATTTATTTAATTTGATGTAATCAAAATTACCCATTTTGTGTTTAGTAATATTTATTGTTCTTTGATCACAAATTCCTCCCTTCTCCACAGATCTGAGAGGTAAACTATCCTTTGTTCTCCTAATTTGCTTATAGTATCTTGATATAATTAGGTGTTGGCCAATGGCTACTATTTTCCAGTTTTTCCAGCAATTTTTGTCAAATAGTAAGTTTTTATCCCAGAAGCTAGAGTCTTTGGATTTATTAAACATTAGATAACAACAGTCATTGGCTATTGTGACTTGTGAACCTAATCTATTCCACTGATCCACCACTCTATTTCTCAGCCAGTATCAAATGATTTTAATGATTGCAGTTTTATGATTTAGGTCTGACATAGTTAGGAGACCTTCCTTTGAATTTTTTTTCCATTAATTTCCTTGAAGTTCTTGATTTTTTTGTTCTAGCTCTATAAAGTAATTTTTTGGCAGCTTCATTGCTATGACTCTGTCATTTTTATCATATCAGCTGGCCTACCCATGAGCACTTGATATTTTTTCAATTGTCTAGATATAACTTTATCTGTGTGAAAAGTGTTCTGTAGTTGTGTTCACAGAGTTTCTGGTTTTGCCTTAGCAGGTAGAGTCCTAAATAGTTTATATTGCCTACAGTTATTTTAAATGAGATTTCTCTATCTTCCGCTGCTGGACTTTGTTGGTAACATAGAAATGCCAATGATTTATGTGAGTTTACTTTATATCCTGCAACTTTTAAAATTGTTTTTAATTGTTTCTAGTAGTTTTTTAGTTGATTCTCTAGGATTCTTTAGATATACCATCATATCATCTAGCATATATCATCTACTAAGAGTAATAGTTTTATTTCCTCATTACCTACTCAAATTCCTTCAATTTATTTTTCTTCTCTTATTGTTAAAGCTAGCATTTCTAGTACAATATTGAATAATAATGGTGATAATGGGCAATCTTGTTTCACTCCTGATCTTATTGAAAAGGCTTCTAGTTTATTCCCATTACATATAATACTTGCTGATGATTTTAGATAGTTGCTACTTATCTTTTTAAATAAAACTCCATTTGTTCTCATGCTCTCTGGTGTTTTTAAATAGCAAATGGATGTTATATTTTGTCAAATGCATCTATTGAGATAATCATATGATTCCTGTTTGGTTATTGATGTGGTCAATTATGCTGATAAATTTCCTGATATTGAATCAGCACTACATTCCTTGGTCATAGTTTATTATGCTGGTGATAAGTTGCTATAATCTCTTGCTAATATTTTGTTTAAGATTTTTGCATCAATATACATTAGGGAAATTGATCTATAATTATCTTTCTATGTTTTGGCCCTTTCTAGTTTAGTTATCAGCACCATATCAAAAGGAATTTTGTAGGATTCTTTCTTCCCCTATTTTTCCTAATAGTTTATAAAGTATTATAATTAATTGTTCTTTAAATGTTTAGTAGAATTCGCTTGTAAATCCATCTAGCTCTTAAGATTTTTTCTTAGGGAGTTAATTAGTTCAATTTCTTTTTCTAAAATAAAGGGTACATTTTAGCCTTTACCTATATAACCATATATGTAGATACAAATTCATAACTAAAAGACCTCATTCTACAATTCAGATCCTTATATATACTTTTTAGATTCTCCTTTTAGCCTGTTGGCATATCCAAAACAGTTTAGTTAAAGATAAGATCAGTAAGGAAGAATGTAAATTCTGTTTCAAAATTTGATGTTCTTATTAGAGCTATAAAGTTTGAACTAGTTTTCACTAGTTATTAACAAAGCAAACCTGAATTCTATAAAAATTTATTCTGTAGAATATTTTACTAGAGAAAGGATTATCTGCAGGTAACCTAAACCAGAGAAGCAAATCTGTTTGTTACGAAGCTACTCTGAGACCCCACCTAGACCAGACTTTATGAGATATCCAAGCATTAAAATATGATGCTCTGATGAAGTGGACAAATAGGAATGGGTTGCCCTTTCCTTTTTCCACTTCCAATGAAATGGACTCTTTTTCTTCTATATGTTCCTCTGTTCTGTGTAATGCCTGCTTGCTGGGGACAATTCCCAACAAACTCCTTTCAATGCACTGATCAATCTCTCCCTCCTTTTCTCATGTTACTGAGTATTATATCAGTTAGTGGTTCATTGAGAAGACTCTGTCTTCTCAGAATCAGAGTGGGGAATGACAGAAAATTAATAATACCTAACATAATATTACTTTCCACTCCCTTCGATGATCCTTGTAATGTCAGAATTTTAGTCATGTCCTTACATACCTATTTTAAGACATTTACTTTTGATTAGAATGAGGCAAACCATACCCTAAGTCCCCCCACTTACACACACACACACACACACACACACACACACACACACACACACACACACACACAGAGCTTTTGCCTTGTAAAGGTACCTCGTTCAAGCCAGATCTTAGCTTCTAATATTCTTGCCTCCTTCATGGTATTCATGGTACAAAAGGCAAAACAGCCAGAATGAAGTGTTTTTTCTTGCCTAATTTGCCAAAGATCTAGTTTCATTATTGTTTCCTAAGGGTATAAAAAGCTTTTGCATGGTTGTTGGACTTGGGAAATCCAGTGTACTCTGTATATATGGGATATCCCTGAATGTGGCAGATTTGCTATCCTATTAAAGGATAAAGTTAAAGATATCAGTTAAAGATGTTTTATTCCTTAACTCATGGATTTGGTTAATTTCAGTTGATATTATTCTTGTCATGGCAGAAATTAAATATGGATCCACACAACACCATATACCAAGATAAATTCAAAATGTGTCCATGATTTAGGCATAAAGAATGAGATCATAAATAGATTAGGGTCCTCTCAGACCTGTGGAGGAGGAAGGAATTTATGACCAGAGGAGAACTAGAGATCATTATTGATCACAAAATAGAAGATTTTGATTACATCAAACTAAAAAGTTTCTGTACAAACAATACTAATGCAAACAAGATTAGAAGGGAAGTAACAAATTGGGGGAATATTTTTAAAAGCAAAGGTTCTGACAAAGGTCTCATTTCCAAAATATATAGAGAACTGACCCTAATTTATAAGAAATCAAATCATTCTCCAATTGATAAATGGTCAAAGGATATGAACAGACAATTCTCAGATGATGAAATTGAAATTATATCCACTCATATGAAAGAGTGTTCCAAACCACTACTGATCAGAGAAATGCAAATTAAGACAACTCTGAGATACCACTACACACCTGTCAGATTAGCTAAGATGACAGGAACAAATAATGATGAATGTTGGAGGGGATGTGGGAAAACTGGGACACTAATACATTGTTGGTGGAGTTGTGAAAGAATCCAGCCATTCTGGAGAGCAATTTGGAACTATGCCCAAAGAGTTATCTAACTGTGCATACCCTTTGATACAGCATTGGTGCTATTGGGTTTATATCCCAAAGAAATACTAAAGAGGGGAAAGGGACCTGTATGTGCCAAAATGTTTGTGGCAGCTCTTTTCATAGTGGCTAGAAACTGGAAGATGAATGGATGTCCATCAATTGGAGAATGGTTGGGTAAATTATGGTATATGAAGGTTATGGAATATTATTGCTCTGTAAGAAATGACCAGATGGACGAATACAGAGAGGTTTGGAGAGACTTACATCAACTGATGCTAAGTGAAATGAGCAGAACCAGAAGATCACTATACACTTCAACAACAATACTGTACGAAGATGTATTGTGATGGAAGTGGATATCTCCAACATGAAGAAGATCCAACTCACTTCCAGTTGATCAATGATGGACAGAAACAACTGTACCCAGAGAAGGAACACTGGGAAGTGAATGTAAATTGTTAGCACTACTGTCTATCTACCCAGGTTACTTATACCTTCGGAATCTAATACTTAATGTGCAACAAGAAAATTGGATTTACACACATGTATTGTATCTAGGTTATACTGTAACACATGTAAAATGTATGGAATTGCCTATCATCTAGGGGAGGGAGTAGAGGGAGAGAGGGGAAAACTTGGAAAAATGAATACAAGGGATAATGTTACAAAAAAAATTACTCATGCATATATACTGTCAAAAAATTTTATAATTATAAAATAAAAAAATAAAAAATATTAAAAAAAAGATATTATTCTTGTCCAGTTTAGTATTAATCTGTTTCATTTATCTCTTACCTCCTTCAGTGCAATATGCCTCCTACTCAATCAACACCATCCAAAAACCAATACATCTTTGGGACTTTCAAAAAGTTATTCAGGTATTTTTTTTTCCATTTGCCTTCATCTCCGTAGTATTGCCCCAGGCTGTTTTTCAAAGTGTCCCTCCTATCCACCACTCCTCCTTAGAATGCAAGATCCTTAAAAGTAGAGAGCTTTCTATTGCTTTCTCATATATAAATAATATATATTTATATGTATAACATATATATAATCTGATATATAAATAATAAATACTTTTTCATTCTTTAATTCATTCATTCAATGGGCGTAAGGATAGGGGTGGGAAAAGGAGTCCCAGTCTCTTTCAACTTGGTGACTCTTGATGGGGAAGGTCCTCTTGGCCACAATATTGTGGACACAGGTCCCCACTGCACAGGGGACTTTTCCTCATTTTTTATTAGATCTACCCAAAATGTGAGGGGACTTTGCCTTAGATTTTTTAACATTTCACGGACATCAGTGCCCCATTTGGCTTGTCCATATTATCCCTTGCTTTCATTACTGATCAACTTTTTTCCTTCTCTGATTACACATGTAACTGGAAGTGATGTCAGACTAGACATACCCTTGGTCAATATCCTAGAAGACACTGGAGATGCTGTAGCAGCATTAGAAACCTATACCAGTCTTCTTCTACTCTACAAGCCTATAGAAAAACTGACTACCTCTTACTAACAACATGGAAATGTATCGTTTTCCCACTAGGTGGCACTACATTCAAACCATCAGCCAAAGTGGGATTCCCACTAACTTCAAGACTGCATAAAAACTGCATAAAATAGGGGGAAAAAACCTTCAAACTACAGACTCAGCCTAACTCCCTCTCCAAACATCTCAAGATCATGCTACCATCAACATTGGTCTTAGGTTTAACATTATAGAAATGAAATGCCATTCCAAATATTAAAAATAGCTCTAGAAATTCCTTTCCCATACTTAGTATGTAGGAAATCTGTTCTCATGAAACTCAGGTAATTGGCTTTTTAAGAGAAATTTCCTCTAAGAAGTCCATCAACTGGGGAATTGTTGAACAAGTTGTGATAAATGACAATATTACTATATTATAAGAAATGATGAGCCAGGATGGTAGAAACTAGGCATAGGCCAACATCTCATACCCTATACCAACATAATGGGTGATATCATAAGCAAATTAGGAGAGCAAGGAATAAATCTATAAAGATCTATAAAGAAGGGAAGAATTGACAACAAAACAAGACATAGAGAATGTTATGAAATTCACAATGGATAATTTTTATTATATTAAGTTAAAAAGGTTTTATACAAACAAAACTAATGCAATCAATATTAGAGAGAAAGCAGTAAGCTGGAAAACAATTTTTATAGCCAGTGTATCTGATAAAGGCTTCATTTCTTAAATATGACAATACTACCTAAACTAATCTATTTATTTAGCGCTATACCAATCAGACTCCCAAGAAATTATTTTAATGACCTAGAAAAAATAACAACAAAGTTCATATGGAAGAACAAAAGGTCAAGAATTTCAAGGGAATTAATGAAAAAAAAAATCCTGACCTGGCTGTACCAGATCTAAAATTATATTATAAAACAGCGGTTACCAAAACCATTTGGTATTGGCTAAGAAATAGACTAGTTACCTAGAAAAAATAACAACAAAATTCATATGGAAGAATAAAAGGTCGAGAATTGCAAGGGAACTAATGAAAAAAAACTCAGAGGAAGGTGGTCTAAGTGTACCTGATCTAAAGCTATATTATATAGCAGCAGTCACCAAAATCATTTGGTATTGGCTAAGAAATAGACCGGTAGATCAGTGGAACAGATTAGATACAAAGGACAAAAAAGGGTAAATTTATAGCAATCTAATCTTTGACAAACCCAAAGATACCAACATTAGGGATAAAAATTCATTATTTGGAAAAAACTGTTGGGAAAACTGGAAATTAATATGGCAGAAATTAGATATGGATCCACACTTAACACCATATACCAAGATAAGATAAAAATGGGTCCATGATTTAGGCATAAAGAGTGAGATAATAAATAGATTAGAGGAACAGAGGATAGTCTACCTCTCAGACTTGTGGAGGAGGAAGGAATTTATGACCAGAGGAGAACTAGAGATCATTATTGATCACAAAATAGAAGATTTTGATTACATCAAACTAAAAAGTTTCTGTACAAACAATACTAATGCAAACAAGATTAGAAGGGAAGTAACAAATTGGGGAAATATTTTTAAAAGCAAAGGTTCTGACAAAGGTCTCATTTCCAAAATATATAGAGAACTGACCCTAATTTATAAGAAATCAAACCATTCTCCAATTGATAAATGGTCAAAGGATATGAACAGACAATTCTCAGATGATGAAATTGAAATTATATCCACTCATATGAAAGAGTGTTCCAAATCACTACTGATCAGAGAAATGCAAATTAAGACAACTCTGAGATACCACTACACACCTGTCAGATTGGCTAAGATGACAGGAACAAATAATGATGAATGTTGGAGGGGATGTGGGAAAACTGGGACACTAATACATTGTTGGTGGAGTTGTGAAAGAATCCAGCCATTCTGGAGAACAATTTGGAACTATGCCCAAAAAGTTATCAAACTGTGCATACCCTTTGACCCAGCAGTACTACTACTGGGCTTATATCCCAAAGAAATACTAAAGAGCGGAAAGAGACCTGTATGTGCCAAAATGTTTGTGGCAGCTCTTTTTGTTGTAGCTAGAAACTGGAAGATGAATGATGTCCATCAGTTGGAGAATGGTTGGGTAAATTGTGGTATATGAAGGTTATGGAATATTATTGCTCTGTAAGAAATGACCAGCAGGAGGAATACAGAGAGGCTTGGAGAGACTTACATCAACTGATGCTGAGTGAAATGAGCAGAACCAGAAGATCACTGTACACTGCAACAACAATACTGTATGAGGATGTATTCTGATGGAAGTGGAAACCTTCAACATAAAGAAGAGCCAACTCACTCCCAATTGATCAATTATGGACAGAGGTAACTACACCCAGAGAAGAAACACTGGGAAGTGAATGTAAATTGTTAGCACTAATATCTGTCTGCCCAGGTTACATGTACCTTCGGAATCTAATGCTTATTGTGCAACAAAAAAAATGGTATTTACACACATGTATTGCATCTTGGTTATATTTAACACATGTAAAATGTATGGGATTGCCTGTCATCGGGGGGAGGGAGTGGAGGAAGGGGGGATAATTTGGAAAAATGAATACAAGGGATAATATTATAAAAAATATATAATAAAATTTTAAAAAAAAGAAAGAAAGAAATTCTCTGGGGAAAAAAAAAGAAAAAAAGAAATAGACTAGTTGATCAGTGGAATAAGTTAGGTCCAAAGGACAAAATAATCAATAACTCTAACAACCTAGTGTTTGACAAACCCAAGGACCCCAGCCTTTGGGATAAGAACTTAATGTTTGACAAAAATTTCTGGGAAAACTGGAAATTAATATGGCAGAAACTAGGCATTGATCCACACTTAACACCATACACCAAGGTCAGGTCAAAATGGGTTCATGACCTAGGAATAAAGAATGAGATTATAAATAAATTAGAGGAACATAGGATAGTTTACCTCTCAGACCTATGGAAGAGGAATAAATTTATGTCCAAAGAAGAACTAGAGATCATTATTCATCACAAAGTAGAAAACTTTGATTATATCAAATTGAAAAGTTTTCATACAAACAAAAGTAATGCAGATAAGATTAGAAGGGAAACAATAAACTGGGAAAACATTTTTACAGTCAAAGGTTCAGATAAAGGCCTCATTTCCAAAATATATAGAGAACTGACTCTAATATATAAGAAATCAAGTTAATCTCCAATTGATAAATGATCAAAGGATATGAACAGACAATTCTCAGATAAAGAAATAGAAACTATTTCTAGTTATAGGAAAAGATGCTCCAAATCATTATTAGTCAGAGAAATGCAAATTAAGACAACTCTGAGATACCACTACACACCTGTCAGATTGGCTAGAATGACAGGGAAAGGTAATGCACAATGTTGGAGGGGATGTGGGAAAACAGGGACACTGATACATTGTTGGTGGAATTGTGAATACATTCAGCCATTCTGGAGAGCAATTTGGAACTATGCTCAAAAAGTTATCAAACTGTGTATGCCAAATGCTGGAACTCTGTCTTCCCAGAAATTAGCCAGTCAGGATAATCAAAAGTCTTTATTCTTGGTCTTTTGAGGTCAAAGACAGGGGATTAGATCTAGCAATCTCCACACCTCCTTCCTCTCTCTCCACTGCCAGGAGAATGCCTCAATTTCCTCCTCCTACCCCACCCACATGAGTCACTTCCCCTCCTTTGTCCACACCCCCAATCCAGCCAGCATGGAATAGTTGAAGAGTTGGGGAGGGTTATCCTTCAAACATGTTAATAGAGAATTGTCCCTTTGACCCAGCAGCGTTGCTACTGGGTTTGTATCCCAAAGAGATCTTAAGGAATGAAAAGGACCTGTATGTGCAAGAATATTTGTGGCAGCCCTCTTTGTGATGGCCAGAAACTGGAAATTACATGGATGTCCATCAATTGGAGAATGGCTGAATAAATTGTGGTATATGAATATTATGGAATATTACTGTTCTGTAAGAAACGACCAACAGGATGATTTCAGAAAGGCCTGGAGAGACTTACATGAACTGATGCTGAGTGAAATGAGCAGGACCAGGGGATCATTATATACTTCAACAATACTATATGATAATCAATTCTGATGGATGTGGCCCTCTCCAACAATGAGATGAACCAAATCAGTTCCAATAGAGCAGTAATGAACTGAACCAGCTACACCCAGCAAAAGAACTCTGATAGACGACGATGAACCACTACATAGAATTTCCAATACCTTTAATTTTGTCTGCCTGCATTTTGGATTTTTTTCACAGGCTAAATGTACACTATTTCAAAGTCCAATTCTTTTTGTTCAGCAAAACAACTGCTTGGTCATGTATACATATATTGTATTTAATTTATACTCTAACATATTTAACATGTATTGGTCGACCTGCCAACTGGAGGGGGGGAAGGAGGGGAAAAATTGGAACAAAAGGTTTGGCAATTGTCAATGTTGTAAAAATTACCCATGCATATATCTGGTAAATAAAAACTATTTTTAAAAAAGGCCTCATTTCTAAAACATATAGAGAAAAATAAATCAAATTTATAAGAATACAAGTCATTCCCCAATTGATAAATGGTCAAAGGATATGAACAGTTTTTAGATGAAGAATGTATCCATAGTCATATGAAAAAATGTGCTAAAGAAATGCAAATTAAAATAACTCTGAGATACACCAATCAGATTGACTAATATGACAGAAAAGGAAAATGACAAATACTTGGAACACTGATGCATTATTGGTAGAGTTGTGAACTAATCTATTTTAGAAAGCAATTTGGAACTGAGCTTAAAGCTATAAATCTTTTGATCCAACAATACCATTATTAGTTTGTATTACAAAGAGATAATTAAAAAGGGAAAAGAACCCACACATACAAAAATATTTTTTGGCATCTCTTTTTTGTGATGACAAAGAATTGGAAATTGTGGGGATGCCTGTCAATTGGGTAATGGTTGAACATGTGATATATGAATGTAATGGAATACTATTGTACTATTAAAAATTGATGAACAGGTAGATTTCAGAAAAATCTGGAAAGATTTACATCAACTGATGCTGAGTAAACTGAGCAGAACCAGGAGGACATTGTACACAGTAATAGCAACATTGGGCAGTGATCAACTAGGATAGATTTAGCTCTTCTCAGCAATACAATGATCCAAGACAATTTTAAAAGGCTCATGAAAGAAAATGCTATCCACATCTGGAGAAAGAACTATGGAGTTTAAATGCAGATTGAAACATATTATTTCCACTTTTTTAATCTTTTCATTCCCATGGTTTTTCCTTTTGTTCTGATTTTTCTTTCACACCATGACTAATGTGGAAAAATTTTAAATATGATTGTACATGTATAATCTATATTGAAAAGGGGAGAGGAGAGAGGAGGGGAAAATTTTGGAACTCAAAAAACATTTTTTAGGCATACATATTTATAGAATTATCTTGCTGCACAAGAAGAATAAGATCAAAAAGGGAAAAAATGAGAAAGAAAATAAAATTCAAGCAAACAACAACCAAAGAAGTAAAAATGCTATGTTGTGATCCACACTCAGTTCCCATATTCCTCTCTCTGGGTGTAGATGGTTCTCATTATCACAAGATCATTGAAACTGGCCTGAATTGCCTCATGGTTGAGAAGAGCCGCCACATCCATCAGAATAGATCATTGTATAATCTTGTTATTGCCATGGAAATCAAAATCATATAAAAATGAACAGTAAAAACTATCTTTACAAGTAATTGGGAAAAAATACCATTAAATGAAAACAGCAAATTTTTAAAATGAAAGAAAACTCAGCATGATGAATATAGAAATACATTTAGAAGCATTGCACATATTTAACTCATATCAGATTGCTTTCTATCTTGGGGAGGGGAGAGGGATGAGAAAGGGAGAAAATTTTGGAACAAAAGTTTTGCAAAGGTGAATTTTGAAAATTATCTTTGTATGTATTTGGAAAAATAAAATACTATAAATATAAATTTTAAAAAATTAAAGAAAAAAATGACAAAGCAGGGTGATTTCAGAAAGACTTGAAAAGATTTATACAAACTGATGTAAAGTGAAGTAAGCTGAATCAGAATAACATTATACACAGTAATAGCAATATTATACAGTGGTCAACTGGGAATAACTTAGCTATTTTCAGTAATATAATTGTTTAAGACAATTCTAATCATGATGGAAAATGCTATCCCCCTGCAGAGAAAGAATTGATGAAATCTGAATCCCGATTTTTTGGGGGTATTTTTTTGGTCTGTCTTTTTTCAAATTAGGCTAATATGGAATCTGTTTTGGATGATTGCATATGTATAACCTATATCAAATTGTTTAGTGTTTCAGGAAGAGGGAGAATTTGGAACTCAAAATTTTAAAAAATGAATGTCAAAAATAATTTTTATATGTAATTTGGGAATAAAATGAAATATTATTTTTTAAAAACTTCCTCTCTGAGGAGTGCTTCACCAAGAAATTCTCCCCAAATCTTCTCCAGTATTTCAAGATTATACAAAGAAGAAGGAAGAAATTAAATGTTTGGAACCTCTGGGATCAGGTCTGCAAAAAAACACATCGGTGTGTGTGTGGAGAAATATTGAGACAGGTGTCCATGAATGAAGTTAATGTCTCAGATCTATTTGCAGTTTTAATGCAGTTTAGTCCAGTTCCACTTTGTCCCTGCTTCTGTTTATTGGGTTATTTCATCACCAGAATGTTTTGATCTTATCTCCGTTCTGGCACCTCTGCTTAGGGAACACTATTCTTCAAAATGTATTTTACTTTTTCCTTCTCAGCTCCAACTCAGAGTACTGGGGTTCAGCCTTGACCATAGCAAAGAGGTACTTGATCCACAAACAACCCTGTATATCAGGGTTTCTTTTCCTACTTGTGAACCCCTTTTTACCTAAGAAATTTTTATGTGACCTCATGTATCTAGGAATATCAAATAAGTATAGAAATCAAACATTTACTAATAAACATAATTTTGTAACTCCCATATTGAGTTATGATGGGGTTGTGACCTACATTTTAAAAAGCTGGTCTTTTCACATAGAATAATCTGGAATGAGATCAAAGAAATTCAGTAAGAGGCAAAGAAGAGCAGAAATGCACGCCAACACACAAAATCTGGTTCTGTTCCTCAGTCTCTCAAGTAGTTTCAAATCTGCCCTGAGCTAGTACTTAGGCAGTATTGCTTTCAACATTATTGACTCAGTTTACTCTGTGAGAGACCTCTGTCCCAATTCCCACATAGATGAGACACATTGCAAATACCCTCTACATTCCCATACTAAATGGTAATATTTATACTATTTATTGTACAGCAATGATTGTTGAATATTTGTGGTAGCTTGCTTCTAGCCACTATGTAGCATTTCATTGTTTTCAATTTTAATCATTCTGAAAACATGGTAGGATTCCATTAAAGTAAATAGCAACACTGAAAAAAATTACTGTTAAAAAGGATGAGTCTTCAATTTTGTTCCCAAAAAGCAGATGAGAAGATACACCCACATCCTTTCTTGGCAGAGGAGAAAGATTGTGGCTGTGGAACATTGCAAATATTATCAGACTTGGTTGATATGTTGGGTAATTTTATTGAACTGCTGTTTTAGTTTTTCACATTAATTTTTTTCTATAATATATTGCAGGGGAGTCATAAAACTTTTTTGTGTCTCAGACCCTTTCAGCAATTTGATGAATCTCATTTGATGAATTTGATCTCAGAATAAAGTTCTCAAATACATAAAATAAAATACATCAAGTTACAAAGGAAACATCATATTGGAATATTATTCCAAAAAGTTTTTTTTAAGTAAATGGGCCCTAGCTTAAGAATTCCTGGCGTATGGTATGATTTGGGGGGAGGAGGGGTATAGAAGAATATATTAAATGTAGATAATATAAAAAGAAAATATATAAATAATTATTTTTCAAAAGACATCTTGATAGCAGAAAGAAAACTGGAATTATTGAAAGTGCTACATAGTCTCCCACACGAAATCTTGCCTATTCTCTTCCTTCTATTCAATTATGGATTCTATTCACTCTCCGTCTGAAATATTTAACTATTTCTAAATATGTGCAGATTGAATGGTCCACTCATCTAACTGTATATCATAATCTGAGCAATATTCATTCTTTATCCATTTGGTTTTTCTCTTTTTTTATTAAAGTTTTTTTATTTACAAAACATATGGTGGGTAATTTTTCAACACTGACCTTTTGTTCCAAATTTTCCTATCCTTCCCCCCACCTTCTTCCCTAGCTGACATATATACAAATCAAACATTCGCTTATAATAAATCATAATTTTGTGACCCCCACATTTAGTTAAGAGTCCCCATATAGGGTTATACCCCCCAGTTTAAGAAGCTGAAATCTGGAGAAATTCACTACCTATTGGGAAGCCATCTTCCATTTAGTACAAGATATCCTCTATGACAAATACTTTTTTCATATTTCTTTTCTGGGGGTGAAACTCACATTCATCATAACTTTATAACATTCGCTTTTGTTTGTGTTCTTCCCATTTAGTCATTGTCCATTTAAATCATTTCCATATCCATTTAGACATAGTAAATTTAATAATCATATTATTTCCGTGGTTCTATTTACTTTACATCAGTTCATATGCTTGACAGCATATATTTTTTTTGACAG
Organism: Sminthopsis crassicaudata; assembly: GCF_048593235.1. NCBI lineage: Eukaryota > Metazoa > Chordata > Mammalia > Dasyuromorphia > Dasyuridae > Sminthopsis > Sminthopsis crassicaudata. Next base: position 256,919,982 of record NC_133618.1, read on the forward strand.
CACAGGAGTAGTCCTTTATACTTACATATACATCTCAACTTGTTGAGTTATTCTCTTTCAGTGAGCATCTATTTTGTTTACAATCTTTATGACAAAAAAAGGTGCTACTTTAAATATTTTGTTGTAGTCATCTTTTTGTCATGATTGATATCTTTGAGATATATGCCTAGTAGTGGGATCTCTGGGTTAAAGGAGCAAATATTTTCAAAGAGTACTATCTCCCTCTCCTTTGCCTCATTTAGTGATGTTTGGAAGAAAATTAAAATTATTAGCTATTGCAAAATAATAGATAACAAATAAAACCTCTTGATTTTCAATGCATTTTACATATATTATCTTTAAGATAGGTGCTAAAGATATATAGTCAGTCCAATTTTACAAATTGAGGATCAGAAAGATTAAGTGACTTGTTCTAGATCAGTCACTAATAGGGGTCAGAGGCAAGATTTGAATTTAGGTCCTTCATGATTCCAGCTGCAACATTCTTTCCACTATACCACAGTGCCTATTTCTCAAGGACTTTTGTATGATTTTAATATATACATAAGAAACACTGTGTTGGAAGAGAGCCATTAAAACTGAGCTCTGCCCTCCTGAATCAAATGCTTTTAAAAGTAATCAATAAACAATAAACAGTGGGATCCTGTATTCATGTGACTGTAAAGACTCTTGCTACAGAAGATTCTGTGAAAGCTTGACTATTCTCTTATCACATTTTCATTGACAATAGCCTCAGTATAGATCATTGTTACAAATGTTTTCTTGAGATGGGAAAGTAAGCACAAAGAACAGTAATTTCTGATGTCTCCTTGGCTACTTTTTATTTTATTTATAATGTGATCTTTTCCATTCCTATGGACTCTACCCCTCTTTGCAATATGTTAAAATTTTAGAATTATGGCACCTTCAAAATAGTTTTCATCTCTATGCTAGTAGTTAAGTTGACCTGCTTTTCTAATCTCATTTTGTTGGATACTATTTCCATTTCTTCATGTAACACTGATTATTAGTTCCTGAAGTAATAGAGTCTAAATGCAATAGTTCCACTGCAGTCAATATGGGAATAAGTAATTGTGGACATGCCAGTAGATCTACTGCATTTCACATCTATTTATTGCCTTCTAGTTGCTATAAATGCTCTTGAGATGATCTGGCTTAGTTGAATCTCATGGCCAAAATCTCTGCAGAAGTCAAAGAGAAAAAGAAAGACATCATATATGCCAAAAATTTCTTAGAAGTACTTTTTGGAATCACAAAGAACTGGAAACAAAGTATAATGCCTATTTATTAGGAAACGGTTTAATAAACTAGTGATACATGAACATAACAGAATATTACCAACATATGAACCAACAAATATGAACACTTATATGAAGTGATACAAAGTGAAATAGAACAAGAAAATAATATGCATAACTACAATGTAAAAGGAAAGAACAAAAACCACAAAGAAGAAACAATGTTATGAGATTATATGCATTTATCTGTGAAGAAGAATGTGTCTTATTCCTTGTAGATTCTAGTTGTAGATTATCACATACACTTCTAGAGGCACAACTGATATATTAGTTTGCTTTTCCTGAATTGCATTTCTTCCTTCTTTGTTATAAGGAATATCTTGATTAATCTTTTGCTCCTTGGGGCAGTGATGTTGGAGTGACTATTTCCTGACCTTCAGATTCCTGTGGCTTACTCTCTCATGGTTAGAGACTCCACTCTTTGTACTTAGAAAGGGAAAAAATGAAAGAAAAGGCTAAGAAGGTGGCTTTTCCATGACCTTGGGTTGGGGTTGACTGAGAATACTCACCTACCTTTTCTTTGCAGCCTGATCTCACCAAAACAAAAAACAACAACAACAACAAAAAAAAAAACCTCTCATCACCAGGGAATAGATGAAGACAAAAACAGCCAAAGTTGACTCCAACTTTTTTGAAAACTAACAGTTCTGGCTACATAGTCAAGCAAAATAATCTCCTAATATTATGGAAGCTAATTGGCACTAGTTAGTTACATAATGTCCATGCATGACCCAAAATTTTCTCAAGACACTTCCCTCACATGTTACAATTCTCTCAGAAAACAGCTTTTTAGCATCCTCCATACCATCTCATCCTTAGTATTCTTCATATGGAGACATCATCTGAGTCATTCTATACATGGGTAAGACCATTACAAATAAAATCATACTCATCAGAGTCAGTATCTTTATTTTTATCCCTTCCTCATTTTTTCCTTAGGGTTGACAAATTTTAGATGAATGAATTAGGTTTTAATTCCAAGAAAAATTCTAGAGCAAATCCTTCTATCACCACCCCCAATTCCCAGCCAAGGCCACATGGCCTCCAGGAAAAGTACCTTCTTGGCTTTTTCTTTTGTTTTATTTTTTCCATTCTAGGTGCAGAGTGGAATCTCCAACCATAACAGTGAACCATAGGAATCATTAAAGGGATAATCAGGATATATCTAGAAAAGGAAACAGAAAGAGCCTGAATGAATTCATCAAGAATAGACTAGCCTAATTTCCCTTTAAAAAATCATTAAACTAGGAGATCAGGGAAATGTCATACATATGATTTAACTAGATTTTAGCAAAGCTTTTCATTTACCTATTTTCAGTTAATGAAAATCTATTTTCCTTTTCCTTTCTCTTTCCCACCTTGAAAAAAAATGTTTATTTGACAGATACTTGTCAAAGCTTTTAATAAAGTAATATGCCATTCTTGTAGAAAATATGGTGAGATGTCTGCTACATGATAATATAGGTATGGCTATTTTCATCTTTTGTTCTCAAAAAGGACCAATGGCATGGTAAAGGCCATGTCTTGATGTGCAAGTGAATTGGATTTAGGTGAGATAGAGCTGTGCGATGGTTAGCTCACTTTCTTCTCCAGAGTCATCTGATAAGATAAGAGTCAAGATGACTGGTAATGGCCCAGCAGAATATAATTAGATGAATTCAGAAGTTAAATTACTAGTCTTTTTCCTCCCAATATATGTGTACATATTTTTACAATAATCTTGTTGCACAAGAAAAATCAAATCAAAAAGAAAAAATGAGAAAGAAAACAAAATGTAAGCAAACAACAAAAAAGATGAAAATACTATGTTGTGATCCACACTCAGTTCCCATAGTCCCCTCCCTGGGTGAAGATGGCTCTCTTCATCACAAGATCATTGGAACTTGCTGTTGAAAAAAGCCCTGTCCTAAATGACTAGTCTTAAAGAATAGTGGTTAGTGGCTTGATGTTGACATGGTACTAAAGCTTTCAGGGGAGTGACCAAGAGATACATAGATCTGGACATTTTCATTCAGGACTTGGATAAAAGACATAGATGGCATGCTTAGCAAATTTGATAATTACATAAAGATGGGAAAGATAAATGACAAATTGGATAATAGAATCACTATCCAAAAAAATCCTCAACAGAGAAGAAAATAGGGTTGAAGAACCAAGAGAACATTGTACACAGTAACAACAAGATTATGTGATGATCAACTGTGATGGACTTGGCTCTTCAATGATGAGGTGATTCAGGTCAATCCTAATAAATTTGTGATAAAAAGTGCCATCTGCATCCAGAGAAAATTATGGAGACTGAATGTGGATCAAAGCTTAGTATTTTTACCTTTTTGATTGTTTGCTTGGTTTTTTTTCACATTTTTTCCCTTATGATCTGATTTTTCTTGCCATGATGAATATGGAAATATATTTAGAAGAATTGCATATGTTTAATTTATATTAGATTGCTTGCTGTCTTGGGGAAGGGGGAGAAGAAGGGAGAAAAATTTGGAACACAAGGTTGTGCAAAGATGAATATTGAAAATTATCTTTGCATGTATTTGGAAAAATAAAATACTATTGAAAAATATTGGGCTGCAAAGGGACCCATATGTGCAAAAACGTTTGTAACAGCCCTTTTTGTAGTGGCAAGAAACTCACTAGAAACTGAGTGGATGCCATCAGTTGGAGAATGACTAAATTAGTTATTGTATATGAATGTTAAGGAATATTATTGTTCTATAAGAAATGATCAGCAGGATGATTTCAGAGAGGCCTGGAGGGACCTACAAGAACTGATGCTGAGTGAAATAAATAGAACCAGGAGATCATTGTACACAGCAACAACAAGATTATCTAATGGCTCTGATGGATGTGGCTCTTTTCAATAATGAGATGATTGCTGCCAGTTCCCAAGATCTTGTGATGAAGAAAGCCATCTACACCCAGAGAGACAAACTGTGGGAACTGAGTAAAGATCACAACATATTATTTTCACTTTTTTTGTTGTTGTTTGCTTACATTTTGTTTTTTCTCATTTTTTTCCTTTTTAGTCTGATTTTTCTTTGGCAGCATGATAATTGTAAAAATATGTATAGAAGAATTGCACATGTTTAATATATATTGGATTTCTTGCCATCTGGGGAGGGGGTGGGAGGAAAGAGGGGGAAAATTTGGAACACAAGGTTTTGTGAGGGTCAATGTTGAAAAATTATCCATGCATATGTTTTGAAAATAAAAAGCTTTAATAAAAATAAACAAATACAGTTTTATTAGTAAAAAAAAAAAAAGAAAAAAAAGAAAAGAAAAAGAAAAATATTGCACTGAATCTAAAATAGGGAAACATTTAAAATTTTAACATTTAGGTTCAAAAAATCAATCTCATGAGCACAGTATGAGAGAGACATAGATAACAGTTTGTCTGGAAAGAATCTGGGATTTGGGGTGAACTTTAAGCTTATTGTAAGTCAATATTTTAGGTATCACCCAAAAAACTAGTGTGATTTGGGGCTTCATAGCTTATTGTATTAGATCAGTAAGTCTCCCTATATTCAGTACTTCAGACCGCATCTTAAGTACTGATAAGTTCTGGGTATGACAGTTTAGTAAATTCATTGATATATAGCAGAATATGAATGGAAGGGTAATAAAAATAATAAATACCATTTATCTAGCATTTTTAGGTTTATAAAATGCTTTTAATATAACATATAATATCTCATTTGATTCTCACAACTCTGTAATATAAATGCCATTATTATCCTCATTTTATACGTGAGGAAAACTGAAATTAAATGACCTATCCAGGAATCATGCTATTATATGTCTGCACAGGATTGAATTCAAGTCTTCCAGATTCCAAATCCAGTACTCTATCCACTCTAATCAGGATGATGAAAAGCCTTCTGTCTATGTCATGAGGATCAGGTTAAGGAAATGGGGTTACTTGGTCTAGACAAGAGCAGGGACGTGATAGTTCTGTTTAAGTATTTAAAGGGCTGTCATGTAAAAGAGGTGAATATTAGACTTGCTCTGATTGTTTTTTGGGGGGTATGGTTTAGACTATCAATCAATCAATAAACACTTATTAAGCACCTAAAACAGGCCAAGTGGTGTGCTAAATAGTTTGGCTGTTGAGGTCCCTTCCAACTTAAAAGTCTGTGATTCTGTGACCAGATGATCTTTAACATCCCTTGCAGTTCTAAATTGATGTTAATATGATCTATGTCCTTTCTGGTCTTTTTTTTTTTTTTTAACATATTCTCCCAAAATCTAGAGTCAGCATCAGACCATGTTTGACTCCCCCCATCTTGTTTGTCACAGACTCTTTATGAAGAATTCTTTGCTCCCAATTCAGATAACACCCAAGGACACCTATCTATTTCCTTTCTCTTCCTTGCTCCTAATTTGTCTCTCTGTTTTCCCTTCTCTTAATTGTCATGCATACCTCAGGCCACAAGAGGGTAGCACTGTCTAGGATAGTTTTCACTGGAGTCCAGTCCTATTGCTTTCTAACAGCCAAGTTTCCCAGTTCTTATTGAACACTGTCTGATTTTCATGGGGCATCAGTGGCTCGAAAAAATAAATGTATGTTCATTCCCATTTGGTGCATAGGGAGCTTAATTTCTATTGCACTAAGAGCTCTTCCTGGTCATACCCCAACAATATGAGAACCAAACTTTTTGGAAATCAGTGACTCTTAAGATCCACAGGTTTGATTGCTCTGCAGATAAAAGAGCACTAAGTAGAGGCAGAGAGGGAAATCAGGGCTCAAGGCATTCTTTCCTCAAGTATAAAATTAGGATAATGATGGTATTTACCTCACATGGTTATTGTGAGGATCAAATGAGATAATATATGTATAAAAGCATTTCATAAACTTAAATTTCTAGATAAATGCTATTTATTATTATTATTTTACTATATATTATATTATATATTTTATTATTTATTTATTATTATTATTATTTGGAAAACTCTTCTATTCACATTCTGCTATATATCAATGACCTTACTAAACTATTACAGCCAGAACTTAATATAGTACTTCAGATGTGAATTCTCCCCAGCCTTCTCAAGTGCCTTGAGAAAACAGTCTTGGTCTGCCAAGAGCAGATATAGAACCCACCAGCTTAGTCCCGCCCTATTCATTATGGGGTTGTTGTTTTGGTGGGAAGCAATGATATAAATCTCCAAGATTAAATATGGAAAGCCCTGGTGGAGAAGACTGGCTCTCATAGTTGGTGTTGAAAGTATCATAGGACTTATAAGCTGAGAGGGACCTTGAAGATTTAAGTCTAAACCTCCTATTTTATTAAGAAGGAAATTGTTGCTCGGATAAGTTAAGTGATTTGGCTAATGCCACACAATAAATGGGAAAACCTAGGTTTAAACTCCTGAGGATCATTTATATGTGGTTCTTAACCTGAAATCATGGGTTGAATTCAGTGGGTACATGAAATTGGGTAGGAAAAAAATCTTTATTTTAATATAATTAATATCCTTTATAATTCTATGTATTTCATTTCATGTATTTTAAAACATTTTTCTCTGAAGGTGCCCACAGGCTTTCCAGACAGCCAAAGGTGGCCCTTGACATAAAAAAGATGAAGTCCTTGATCTACATAGTCAGCCATCCGTAAAGATTCCTAGTTGCCCTCCAAAGGGTAGTCACCTTCTGCCTCCTCTCTACTGCATTCTTTAAACAGATGGCATCTTTTGGGGACAAGGAATCCCACTAAGATTCAGCACCCTAGTCAGAACATGAATTTTTTAGCAGAAGATAAATGAATCCATGCCACAATTTGTGCCACATTTCTGTGTTACTCAGGCACAGCTTCCAGTCCTATCACTGTACCTTTGAAACCACCTGGGCCTGAACAATGCCTCACTCCCCCTTGTTTTGGATGGTTGGAGCTCTGTGTGAATCATCAGAGATTACTCCCCCCCCCCTTCACTCTAACCTAACACTCCCCTTCCAAGTAGATACCAACAGCAAAACAGGGAAGGGGGACAGACTCGGAAGGATAGAGGAGAACACAAGAACAAGAGTTGGAGGCCCAAGGGACTTGAGGAGGATTTCAGAAATTAATGTGCTGGATGCTCTAAGGCTCTATGAATCATCGAGTTTCCAGTGGGAAGTAATAATTCCTTATTTTCTCTCCCCATGGCTTTGGTCTCCTCAACAAGGGAATATTTCTCATCTCCTTGTCTTAATCTCTTCTGATCCCCACCTTCCTCCATCTGCCCTCCCTTTTATCAGTTCTTCCCTTTTTTTTTTTTTACCCTTTCACCTTCCACTTCTGCCCTCCCTTCTGTTATCCTCCCCTTTTCCTTTTCTCTTCCCACTCCTCCTTTCCTATACAGTGAGATAAATTTCTATACTAAACAGTATGTATTTTATTCACACTTTGAGCCAAACCCAATGATTCAAACAAGGTTCATTCCCTTCCCTTCTTTTCTTCTACTGTAAAAGGTCTTTCATGTTCTGCCCTAGTCTCGGGCCAGTGCCCTGACCTGGGTAGTGGGTAGGTTAAGATGTTTGTGCTGGGAAGGGGAATGCTATGCAGAAGGTGTTCTCACCACCTTGGGAACTTCTGTGCCCTTGCCCATGACTGAAGGCACTCATGTGAGGGGGCGGTGATGGAAGGCCCAGCTTGCTGTGTGTGGGTCTTTAGTCAAGCAGTCAGTCCCATGAATCAGGCATCTGGCTTCCTTTCTCCTCCCCACAAAGCCCCTGCTTACACAGTTAGACATCTAGACTGGAACAATCCTATCTTTAATTCAGATTTCCAAATGGGGATCCTGAGCCCTCAATGTGCAGGTCTTTAGAGCATCATTCCACTGGACCCACACATGTGTTTACATGAGTATACAGTGTCTTAGGAAAGGTCTCCCCAGGGAAAGCCAGGTCTTGATTGCGTGGGAATCCCGTAATCTTTCTCCCCTAACCAAGATTCACGGTATAAATAGAACGGGAGGATGGTGAGGGGACCTTTGGGAACCAAGCAGTGACAACAATGGGATAAGCGAGGTATGAGAGAGAATGATAACTGGGCTGGAATGGTACACACAGGAGAGAGACACAGAACGTGGGAAACATGGGAAGTATCAGGGCACTCGTGGGCCACCTTCTTGCCCCCATCCAGTAGCCACCTTGGCCTCCAGGGCCAGGTGCCGAAAATGACCCTTTCTTGAGCCAGAGGCAGAAAGATAGGGACAGGGCAAATCCCTGAAGTTGGGCCTCTGCCCAGTCAGGGAGAGTTCCCTCAGAGAAAGACTGCCCGCAGCAGGACCAGCAGCAGCACCAGGATAAGCACGAGGAAAATGATGGAGGCAACCCAGGGTCCCTCCTTCTGGGTCCGAACCCTGGCAGGAGCCTCAACCGGAATGATGTTGGTCAGGTTCAGCATATATCCAAGGGTCCAGCCGATTTCTGTCTCTGAAGCCTGGCCAAGGAATAGAGGAATTAGAGTGGAGGCTGCGCCTGAGAACACCTATGCAGCCAGAGAAGGTAGAACCATATTCTCTTATCCTGAGCCCTAAAACTGTGTTTGGTTCAGAGGTATATTATTGCTAAGGGAATTCTCCGTGCCATTTAACTCAGACCAAGGCCAGGCAGAGACTGGAGGCTTGCCATTTCCTTCTGCAGCTTATTATGTTTTTAAACAAATAAGGAACAGAGGAAACAGAGTTAAGTGACTTGCAGGGTCACACAACTAATAAGTGTCTAAACTGGATTTGAATTCACAAAATAAGTTTCCTAACTCTAGATCCAGCACTCTCTACTGCATCACTTAGCTATTTTACATTGAAATAATACTTTGCAAAATTTCTCTGTCTCTCAATAACCTATGAGATTGGTGTACAAGTACGATTATCCTCATTTTACTGATAAAGGAAATGAGACTCAGAGAGGTCAAGTAATGGCTAGTTCAAGATCATAACAACTAGCAAAAGGAAGACCCAGGAGTCACATCCAGCTTCTCTGACTGCAAATCCAACAATCTTTTATTATTATTATTATTATTATTATTATTATTATTATTATTATTAAAGCTTTTATTTTTCAAAATATATACATGGATAATTCTTCAACATTAATCCTTGAAAACCTTATGTTCTAATTTCTCCCTTCTTCCACCCCCTCCCCTAAATGGCAAATAATCCAATATATGTTAAACATGGTAGAAATATATGTTAAATTCAATCTGTGAATACATATTTATACAATTATCTTGCTGCACAAGAAAAATCCATTCAAACCAGAAAAAATGAGAAAAAAATGCAATTAAACAACAATAAAAAGAGTGAAAATGCTATGTTCAATAATCTTTTCATTGCAGAATAAGAATGCATTTTGAGAGAGAACAGTTAAGACATAAGCCAAATTGGGGTCATTTCAAAATTCTTCTTTTTTTTTCTCTTTTTTTATTAATTTTATAATTATAATTTTTGACAGTATATATGCATGAGTAATTTTTTATAACATTATCCCTTGTATTCATTTTTCCAGATTTTCCCCTCCCTCCCTTTACTCCCTCCCCTAGATGACAGGCAATCCCATACATTTTACATGTGTTACAGTATAACCTAGATATAATATATGTGTGTAAATCCAATTTTCTTGTTGCACGTTAAGTATTGGATTCTGACGTTAAGTATTGGATTCCGACATTTCAAAATTCTAAGGAATCCCCGAAATCATCTAGTTCACCCCCCCTATCTAAATTAGAGTGAATTAAATATGTATAGAAGAATTGCACATGCTTAACATATATTGGATTATTTGCCAGCTAGGGGAGTGGGGAGAAGGGAGGGAAAAAAATTGGAACACATGGTTTTGCAAGAGTGAATATTGAAAATTATCTATGCATATGTTTTGAAAATGAAAAGCATTAATTTTTAAAAGGAAAAAAAAGAGAATTAAAGAGAATCTCTCACCTAAAGAAAGCTATGGAATTTGGAACACAAGAACCTGGACTCAAATCCTTACTCTGTGATCTATGACCTCTGTAGGAAGACACTTCTCATGTGTGAGCTTTCATTTCCTCATCAAATGATGATAGTGGACAAGATAACCTTTCAAGTACCTTCCAGTTCTAAATATAGGATCTCTGGACTCAGGGAACCCCTAGCTCCTCCTAGTTAACCAGAAAGTCTCACTTCCCTTCTTCTTCTCTGTGGATCAGAGTCCTGTGTCCTCCCACTAGACAGCTGTTCCTATGTTTCCTGTTTGTTTTTTGTTGCTTTTTGGTTTCCTAGGAAAAGTTCCTTACAAGAAAACTTTAACTTCGTCTCTGTTAAATCCAAAGTGAAAGGTTGTTTGCACATTTTGCTTGAGGTCATAAGGGGAAAGGCAGAGACTTGGGCAGAAATGAAAGAGAAGGCAGGAGAAACAAGAGATTTTACAGGATTTGACTTCAGATATCAGTGCCCTTCTCATTCTCTTGGTATTCCCTAAAGCCTCCTTGAAAGCCCTTCTCTTCAGGAAGAATGTGTGGATTTCCCTCCTGTTGCCTCCCCAAACCTGGGTTTTCTCCAGCCTCAGCTTCCTGCCTAACACTCCCTTGTTGCAGACCTGTGCCAATCAACTTGACATAGGCAGGAAGAGGCCAGGAGTGGAGGAAATGAAGCGGGGAGAATGGTACTAAGTGTATTTTCCATACACTTAATCCCCAAATAACCCATAACAAACTGCAGTTCCCATGGATTTGATGGTCTTCTTCATGCTGATGTTTCTCAAATTTGCTTATCATCTCAATGTTCACCTCATATCTCTAACTGCTCACTGGACATCTCAAATTGAATATCCATAGATATTTTAAATTCAATGTGTCCAAAACAGAATTCATTGCCTTTTCCTGTAAATTTTCCCTTCTCCCTAACTTCCCTCTAATACAGAGGGTACCACCATCCTTCCAATTACCTAAGCTCCCCACATAAGTGTCATTCTTGACTTTTTACTCTCTCTCCCTTCCCAATAACCCATCTATTGCCACAACCTTAATATCATCTCTCACATACATGTCCTTCTCTTTTCTAACCCCTACCACCTTGGAACACTTAAGAATGGACTATTGCTTGCCTTATCATAAGTCTTTCCCAACCTCAGGTCATCTTCCACTCAGCTGTCAAAGAGATTTTCTTAAAATGCTGATATGACTACATTATTCCCGATTCTAGGAGCTCCAGATGCCTTCCGTGGCAAACATAAAATCCTCTGTTTAGCATTCAAAATCCTTTCTAACCTGCCCTCCCTCCCTCACCTGTACGGCCTCCTCACACCTCATCCTCTGCCCCTCTTATGTGACCCAGAGACACTGGTTTTCTTACTGTTTCTCAAACAAGTCTCTCCATTTCCTGACTCGGAACATCTTCACTAACTATCCCCCATGCCCAGAATACTTTCTCCTCATCTCTGCCTCCTGGCTTCCTTGAAGTCTTAACTAAAATATCATTTTCTAGAGGAAGCTTTTCCCAATCTTTAATGCTAATGCCTTTCTTCTGCTGATTTTTTCCCCCAATGTGTATATTGGAAATACATACCAAATAATATATGTAGCTTGTTGTCTCCCCCATTAGATGGTGAGTTCCTTGAGATTAAGGATCATCTTTTGCTTCTCCCTCCCCCCCCCATATTCTCAGTGATTAGCATAGTGAGGGCTTAATAAATGTTTATTGATTTATTTTCAGATCACACAGAAGGCCAATTACTAGCAAAAAATAGAAATAGTCTATTTTGTGTGGAGAGGGGAGTAACTTCAGGGTTCAGACCAATATTGCATTTGCTCTCCTAGGTAAGGAACTTAAAAGGGAGCAATCAAGAGAACTGAGAGTTCAGGGTTCTAGCCCCTTAACACATAGTGTAGGAGGTCATCCTTCCAACTGTCCCTTCCCATACCAGAGACCCAAACTCACTTTCTGTTGGAACCTGATGGAGGTCCAGCTCTTCTCGGAAAACTTGTAGCCTTCCAGGAGGAGTATGAGGATATAATTGGCATTAGCACAGTAATCTTGTAGCCATTGCTCCTTGTGTTTTGGATAACTGTCAGTCACCTGAAGATGAGTGGACAGGGCCATCTGAGAGCTTGTCCTGAGGTGGGGAGGAGACTGTTGCCTCTCCCTTCCATGGACAAGCATGCCCCAGGCTTGGCTGGTAGAAAGAATACAGGCTGTCGGACAAGTTGGGGGCCCTGGTGCTAGTGGTTCTGCTCTGTCTAAGGACTGTCCAGATTCTAAATTTGGGCTGTTCATAATCAGACAGTACCACCTCCCCTTATATTATGCGACAAGAATGAGAGACTTCAAATTCATCTAACAGCTGACAAGGACTCCCCAGGTATCTAAATCTGACTTCTGATTTCTGGCCTCTGGCTACTGGGGATCAGTACCCACCCAGCAGCCCCCCTCTACCCACACAAATCAGCGTGGTTCCCCAGGAATTCCCAGGAGCCTGGATCCCACCCTCATTTATTTTTGAGCTTACATCTTTCCAACTCCGGTGGCAGTACTGTTCAATGATGTTCTTGACCTCTGACAGAGATTGCCCTGAAGTGATGTTGAGGAAATTAAAGGTATAGAAGAAGGCAGAGAAAGCCTGTAGGACAAAAATCAGAGGATGGGGTATCAGCAAGGCCAGGAAAAACCAAGAGCTTACCCAAATGGAAGCAGTGAGTCAGTAGGGGTTCCCTCCTTGGGAATGCTCCTGATATAACATTAGTGGCTCCCTATAATCCAGAGTCAAATTCAAATTCTTCCGCCCTGGCATTCAAAGCCTTTGCAGTCTTTTCTAATTTTTCTCCCCCTCCTTTCCTTCTCTCTGTGTCCCTCTCTCATGCTCCTCCCCTTTATATTTATTAATCACAGCCTGGCCTGTGGTCCTGCCTCTGTGAGCTCATGCCTTTCCCACTCCATGGAATGTTCTTTCTCTACCACCAGCATCTCTCACTTGCTTACATTTCTTTTTTTTTTCTGAGATAATTGGGGTTAAGTGACTTGCCCAGGGTCACACAGCCAGGAAGTGTTAAGTGTCTGAGACCAGATTTGAACTCCAGTCCTCCTGAATTCAGGGCTGGTGCTCTAACCACTTCACTATCTAGCTACCCCAACCTGCTTACATTCTTATCTAATCAATGAAATTGCTTAACACAACACTGGCACATAGTAAGTGGAGAAAGCTTGTGGATTGATCTCATATAGCTCTTTGCTTTTTTACATTCTAATGCATTTATTACATAAAATTAATAATAAAATAATAAACAAAATTATCTTATAAAATTAACAACACCTCATTTGGAAGGAAACTTCCTCTAACAATGCAGGTCAACACCATCTCCACCTGAGGCATCAAGAGATCATGACTTATCCAGGGTCTCTTAGCCAGGATATAACAAAGAAAAGACTTGAAGCCAGTCTTTCAGACTCCTAAACAGCTCTCTATTCATCATACTGTCTCTCAGTAGAAATATTGTCTTATTTTTTTTTTAACCAAAGAGGAAGCTAAGGTTTGGAAAGATCACTGATTTACTCATGATCCCCCTTTAGGTATATGCCTGAGTAGGGACTGGAAGCTAGACCTCCTGACTCCCAAGTCTGGCATTTATTGCACCACACAGCTTCTCATTGTACATTAATGTCATTCATGTGCATGGCTTGGCTCTGTCTCATCACTGGTCTAGAAATAGATAATCTATGTATGTAAATAAAACCTTGTATTTTTCTCAGTATCTAGCACACTACTCTGCACCCAGCAGGAGCTAGATAAATGCTTGCTGCACTACCCCAGCCTGAGAGTTGGCCTGGGAAAGGCAGCCTTGCGTGGTTGTCCCCGGAGACCTCAGCCAGCTGACATTCTTCCCCTGGCCCCAGATCATCACCCCTGCTTCCCAAGGACCCTGACTTACAAAGAACTGACCGCTCACGTTGGGCTGGTAGGTGCCATTGAAGGCACAGGGAAGATAGGGACCACAGGTAGTAAAATTGAATATGGCTCTGATGGCTTGCTGGCACTTGGTGACATTGCCTGTGCCCATCAATGTCATCTCCTGGTTCAAGTCGAAGCCACTTGGCTGCAGGTAGGATGTACAGGGGCTATCATAGATAGACTGGGCCATCACACTCTTCTGAAAGCCCTTGTGGTAACAGGGATGCTCGATCTGGCCAGGGGTATTCTGCAACTTCTTGAGGACATGGAGAATAATAAAAGTGTAACTTTAAAAAAAATTTTTTTAATAAAAATAAAATGAAAAAAGAGTGTAGCTTCATCAAGTGTCAAGGTGGGGCAAGGGAATACCCAAAGATGCCAGTTCAATCCCCTCATCTCTCCCTATCTCCTTGAAGGAAGCAAACTCCATCCTTAAGAGTATACATCTCATGAGCTCCATCACTGATGGCTACCCAGTGGCCAGATGCCCTGTGTCGGCTCTAGCCTTCCTCAGCAGGCATCTCTCAACTGACACTCAGCCAGAAATCTCATATCCCCTTGTTTCCAGGTCCTATTTCTGCTTCTACTCATGCACTATTCTTTCAAGTCCTGCTAAAACCTCACTTCCTCCAAACTGACTCTTTTCGCTGCATCAAAGTCCAATATTCTGACCTATGTTGTTCATCGTTTTCCTCCTATAGGTGTTACATTCCTCCTCCCCCTTTCCCTACCCCAGACCCTCAGCTATCCAAGTGAAGACCCCAGGTATGCTTTCCTCTGTCTCATAGACTAATAATGGGACTGAAAGGGACTTTAGAGACCAACAAAGTCAACCCTCTGACTACAAATAAAGGAACTGAGATGCAGAGAAGTCACACAGCTAATAAGAGCAGAAACATGTTCCGAAATGAGATCCTCTTACTCTAAATTCATTACACCTTACTGTCTCTTTTAAGACTTTTAGATCTCAAGGAATCTGCTCCTTTTCTGTCTTCTCTTTTTTGTTATTGTACAGTCATATGTAAGCTCTTCATGACCCCTTCTGGGGGTTTTCTTGGCAGCGATTCTGCAGTGGTTTGCCACTTCTTTCTCCAGCTCATTTTACAAATGAGGAAACTGAGGCAAACAAGGTAATATGACTTGTGTAAGATCAGACAGCTAGTAAATATAATGATCTGAGCCCATAAAGATGACTCTTCCTACTCCAGGCCTTGAATTCTATACCACATGACTACCCCAGTCTCCTTATAGAGCAGAGATACAACTTATTCTTTTTCATTCTGGATGTGGTCCTCTGTCTCTCCTAGATTGTGAACTTTCTAAGGGCAGGGAGGGTACCTTACATAGTTCTTGTGAAAGAACTAGAGGAGGCATTTAATATTTATTGATGTTGAATTGATCCCCCTGAAGCAGGGCAGGATTACCCAGGATTATCAAGAAGGACTCCTTTAGTACTTCAGGAATTTGGGGTTGGGGGAGATAGAAGGATGGGTCATAGCTATGCAAATTTTTTCTTAGGACCTTGTGTATATTCACCAAACTAAAAAATGTTGTTCCCACCCCCTGTGAATAAATCCTATGATACCCCTGCCAGAATCCCCTATCTCCCCTTATGCAATGTTCCAGCAATGTGCACCACCATCTCCTCCATGCCCAAATTCTTCAGGGTGCTCACCTGGCTTATCTTCATGATCACTTGCTTCAGTGCCTGGGCCTGCCCATAGCATAGGTAGCTATGTGTATAGATGGAGTAGTTGAAGCCATACAGACGGAAATGGGAGGCAGTGGTTGGGTCTTCGATGGACTCACCGGGGAAGAAGCTGATCTGGGTTGAAGCCCCTCCTAGGTCCAGGGCCCCAAGCATCTTGGTTGAGGGTGGGTGGATCCAGCCTCCATTCTTTATTGAATACTGTCCATACAGAGGCAATATTAAAACAAGCCCTATGTGGTCTGGGGAAATCAAGGGCTCTAAAGGGAGGGAGTAGATAGGGAGTATTATTTGAGGAGCTAGATGGGATACAAGAAAGACCAGGGCCAGGATAGCAGGCAGGGAGATCAGAGCCTTCAGAGAGATCAGGGAGTGGGAAGAACCTTGGTGAAGGTATCCAGGAGATAATTGATGGTGATCCAACCATATGCTCCCTCCTCAGCACCAGAGATGATCCGAGCTCCTCGGAAATCCATGGGGTACTGCTGGATGGTTTTAGCCACCTCAGCCAGAACCCAATCAGCAGCTTTTGGGTTCTGCAGGCTAAAGGAAAGTTCAAAAGTCAATTTCCCTCTCCTCCTCTACTCCACTCCGATACTCAAGATCTGTCAGGTAGGGGACCAGAAAAGGTAAAGGAGAAAGAAATTTTCCAGAGAGACAGGGAGGGAAGAGTCCCAGAGTAAGTAGGGATGGGAATTCTCAGAACAAGAGAGATCAGGTACATTTCAAAGACTTGGAAGGGATCTCAGAGATGATTTGGTTCAGTTCATCTATTTGTCTATGGCCACTCAAAGAAGTAGCAGAGCTGAAGCAGGGAAGCAGAAAGTAGAGTTAGGGCTCATAAGTTGGGTGGTGGTAGTAGAAGTAGCCGGGTAGAAGGTGCTGGGAGCTGGGAATCATAAATCCAGAGTTGGAAGGGATCTCAGAGGTCAACTACTCCAACCCTCTCATTTTACACATGAGGAGCCCAAGGTTAGGGTCACTTGTCCAAGGTTATCCACATAGTGTCAGTGGCAAGATTTGCACCGAGCACTCTTTCCATTAGATCACCAAAATTATTCCTTCTGTTCATTCCCCTTTTCTGCCTAAGGGGTGGGAAGGCTCGAGAAGGAGTGCCGGAAGGGTGGGATCGGGAGTGGTATCCCTGGGAGGAGCTAGTACCTGAGGATTCTCATGCCCGCTGTCGCACCCAAGTACACCGGTGTCTGGGCCAGTTGTGCGGCTGGGATCAACTTCACCGCTTCGTCTAAACATGACCGCAGGGAACTTCCCGCCGCCTCTGGGTTGCGAGCATAGCTGGAGATGCCGTCGCCTGCAGGCGGAGTCATGTGGGTGCCCGGGCAGATGTGCGCGAGCTCAGGTGGGGCGGGGAGTGAATGGGAGCAGGGGCAGGGAAGGATCGGAGAGTCTTCGGCCCGCGGAGGGATCCCCAGGGGCAGAGTGAGCAGAGACCCATGGGCATTGCAGGGAAGGGTAGGGGCGGACCCAGTGGGGTGCCAAGTCCACATTGCCTCTCCCGCCCTCGGACAGACCCTCCACATCACACGTCATGGTCTGGCTGACCACGCCTGTGTCGTTCTCCTTGTCCGACGGCCACTGGTATACGAAGAGGGATGTGTGCGAGGAACCAGCATCAAACACGAGACCGAACTGAGGGATGAGTAGGTGGGGGGAGGCGGTTTGGGAAGGTCCCAAATGGTAAGTTTGAGGTCAGAAGTTTGGGAAAGTAATAAGGAGAGAGGGTCAAGAAGGGAAATTTTGGGAAGCTTACGGAAGGGATGGGGATATCAAAGAAGGAAGACTGGTTTTAGGAAAGGAAAGATTTGAGGGGCTCAGAAAAAGTGAGGAGGCTGATGAAACTGAAGTTTAGGGAGAAAGGGGTTTGGAGATGCAGAAAGAAGAGGAAATGGGGATCAGGGAAGGATATCAGGATATAGAGTTTAGGGGCTCAGAAAGGAAAAATTCGGTCTCACAGGAAATGTGGATAATGAAGGAAAAAAAGGAAGGACTTTAGGGTTCAGGAAAGGAAATTTTTTGTTAATTTTGAGGGGTTAAGGGTAAAGAAGGAAAGATCTAGGAGCCTTGGGGATGGCAGGAGATGAGATAGACAAGAGGTTAGGGAGGTCTGTGGGATGCAATCACCTTGGTTCCTGGAGGAAGGGTGGTGGTAGTGGCTAGGAAGGTCAGCACCAGGGTAATAACTGTGCAGACAGTCAGGCCCAATGTAATGGAGACCACACAGCGCTTCATATCCAGCCCCATTGGCTCAGCAGCTATAGATTCTGGAGCTGTAGGGAGGAGCCAGTGAGTCTAGACTGCCACCCAGCCTATGGAATCCCATCTGACTCATTCTACACAGACCCCATCTCCCTAGACCCACTGACCAATTCTTCCTTCTTCAGCTCCCACTCCAGAAAAATCTCATCTTGCTGCCTCAGCATTTTCCTTCCCTCTATACCAGGCAAATGTTTCTGGTGAATGAAGGAGGCCCTTTTGTCAGGGATGCCCAAGACCTGATCCTCCTTCCCATAACCAACACCTCCTTTCCTTTCCCCTGAGCCATTAGCACAGGATGCCATATGACAAACATTCAGATCACACAAAACACAGCCATTCCCAAAGCAGGGGAGAAGGCTTTGCCTTAAACCATCAATAATCTCTTGTCTGGGTGTAGGCTGCCTGGCAATTATAGCCTGACACAAAACAAAGACATCAGCCTACCTGAGCCTTTCATCCTAGTCTATTCAACTCTCAGGCACAACCATTGTCAGCATCTAGACTAGTCAGAGAGGAAACTCCCGACCACTCTGGGGGGCCCAAAGTGAAGAAGTCCTGGGAAAATGACTATTTCACAAACAAATTCCACAGCTATTCAATTCAATAAATATTTATCAACTACCTTTTGGTGCCCAATGCCCCCCAAAGGTGGGACTATGATCCCACTTGGGCACGGGGGGGGGACCAGAGCTCAGGAAGTGGGGGGCTTGGCCTGGGTCTTGGTAGGTCTGCAAGGTGAAGCATAAAGTTAAACTTCCTGCCTCTTTCTCAGGCCTCTTGGTGAGTCAAAGTATAGCATGACATGCTTAACTCTTGTGTCCCAGGGGAGGAACTCATACACACCACCCATACACACCACCCATCCTGTCCATCAGCCTTTGCTAAAACCAGTCTTTTCACAGAGAACTTTGGAAGTCAGAGGAAATTTAAGAAGAGGAATAGGGAGTTAGAGGGATGATGGCTCCATTCCCAGCTCCATGGGTGTCATGATCAGTCTTGCCAATAACCTCAGTAAAAGACATTTTATTTTCTTATGGGAAGTTTCTTTTTCAGCTGGAAAAGATGTAATCATTTAAAGGAAATGCACCTAGTGTTCCCTCCTAGTTCAAGAAGTACAGCCCCTTTCCCTGACATCGAAGTACTTAGTACTCAAGCATGAGAATTCTGGCCAAAAACAGGAGAAACCAGGCTAATGGCCTTCAGAACACACCCCATCCATAAAATGTAGCTAGAAAAGAGATTGGACAGGTGATTTCATTGGAACAGGGAAGTCCCAGGTGGTTGGCACCTTCTCTCCAACTTATAATTTAGAGAGCTGCCTTACTCACTGAGAGGATGTGATAAGCAGCCAAGGTGGACTTGATCCTAGAACTTCCTACCCTCGTGGTCAGTCTTTTATTGACTGTTACAAAGCACACTCAAGGTAAGACAGATAAGAATGAAGTTTGGTTCTGGTTTTTCTATTGTGATGGATGGAATTGACCATTAAATTTGGTCTTTATAAGGTTCCAGGAAAGATCCATAGAGGATCTTTGTATTTGAGAAGCCTGAAGAATCCACCTCCCCACTCCTTTTTGAACATATCCTGCCTGCCTCATCTAGTCACTTCCTATTGGCCCAGATGCGGCAGAGAAAGGGGCAACCTACGCCTTAAGCCAAGCTAATTTTCAGTCTCTAGCAATGCTCTGAACTGGCCATGTCCCATTCTGCTTTTCAAAATAGAGTTTTCACTGGAATTTAAATGCAATTAGCACCCACCTTGATCCAAGGCAATAGAATTCAAATCATACTGAAGCCATAAATAGGAATAAGGGGCAGTCAGTCTTTAGGGATACACTGATGCCCAGTTTCACCTAGTTACATGCATGTAGTTGTGAGACTAGTATTAGACAGATGAACTTGGCAACTTCTCAATCAACTTAAGTCTAGAAGGAGATGGACCATCATCCTATTCTCCTTTCCATTCTTTAGCCCTCCCAGACTTGGATGGGAAATTAATTTCATCCTCCCCTTCTCCAGTCCCCATCAGTTGTACTCTGGATTTCTATTTTTGTATCTGCCATGAACCATCTTTCAATAGATTCTGAAGCAGAGCCTCAAAGAGGCTAGTCAGATGGGGTCCTCAAGCTGTCCATCTCCATTCAGTGTTTGAGAAAATGGGGAGACAGTAAGAAGCATTTCCCTACCCCACTGCTCCAAGGAACTCCCAGAGACCATTTGGAAGCACAAGTATAAGACCCTCAACTCAAGGATTTTAACAAGTGAAGAGATACAGGGCTGAGGATGAGTAGAGCTGATTCTCTAGGGTAGGAAGAAACAGAGGGGCTAGAAGGTTTTCTTTATCTTCCCAGAGACACCACATGGGACTCTGCATCTTTTCGAAGTTCTTTCATTTTCACTCCCTCCCCCTCAACTTTTCCCCATGGACATATTCCTGAACTATAGGCTTTTCCTCAATATACTTCCATGGTCCAGCCTGTCCATGTGCTGCTCAGCTCCTTCTGACTCTTCCTTCCCTCTTTCTTCCACAATCCCTTCTCCAGTTTTCTTTGTCTTTTTTCTTCTCCCAGTTTCTCCAACACTGCTTCCCCATGGGGTGTATGATACAGAAGCTCCCTCTTTACCATTCCAAGTCCCACCACCCTTCATACCATGCCCTGAGGAAAGTAGATGGTATAAAATGAAGAGCCATAGGCTAAGGGTCAGGGCACCTGAATTCTAGTCCTGGATCTGCCAAGGACTGATTTTTGCATTTCCTGTGCATCTCTTTAATATCCCTGGGAGACAATCTTGGTGCATTTCTCCAAGCATACATTCATGGTATATGTCCAAGAGTGCTGGATTTGTAATAAAGAACATAGACATGAATTTTAGCTTTGCCATTTACTATCTGTGTGAAATTAGACAGATCATGCCAGATCAATTGTCTTCTTGAAAATGGGCACGGAGAACTTACCTGAGGCGACCAAATGGGAAAAACGTTGCTATGGTGAGGATCCAGATCCTTTGATTTTTGGAGTAATGCAACTGTAAGGATAATGGGAATTTTATGCAGAAGAGGTGGAAGTTAGGAAAGAGAAGAAACCTAACGGTGTGGGAAAGGAGGTGGAAGGGAGGAAGAAAGGACCTGAGGCACGTGGTGATAGTTGGGAACCTGGAATCCTGGGTTCTTCGCATGCTGGAGCCCCTCCGTTTTTATTCTTCTCTGTTCCTGGGAGAAGGGGCGCGGGGGTAGGGATAGAGGATCACTAACTTCTCTGAAGGGGCCCAAACCAACCTTCTCAAAACCACGGTATCTTGCCTTCCCCTCTCTTCCCGTATCCAGGCTAGGCTCCAGACTCAGGTACTTGCAAGATTACCTGACGACTCGAGAAGCCGGAACCAGAGCAGAAATCTCCCGGACTTAAATTGTGGGTGTAGTCCAGAGTGGGGTACCCGGCCTTAGGCAGGTCTGTGTCCCCTCCCCCGGTAACCCTACTTCGTCTACCCTGTCTGTATCCCTACCGAGACAAGAAGTCAGAGGACAGCTCCTGAAGCCCAGCAAAGCTGAGCGCGGGAAGACGGAAGATCCGAGATGCGAGCAGATTCCGACTGCCTCGGAGTCCAGTTCCCCCGGTGCTAGCGTCGCCCCAGGCTCTCCTCATCGAAGGGCTCGGGAATCCCGGTCCCTGCAGGGTCTGGGCTTGGGTGGGTGCTGTCCGCTGCCCCGGAGGTCCCTGGGTGAGTGCTGGAGGTTTTTGGGCGACTTTCCAGAAGGCGGCACCAGCTGGAGGCCCCCTTCCCCTACCCCTCCCGAGCTTGAGCCCGCCCTTCCTGCCCCTCCTCCCTACCCCCTCAAGGCTGGGGACGACGGTAGTGGTGAGAACCCCTGGGCCAAACCTGCGAGATCTTATAATAGCGATTTTCATTCGTGCAACTATATTTATTAAATGTCTACAATGAACAAAACACTGGACCTGGTTCTGGGGGGGAGGGGGAGATATGATGTGGATATGATAAAGTCTCCGCCTTCATGAAGCTCACGGTCTAGCGAGGAGCCTGGACCCAAATAGCCATAACGCCCAGTCACGCTAGGATAAGTGTTTTAGAGAAGTAAGTCTTCAGCGAGGACCTACGGGTGTAAGAGGACTGAGAAGGACTGAATGAACAAAGGCCCCTGCCCAGCCGGGACGCTCCAATTTGCTTTGGCCTGGAAGCAGAAGTTTTCTGGGGGGTGGGGGCGAGAGGGGAGCTGCAGGTGTCCTGACTCCTCCCTTTGTGCCTGGTCTTGATTGGAGGGGCTGGGGCCCCCTACATCCTCCTTTCCCCCGCCCTCCTCTAGTCCCCCGCCTACCTTAGGATGGGGGGATGGGTGAAGCTGTACTGCCTACTCCTGCTTACACAGCTAGGGGCTTCGGGAGCGTGAAAGGCGGACAGAAGGGGCTGCCCTCCTCGTCCTTACTTCCACCTGGGTCGACCTCAGGTGGGGACCACACCCGGCTGATCCCACTGATGATCAAAGCTAGGAAACCTTAGCCGCAAATAAGAGAAGTAACCTTTGTTTCCGGTGGCTTTTTGTTTCGGGCCATTGCCCCTGAAGCTGTAGCTTCATTGTGGCTCCGAGTGCGGCGCCGGCCCAAGAGAGGCAGCTCGTGCTGGCCCGGAGTCTGGGGAACCTCTCGCGTTGCTGAAGGCCGGTCTCTGACACGTACAGTGAGACGTTAAGCAAGTAGGTCACTTTACCTCTCAGTGACCTAGAAAATCCGCTAAGACCCTAAGGTGCCGAGAATGCCTGAGTTAAGGGAAATCCCTACCCCCATGGACTCAGAAAAGGTCACGTGCTGGTGTCTGAGATAGAAATGTCAAAAAACGCCTCCAACACCAGTCCTCGTGCACCTTACAAGAATCATAGAAATATTACATATAGAAGTGTAAGTATGAAACTAGGGGAAGTGTAGTAAGCTCGTGACAGATCAGTTAGTGATTAGAAAGGGGAGGAGGGAGAAGCGTGGGGGGAAGGTCATTTGGGGAAATCTTTTGGAGGAAAAGCTTCTAAAAGAGGGAACAGGACGACCACGACTTCAGAACTCTTCTGACTGATGCAGCCACAGATCGGGGCTCTAGGAGACAGGAGATAAAGTTTGTCTCTGCCTGGAAGCTTGATGATAGCCTAGAGGTGCAGAATGAGACATATTTTCAGAAATGAATGTTGGGTAGATGTGTTCTGCTTGCCTATACTTAGGGTTTGGGGGGGAGGGGAGTGTAAGTTATTGGCTAGTGAGAGATGCAAGGAAATAAGAAAGCAAAGGAAGAAATGGAAATAAAATTCAACAGGGGACACAAGGAGGAAGATTCTGTTGTTCCTTTGATAAATATAATATGCGCCTTCTAAAGGCAAAATGCACATAGGAAAACCGAGGCTCAAAATGGAGATGATTTGATCAAAGTCATACAACTAACCAGGGACAGCTGGATTCAGACCTAGGGCTACTGAGTAACTCCTAAACAGAATATTCCTTCTCTATCATGTTTAAGTCTAGCAAACCTCTCATCAGTACCAGCTTGAACTCTGTCCATTCCAGGATTTGTGAGGGAACTTTGAGGCAGGTGATGCAGGGGCCAGGGCTCCCCAGGAATCAGGCTATCAATAGTCTAGGCGTGGACCTGGCACTCACTTGCAAGTCACTTCTTGGCCCTCTGAGACTCAGTTTACTCTTCTGTAAAATAAATTGGAATAAACCTCATAAGGACCTTTCTAACTATTATGTTGGACATTTGTCCCCTACAAGTTCCTGATGAGCTTCATTTCTGAAAGGAGACATTTATGATCACCATTGTGATTCTTTTTACTTCTCTACATATTGTGATGTTTGTGAGACCCTTGCTCCTCCATTCCTCTTGTGAATTCATATATTTTCACTGACCTGAAATGCTCATTCTCTTCTCTTCTGCCTCTGGGCTTGGATCTAAAACCCATCTTCTACAAGAATCCTTTCCCAGTATCTCTAAATGCTAGTTCCTTTCTTTGATTGATCGTTACCAATCGATCTTGTCTGTAACTTGCTAATATGTAATGGTTTGCATGTTGTCTCCTCCATTAGACTAAGCTTGAAGAGCAGGACTCCTGCCTTTTTTGGCATTAATGGTGCTTAGCCCAGTACCTGGCACACAGTAGGTACTTAACAAATGCTAGCTGTTGTTGATGATGATTAAGTTCATAATTTTAAAAAGGCTTTCCGGAGGAAGCAGTGTCTAAGCTGCTTGAAAATGGGAAGATTTTCGGTAGGAATTGAGAGTAATGGTGGGAGTGCTGGAGTTAGAATTAGAAAAACCTGAATTCAGATCCTGCTTCTGATACTTATGTACTAGCTGGGTAATTAAGCATCAGGAGACTCCACATGTGTGACTCTTTATTCTTTTAAGGTTTCAGTTCCTTATCTGTATAATGAGTGAGACTGTGGGTCCTTTAAGTCCCCTTCTAGCTCCAAATCTGTGATCTGAAGTCATCTGAGCTTTCTGACCTTCAGTTTCTGGATGGGGACAGAGGTGAGATGGATAATAGAAGTACCTGGAGTTCCTACTTACCATAAGCAGTCCCTAGCAGCTAATGAAACAATATGAGGAATTGGCCAAATTTAAAGTAGGGGTTCAGAACCTTTTCAGCGGCATGGGGCCCTTTGACAGTCTCAGGAAGTTTATGAAGTCCTTCTCAGAGCAATATTTTTAAGTGCATGAACTAAAATATATGGGAACTAATTATAGTTGTATGTATATATATATATATATCTACATATATATGTAGATATATATATAATTATATTGAAGTATTTTAAATAAAAATATTTTAAAAAATAGGTTCACAGACCCTGAGTTAAGGACCTGGCTTTAAAAGGTCTGATTTTGCAAAGAGGATCTTACCTAACCCCTAGAGGGGCAGGAAACATCAAAGGGTACACAAATTTAGCAACTGTACTATTTTTTTTTAACAGGGTAGAAGTGGCTGAGGGCAGTTAGATTTGAGCAGTATATAAAGCACTGGGTCTGGGGTCAGGGAAATTCATCTTCTTGATTTCAGATCTGGCTTCAGACACTTACTAGCTGTTGTGACCCTGGGCAAGTCACTTAACCCTGTTTGCCTCAGTTTCCTCATATGTAAATTGGACTGGAGAAGGAAATGAGTTGGACATGACTGGACCACAAAAGTGACCCCAAAACAGAAGGTGAGGGTGTGAGAGGAGGGGTGGAAGGGGGAATCAGGGGGAAAACGCCAGCTCTGATATTAGTCAAAACATAAGAAAAGACATTTAGTCTAAGATTGATTTGGAAACAGAAGGACTGCTGTCTGGGAGTTCTCCCTCATCAAGAAATCCCCTCTATTTCCTCCCACCTTTTCTGGAAGACTAGCTTGACTTCTGCCCTCCCCCCTTCTGCAGATGGCAACACTTCCCCCTACAACAGAGGTTGAGTAAGAATTGTACTGCTTCCTTCTGTGTGGGAGGGAGCCACCCAGGACAGAGCTTCACTGAGGCTTCTCTGGGGCTCAGCACTTACTTCACAAAGTATCTGACACTTAGTGGTACTCAATAAATGCTTATTCATCCAAATAATGGAAAGGGATTTGTGCTTCAGGATAGGAAATAAAATACTGTTTTTGTCTATTGACTTAGGCATCCATTCTTGCAAAAGTGTAAAATAAAACTTTCCTGCATTTTATATGTATATATGTATATATGTACATATGTATATATATGTATATATATATATGTACATATGTATATATGTGTATATATATATATATATACATATATATATATATATATAAATGCTTATTGACATGATCTGTGATCATGAATGTGAGCTCCCCCTTTGCAACAGCTTGATGCTATGGAAAGAACTCTAGCCCTGCCGATCATTAGCTGAATGATGGAGCAAATCTCTTCATCTTTTTCACGGTTTCCTCAGCTGTGAACTTTCCTCTATTATAAACTACAAACTTGTTGGTATTAAAAATTCTCCACAAATCCAGTTATCTTTCCCGACTTATTGTGCATTACTCTCTGTTCCCTACACTTACTCTATGTACTCTTTTTATGCATCTCATCCTCCCAATAGGATGTAGGTCCTTCAAGGCAGACAGATTTTCATTTTATCTTCCACTCCCAGCACAGTTGTTAGATCAGATTGGGGCTAACTGCAAGCACGAATTCACCCACACATGCACATAACTACCTGCCCTACTAGTCAAACCCTAAAGTATTTTGGAAATGCGAGCTTTTCACATTAAACTATAAATTTTTCTATGAAATCAACTTTTTCTGTTAGAAAACGTTACTTCTGCACTATAAGCAAACCTTTGTACCTAACTCAGGGAGCCAGCCCAGGTGTAAGGGACGGGGGTGGGGTGGGGGGGAGTAGGGGGATGGAGTGTGGGGACTAGGGCAAAGAAAGGAAAGAAGTTGATTCTGTTTTCCACTTTCTTCAATGCCTTCATTGGCAACACCCTGTGGCTGCTCTCTCTAAAAGAAAGGATTCCAAATTTGAGCTCGGCTCGCTGGAGCCCTGCTGAGATTGGTCCTTTGTCTCTCTAAAGTGGAAAAATAAACTATGACCACCTTCAGACTAATCCTGGGCAGCTCTAGAGCCAAGGTCCCGTCGTTCCTCCAAGCTTTTTTCCCTTCTTAGGAAGCAGGAAACAGGATTAAAGTTTTTGCTAGGGTTTATTAGAGCAGCAGAAGAGTTTTCAGGCCAAGTTTATGACCTAGTTGAGCTTTATTTGTGTGTGGGGAATGTATACGGAGGACAATGAGGCTGTACTGTATGCCTGTTTTATGGAAACCGGAGCACAATTCAGAGCTAGACCCGATTACAGAAGTGGGTTGTTTGCTCTTTACAAACACCGTTAGTCACATCTATCCTTTATTTGATACCTCCATTGTCGTAGGGAACACACTCCCAAGGATAAGATTGCTCCCGATAGGGAAGCACGATTTATTTTACCACACAGGTTCTAGGAACGTGCAAAATAAGACCTGCCTGAATGGCCATGCTGGGTAGGAGATGAGTGGTGGGGCCATAAAGGGCTCATCTGGGAGCAAAAGCGAGTCTGTCTGGTTGATAGTCCTTGCCATCTCCTGATCGAGTGTCCTGCCCATGTGGATGCACATGCACGCACACACACACTTTGGCTCAAAGGAGTAATCTAACCTGTTCAGAGCATCTATTATTTCTCAACCTCGGATCTATGGCTCTTCCACCTCTACTCCCACAGTGTGGTCCTGCCCGGCCTGGCTCCTCAAAGTATCTCCGCTGTGCCCCTGGCCATTCTGTTGTGACCCTTTGCTCAGCTGTGTGCCTGTCCTTTCCAGCCAGCCAAGTGCTAGTTGGCCGTGAAATCCCGCCCCACTGTGCCCTTCTCTATTCCATTCTTTATTGGTTCCTCTCCTGAAGCCTTCTCACTGACTCCAGTTTGGGCACTGAAATGGCCCCCACATCCTTTGGATCCTTTGGATCAGGATGAGCGAGACCCCCAGAATGAGAATAGCCTCTTCTCTTTCCTTCAAGAATCTCCTGATGCTGGTCCCTTCCACCCTCTCCTGGGCCTTCCATCCATATGTTAGCAGCAAGAGCTCTGCCCTCGACATTGTAGGGAAAACAAGAACAAAGCACTTGTCTAAGAGGGGGGTGTTACATATCCAGGGGGCTTGGGAAATCAGAATGACAGAGGAGTAGTGCCTAAGAGCCTGGGTCAAGAGGCCTAGGTGAGTTCCCAGTTCTGCTGCCAAGGGACCTTGACAAGCCACAACCTCCCTGGGCCTCAGTTTTTTCGCCAGGACAAAAAGGGGGATTGGCCTAGATGATCTCTAAGGATCCTGCAACACCTGAATCTTATAATCCTAGGCTAGTGACAAGAAAGAGGGACATCAGAACTGGAGCTAATCCTAGAAGGCCACCTGCAAGGGGTGGGCTTTGAGTGACACATTGGAGAAGCGCAACAGGAACATGGTTTATCGGTGGGGAACAGAGAACATCTGAAGATTGCTCTTGACCTAAACTCCTCAGCTTTTGTGGCTCCTTAGATGCCACCAGATCCTTCCTCCTCAGCTCAGCATTTGAGGTCTTACTGGCCTTTCCCTTGACAGTGTACAGTCTCTCATATCCCCTAGGCACATTCTTTTTGAGGCTGGAGTTAAGTGACTTGCCCAGGGTCACACAGCTAGGAAGTGTTAAGTGTCTGAGACCAGATTTGAACTCGGGTCCTCCTGAATTCAGGGCTGGTGCTCTATCCACTGCGCCCCCTAGCTGCCCCCCAGGCACATTCTGATCACCCAATAGTCTGGGTCCTCCCCTTCCCCAAAAAGCAGATCTATGTTCACCTCCTCCAGGGAGCCTTCAAGTTTCTCTATTATTTTCCTCCAATCCCAGGCCTTTGGAATACAGCTATCAATATTAGCCCCTACTTGTTGGAGCATTTCTTCCTAAGTGGTGTCCAAAAGAGCACTAGATCGAAAAAAAGAAGACAGGTTCAAATATAAGCTTTTCCCCTCTGGGCTTTGGTTTACTTATCTATTAAACTGGATTAATGATATTTGTAATCCTTTCTCACAGGGACTCAATGTTCGGTTAAATTAGGTTAATATTTGCAATACTCTCTCACAGGGACTTAGTTTTCCTATTAAATTGGGATAACAATACTTTATATTATCTCACAGGATTGGTATGAAAAAGAACCTTATAATCCTAACAGTAGCTTAAAAACTGTATGTTTCTGGCTCATCCTGCTTGACTATAGTCCTGAGCCAAGATATAGACCCCTGGTCCTTCCTGGGTTGGGTCCTGCTTTCACTTCCTATGCCGAGTGCCAATATGCCAGTGTCCCATGGCCTTGTCCCACCTCATCTCCCGGAGACTAGCAAGCTTCCCCAGCAAGATGAATGCTGGGATGGGTTCTTCTCCAGAGGCATAAAAGATTGTGCCCAGTGTTCGGAGTTGGTGGGTCACTGTAGAGAGGTCTTGGGGCTTCTGGGCTTCCTGGAGAGGGCTATTCAAGTCTTCTCCGAGCTAGAGTGGCCTGGAGGAAGGCTCTTGTCTCCAAGCTCTGAGTCTCACTGGGGGCAGGAGGGAGATAGAGATAAAACAGCTTCAGGACTGAAGATGGATGTCTCAGGAGCATCAAATAACACAATTCCCAGAGTTCTTAAACCTGGGATGTTGCATAAATACACGCAGATGCACATGGATGTGCCTCCTTCTACACCATCTTCCTTGATAATCTCATTCACTTCTTTGGCTGCAACCATACAAGTGACTTCAAAATCTAAATCTTTACCCCTCCCCCCCTCCGATTTCTCTCTTTTGAGCTCTAGGTACATATCTCCAAAAGCTTCAAACTCAAACTTATCTCACCTTTTTTTTCTCAAACAGGTTCCTCCTTTTGACATCACTGTTACTGTCACCCATCCTACTATACTTATAACTTCTGAATAATCTTTGATTCTTTCCTCTCCCTCACCATTTATATCCCAACTCTTCTCAGTGCTCTCCGAGCACTTCTCACATGTCTTCCCTGTTCACTAATTTCATTGCTACTATCCTAGAATCTGCTTTAAATGTCGTCCAATAGTTATTGCAATGGACACCCTCATTCTCTGTTTCCTTGCTTATCTTTCATAACATTGCCATCAGAGTAACCTTCCTTACACATTGATGTGTTAATGCTGCTCCTCGGTTCACAATTCTTTTCAAGGGCTCCCTATTATCAGCTTGTTAAATTCAAATTCCTTTGCTTGGCGTGTTGCGCTACCTTTTCAGCAGTATCTCATTATTTCCCTCCTTATATATTGTGCTTCAGAGAAATTGTATTCCTCTCTACTCTTGGTCTTTCTGAGCCTGGAATGCCTTCCTTTATTTTTTCCACCTGTTGAAATTCTATTCTTTCTTTAAATATGACCTCCTAATAACTTTCTCATGTCCTCCTCCCCCGCTCCCCCCGCCCCGATTTTGATCTTTTCCCTTGGAATTCAGAGTGCTTAGTTTTATCATTACATTGCACTTCTGTAATACTAAGTATTTCAGTTACCCATCTCTTCGTCTCACCCCACTCTCAAATGTGGATTATAACTCTCCAGAGAAGCACAGTACTCGGCATCTAGTAGGTGCTTAATGAATGCTTGTTGTATTGTACACACAGTCATACACACTCACTCCCTTAGTACCAGGAAACATTGTGAAATAAGGACAAAGAGGGGTTGGGCTTTGCCTACCCCTCATACATCGTCTTGAGGGAGAGAGATGAAGGGGCATTGAGGAACTTCCCCCCCATGACCAGAAACAAACCAGGCCAGTCGCCTACCACAGATCGGAGTGTGTCTGCTGTGTATGTAGGTTGGGCTGGAAGGTCATGAAATCAAGGTCAGGTGAAATCAGGGATGGGAGAGATTGCAGGGCGAGGAGGCTGAAGCCAGGTCTTGAGAGGAGGTTGATTGTAGGTGGAATGGGACGAGGGAGAGAGAAGTTCTCTTATAGAGGAGAAACAGTAGGAGGGCACTGGGGGTAGATCTAGATAGAGGGCATATGGGGATTTCCAAACCCAGCGTGGCTTCCGAGGGCTACTTCCTCCAGGAAAATCACAGACAGACTCGAGGGAAGGGAGAAGACAGAAGATAGGGACAGAATTCCTGAGGAAACAGAGAGGGATCTAGCTCCAGCATAGAGGAGATCGTGTGTCAGGGTTTAATGTGGCATCTCTCTCAATAATATCATACACTGTCCTGGCCCCGGGGCGCCAACCCCACCCACAGCAGCAACATAGCTCCACTATGAAATAAATGGTCCTGAAGAATTAGGACGCCACGAGGTGCCGAGAAGCTCAGGCCCTTCCTCGTTTCCGGCCAAACTAAGTCTGTGTTCTCTGGCTTCCCCTAACTTTGAAGAGGCGACACACAGGCCTCCCTCTCCCCCGGGGTTCCAGGCATCCTCCGTGGAAGTTCTGGGGCCTCCTCCGGACCTGAAACGTCTCCTCTGAGGCCGCATCAAACCCAGGACCCCAGCTTCCTGGAACCAGAGCCACGGAACCTGCTTACTTCTTCCTCAGCAAAAGGAGCCAGAGAGGGCCAGAGAAATGCAAGAAATGCAAAACTCAACAGCCACAAAGCTCTCTGGGCCAACCTTGTCAAGTAATAAAAGTTGTTAGGCTGGCAGCTCCTTCTCGGAGGTTACCGAAGTACTTAAGTAAATACATCTCCCCATGCAGCCAGGAGGTTCAGCCCTGTGCTACTCAAAGGACCACATCCTCTTGGGACAAACAGCCTCAATAAGCTTCTGATGAGGGGCTGGGGCTTCCTGCCCCAGCCGCAGCCCAGGGGAAGTTAAGCAAACCTCAGGCGTATGGCCTTCTACAAGTAGTGGAGGAGAGGTCAATTCTATAGGGAGGAATAAAAGCACATATGATGAGTGCCAGGTACCTTTAGGGTCATATATGCAAGAAATCAGGCTCCTGTGGACCTCAGGGCCAAGTACAGGGGGAAATGTCACCCTCTGGTCACTCTTAGGGCCACACAGACAAGAAATAGACTCTGGCTACCCTCAGGGCCAGGCACATAGAAACCAGACTCCAGCTGCTCTTGGGACTAGGCACAGAGAACAGAGCCGCCAGCGACAAGGAAACCACGTTGCTGGTGATTAAATATGTCTATAGAAGATATATCACTATCCTGAATATACTGTCTAGCAGACTGGAACGCTTCAACTACTGGTGAGTTACCTTAACTAATTAAATAGCATTTTGCGCTTTTAAATCCCTTTAGTGGTTAAAAAAGTGCACTTATTTTCTATGAAACCTACAGGAGTCAAAGCTTCTGCTTCCAAATGTTTCAGGCCCTTGTGGATCTCCAGCTGAGGCCTGGTCTGGCCTCCAAATTTTCTTGGGGGCCAAGTTTAACTTCCTGAAAGGAAGAGAGTCTCTCCCTGCTCTACCTGGTGGGCCCCGAGAGCCCACTGTTAGTTAGTGCAGACGTTGGGTTGGTTCTATAAGAAAACCTGAGCTCTGGAACGTCTGGGGAGGACCTGAGGCAAATTCTGAGCAGGAGACACCAAAAACAACCTAGCCCCGAACGGGCACAGTGCAGCCCCTCCTCGGTGACCCCCTTGGGCCTGTTCTGCCACGGGGCCTCTCCACAACCTCCTCTGGACTCCACGAGGCCGGAGGGCACCTGCCGGGCCCTGACCAGGCCATCCAGAAAACAAAGTGTCTCGATCAGTGGCTGTCGAGGGGGATGGTGGGCAGCTAGGCAGCAGGCGGTCTAGGGGCTCCTTGTCCAGCCTCACAAGATGTCATCGTAGTCAAGCAGCTTGGAATGCTGGCGCGTCTTCCAGAGACGGTACAGCCGGAAGTCAAAGTATGTTTCGATCATCTGTTTGCCTAAGCGGGAGGGACGGTAAAGGGGAAGGGTTAGCCTGGGAACGTGGAGGGGCTATGGCTGAGAAATCTCTCCCACTTGCACAGGAGCCGACAGAAAATAGCGACCTAGAGACTGGAGGAAGATTCACTTCAATGGAAATCAGAAGTTGGGTCAACTCAAGGAGACCTTAGCGAACAAAACGTCCCCTGTGGGGAACAGCAGACTCTTCTCGAGGGGCCTGACGTCATGGGCACCCTGTTGAGAGGAGGTTGTGGCTCTCTAGACGGTTTATGCTAGTTGGGTTCAGCCATCCTGGGACAAAAGGACCCTCCCTCCCTCATTCCCCCAGATTATAATGAGCTTCTGGCCCCAAGGAGGGATGGGGAGGGGTTGCAAGGGGGAGGAATATCACAGTGACTGGCCCCGGAGGTGGGACACCCCCATGTGCAGCATGGGTCTGGAAGAGGAAGTTGTGGCAATGGAGCACACAGTCCTTCCCCCTTGATGTGGACACCTGGAGCTGGAGGATGTTCCACCCTATTTACTGTTCGAGGTCCTCTCTAGATCTCTCTGAAATGGAGCAAGGAAGGGCCCGATCAGTGTCAGCAAACCAGGGATGGGTACCAAAAAGGCGCCTTCTCCTCATCCTCGGAGGCCACTGGACATCCACTGGTCCCCCTCCCCCTCCCATGACACTCTACCTGGCTTTGGCCAAGGCTGGGATCATCCTGGGGCCTCACCTTGTGCTGACAACTCCAGAGGAGACTCGAAGGCCACCCTGTTGGGCATCATGAGCGTCTTGAGATTCTGAAACAGCTACAAGGAGAGGAACGGGTGTGTGAGTGGCTGCCTGGACTGCAGGAGCCAGGAACACCTGCCAGCCCGCCCCTCCTTCCAGACACAGTCTTCTATTTGGGTTCTCCCTGGGATCTAGGGGTTCCTGGAGTGAGAAGGTCTTTAAGGTGGGGAGTCAGGGTTCTTCACCCTTTCCTTATTAGGATTGCTCAGTTATAAGATATCTCTAGGGTCTGCAGTCAAGGATCAGGGTTCCTGGTGGAGGGGAAAGCCTCACCTTCTCCCCATTGGGGTTCCCTAGGATGTAACAGCCCATGATGTGGATGATGTTTGGTTCCGGGTTCACCTTGCTCATGAGACGACTCAAGCGCTTCCAAAAGCTGCCATAGGGGAAAGAAAGCTTGTCTCTGGATCCAGGCGCTTACACCCAGATCAGAGCTCTGGTCTCCCTCCCCATGCTAGGGGAAGGTCCCTTCAGGCACCAGCCATAAGAGTGAGAGAAATGCAGTTTACAACATCAAGCAAGGGTGAAGGGTGAGGTAAGGAAGAGGGTGGGGAGGGGACCTGGGCTATACTCAGGGTTTGTGGGGGAGGCAATGTGAAAAAGATGGGGCAACTGAGCCACACTCACTGAATCATGTCTTCTTCCTTTTCCACTTTGGCAAATGTGGCTACTTTGTTCTTGAGTAGGTAGAGATGACCTGGGCCACCCTGTAGGGGGTAGGGACAATGATGGAGGGACAGATTTTAGAGCCCAGATCGTCTGAGGATTAGAGCACCAACCTCCCCCCTAACTCAAC
The DNA here is from genome assembly GCF_048593235.1 of Sminthopsis crassicaudata. Taxonomy (NCBI): domain Eukaryota; kingdom Metazoa; phylum Chordata; class Mammalia; order Dasyuromorphia; family Dasyuridae; genus Sminthopsis; species Sminthopsis crassicaudata. The sequence continues at coordinate 256,954,142 of NC_133618.1, forward strand.
ACATACAAACATACATAGACATGCTCAAAAGTAGCATCCTTCCCACATACACATGGCTAGGAGGAGTTCTCACCCCTGGGAACACAGATGGGCAAGAGCTCTAGGTGGAGTAGTTACCTGACAGAAGATCAGCATCTTCCAGATCTTGGCCCCTTTGTGGTAAATATTCAGCTTCTTCTCAATCTCCTCTGAGTAAGGAAAGGAATCCTCAGACTTGATTTTCACCTGGCACTCTTCCCAAAGTTCTATCCCTCCATCCCACCTTCCCACTTCCAGAAGACGGTAACATAGGTTCCTTTTGCCCAGGCTGGGAAGGGAGAACTTTGGGCCATATAAGGCCTATGAAATCGTTTGTATAATGATGAATGTGAAAATATGTATGGAAGAATTGCGCATGTTTAACATATATTGGATTACTTGCTGTCTGGGGAACGGGAAAAAAGGAAGAAAAATTTGGAACACAGAATTCTGCAAGAGTGAATGTTGAAAACTATTTTTACATATATTTTGAAAGTAAAAAACTATTATTTAAAAATTATTTGCATAATCAACCACAGGAAATGATGACCTGAAGATTAGTTTTAACAACCTTCTACTGCTCGAGTTCTATAAGTAAATAATTTTGTATGGCTGGCAAGTAATGTTATAAATATCCAAATGGCCCTGGGCAGAAAAAAGGTCAAAGCAGCATGGGAATAGGGACAGACTCTGGATTTGAACACTTGAAACCTCTTCTGAGGGAAGAGGCAAGTAGGGACTCTAGGGTCTCCTTTTTGCTTGGGAGGGCGGGGCAGAGAGAGGTTCTGGTCTCTAGATCCCTTCTCGGCTGGAGGGAGGGGAAGGGAACATAGCCATACCCAAGATGTCCTCAAAGGTTGCATGCTCATGATCCTGGAAAGGAAGGAAAGAGCAGAATTAGTTCTATCCCAATAAACACTTTCAATTTAGTTATCTGTGCTTTTTCTTATCCTTTTACTAGACTGTGAGGCCATTGAGGGCAGGGACCTTATATAATCCAAGCTTTGTATCTCCCTTGGCATAGGGTACAGTATCTTGTGTACTACATTTCAATACCTCACACTAGAGGAAGCTTTAGAAGTCATCTAATCATAGGATCATATCATGGATTCTCAACTGTAAGGAGGCCATCTAGGCCTTGTTTTACCAATGGGAAACTGAGATCAAGAGGACTTCAATGAGTTGTCTGCCCAGGTAGTACCAACCCAGCTCCTCTATCCTGCACTTCCCTCATTTCAAGGACCTGTGATTTTATCAGGGTTGTGGGCACCTTAGTTGATGCTGTAATTGAACCACCCTAATAATGAAATTCTGAATTTATTTCCTCAGTTAGCCCGGAATTTATTGCAGAGCCAGTGTAGGAAGTCTTTTAGGCTCAGTAAAGCCTGCCAGAGACTGACTTCCATTGGTAGAGCCTCCATGTCAGAGGGAGGCACAAAGGATGTTAGTGGACAGTTCTTCACGAAATAGGGGCTAATCTTCGACTTTTCACTCTCACCCATGAATTCAAACAGTTGCCGATTCTTGTCATTGCTACATTCACATCTCCCGTCTGTACCCCCTCTCCCCTGCTTCTCCATTCATACAGCTACCATTTTAGTCCAAGGTCTCATCCTTTTTGGTCTAGATTATTGAAAAAGAAGGAATGGAAACCAAGGAGATGCCCATCAATTGGGAAACTGCTGAATAAGTTATAGTATATGAATTGATGGACTACTATTGTGCTATAAAAATGATGAGCCAGGCACATTTCAGAAAAACATGCCAAGAATTACATAAGCTTGATGCAGAGTGAAGTAAGCAGAATCAGAATATTATACAGCACTATTGTACAATGATCAGCTGTGAATGACTTCACTCTTCTCAGCAATACAATGATCCAAGACAATTCCAAAGGATTAATGATGAAAAATATAATCCACATTAAAAGAATGAACTGATTAAGTTTGAATACAGATTGAAGAATACTATTTTCACTTGATTTTTTCTTTTGGTCTATTTTTTCTTTCATAATATGATTAATATGAAAATATGATTTACATGATTTTATGTGTGTGTATAGGTATGTATATGTGTGTGTATGTATTTCCTAGATCAAACTGCTTACTGTCTTAGGGAGAGAAGAAAGGAGGGAGAAAATGTGGAACTTAACATTTTTAAAAATGAATGTTAAAAATTGTCTTTACGTGTAATCTGAAAAACTAAAATACTGCTAGATTATTGCAATAGCCTTTTTTTTTTTCAGAGGCAATTGGAGTTAAAGTGACTTAGACAATAGCCTTTTAATTGATCTCCTGGACTTGTTTCTTCCTACTTCAATCTATTCTATACACAAATATCAAAGTGATTTTCCTTAAGCACAGATCTGATCATGTCACTTTCCTACTTCAGTACCTCCCTATTACTTCTTGGATCAAATATAAATTTAGCTTTTCACAAACATCCCGACCTATCTTTCCAGACTCAATGGACTTTGCTTTCCATCCTATACTCGCTGATCTAGTCAAACTAGCCTCTCTGTTCTTCACTCACAAGACTTTATGCCTGGAATACTCTTTCTTTAGCCTTACCTTATAGGATCTCTCTCTTCAAAATTCAGCTCAAACATCATCTTCCATAGGAAACCTTTCCTGGTTTCTAATTGCTAGTATTCTCCTTTCCAAATTGCCTTGTATTCAACTCTGCTGTGTTTATTATATTTATTCTGCATATACTTTACATATATGTTATGTGTACATTTTTGTGTCTCCTCCATTAGAAGGTAAGCTCTTTGAGATTAGGGATTACTTTACTCTTTGTACCTCTAAAGTCTGGAGCAGTACCTGACATGTAGTAATTACATAATTAGTAAATGTTTGTTTTTTTTATTTTTTCCCTAATCTTTAATTGAAATTTCCTTCAATTATAAAGTTAAGGAAACTCCAACATTAATAACAATAGCTAATATTTACATTGCACAGTGTGTTATGTACTGTACTATATGCTATATTTCACTGTGCTAAACAGTGTATAATTATAACTTTTTATTTGATCCTTATAACAACCCTGAGAGGGCAGGGCTATGATTATCCCCATTTTACAGACGGGAAAACTGAAGTAGTTATAGCTTAAGCGACTTGTCCAGGATCACACAGCTAGAAGTATCTGAGGCTGGATTTGAACTCATGTCCTCCTGACTGCACTTCCTATCAGGCAGCAACAGCCCTTCAGAAAGGGTCTATTAATCAACAGATTTGGGGGCTCAAAGTGTCAAGTTCAAATTTTGATTTTTCTATTCTTCTGTGTGACATACGTTTCTCAGCTGTATAATGGGAGGGTGGGGGGCTGTAAACCACAGCAGTGCTTTTTAACCTGTGGGCTACAGACCATGGATAGATTTTAGGATGTCCATAAAATTTAATGGGAAAAAAATCAGACTATGGAAGATCTGATCCTGATTTAAACCCTATAAAATCCTTGCCAGTCTCTTTTTGAGTTGAGGTGCTGCGATGTCAGCAACAACTCTGTGAAACAGAGAGTGTAAAAATTATCATCCTCATTTTAGAAATGAGGAAACCAAGAAAAAGGTTTGCCTTCTGTGAACTTCAGGGAGAGCTGTGGCAGATTGAATTACTCATCCTTGTTATCTTGTCACTGCTGTTGCACTTACTGGCTGGTGTTTTTCCCTATCTGTCCCTGGGTGGCAGGAAGGGAGGCTGGGGAGTCAGTGATTAAGAAAGGCAAGAGGACTGGAGAAGCCCAAACCTACTGTGAAGCAGGAGCCATCCAAGTTGTTCAAGTGGCTGAGATGCTGATCAGATAGAAAATGAAAGAGAGGGAAAAGGCCATTCTCTGGGCAAGGGTCATGGACAGTCACGCCCAGCTATTTAGGCAAAAGGGAACTTTTATTTATCCCTATGTTGAATGCCCATAGAAGTATAGAATCTCAGAATCAAAAAAGACCTCAAGTTTTCCTTCTCTAATCTAAATCTTACAACATCCTTGATAAGCGATCCTCTAACCACCAATGGAAGACTTCCAGTGAAGGGAAATCTAAAACATCCTAACATAGCACCAACTATTTTTGGATAGTGCTAATTTTCTTTACATTTAGTGACTCCCATTTAGTCTTCCTAGCTCTTATCCTCTGGACCAAGCAAAAAACAATTTGAATCCCTCCTTCTGAATGACAGTCATTCAAATAGTGAAGACAGCCACTGTATCACCCACTTCTTTCTCCCAAGTCTTTTCTTTTGTAAACTAAGCACCTCAAGTCTTTTAACTCTGGAGTTCTTAACCTTTTTTAATGTCACGGACCCCCATGCTAGTCTGGTGAAACCTATGAATCTCTTCTCAGAAGAGTTCTCAGAACAAACCTGTGAAGTCTTCAGAGCAATTCTCAGACCAAGATTTCCCATACTGACTGTGCAGTGAACTATGGGGGCTGCCCACTTAAGGAAATAAATTCAGAGAGTATCATCACAGTGGTTCAATTAATACAACTTTAAAAGATCATTAAGATGCAGAAGGATGAAGGAATGATTTTAAATATGAAAAAATATATAGAATAACAAGGGAAACTAATTATATTAAATATAATTGTCAAAATATATTTTTTAAAGTTCACAGATCCCCTAGAAATCTATCATCAATAGTATCCCAGATTAAGAACCCCTACTTTAAAAAATTTAATGTCTACTTTTTAACTGATTGTCACATGGCATGGCCTCTGGTCCCTTCCCCACATTAATTTCCCAACTCAGATATGCTACCACTTGTCAATGCGCTCACCAAGGGCAGTGCTATAATGTACTCTTCTTATCTAGATGTGATTTGCCCAGCACAGAATACTACAGGCTTATCCTTTAGAGAGTTTCTCTTTAGCTCTAGACATGTGGTTCTCTTGATGTAGCCTGGGATAACATCAGCATCAGCCTTTTTTTTTTTTTTGTAATTTACTATTGATTTCGGCTGAGTTTTCAGTTCACTAAAACTCAGATCTTTTTTCATATGAACTGCTGCCTAGCCAGACTTCTACCATCCTATATCTGTGCGATTAAAAATTTAAACCCAAGAATGTGACTTTACATTTATCTTTATAAATTTTATCCTCTTAGATTGGTTTATTGTTCTAGCTTGTAGGAATCTCATTGGATCCTGGTATTGTCATCCAATGCACTGATAAGCAAGTTATTTATACCATCACAAGTATTGATTAAAAAAAAAGGGTGAACATCAGGAGGCCAAGGGCAGATCCCTAAACATCCCTCTTTGTTAAAATACATTAATGGCTTGAGTCTTGTCATTCATTATTCCAAGTTCAACTAATTATAGTTCATCAGGCCTATGCCTTCCCATTTTATCCATGAGCACAAGAGACTTTGTCAAATGCCTTACTGGAAATCCAAGTATTCTATGGATATAGCATTTTCCTGATCTAAATAACCCTGTTTTTTTTTTTTTTTAATGAAGTTAGTTTGGTAAAGCCTGTCTTGATGAAGATACACCAGTTCAGAAATCATTCTTTGCTTTCCTGAATGCTCCAAATCATCCATTTGATAATAGCAAAATATTGCTAGGAACTAACAGCAAGTTCACTTTCCTATACTTTTTCTTTCTTTTTGAAAACTGTGATATTTTCTTATTTCCAGTCTTATGGAAGCTTCCCTGTTCCTGTTCCATGATATTCTAGAGATCTCTGAAATCACTTTTGCCAGTTCTTTCAATTCCATCAGATAACATGATTTGAACATGTTGAAGGCTGCTAGCTGCTCTCTAATCATGGCACTTATCTAGGCCTTTACTTCTGTATTAATTATTTTGGTTCTATCCTTTTTAATTCTAATATTGCTGGTAGACAAAACAGAAGCAAAATATCTGTTATCCACTATGATCCACTGGTGCATTAGTTCCATTCCTTGATTGATATTCCTCTCGTGCCCAACTAAGTTAAAAAGCAATTTTGCACTTACTACATATATATTATTATTAGATACTTCAGCTATTATTTTTATAGGATTCTGTCACTTTTAAAATTCTTTGCTACATGTCCTTGCTACCATGTTTCATTGTTGTTCAGTTATTGTCAAGTTGTGTCCAACTCTTTATAATCCCATTTGGAGTTTTTTTGGCAAAGATACTGGAGTAGTTTGCCACTTCCTTTTGAAAAGACTGAGGCAAAAGGGGTTAAGGGATTTGCCCAGACTTAATTAGTCTAAGGTGAGATGTAAACTTCCTGATTGCAGGCCCAGTGCTCTATCCACCAGGCCAGCTACCTACCCTTCCATCTTTGGTATTTGTCTTTTAAAAATCTAAGCTGATGAATATATTGCAAATGTATCCACATTAGATTCCATCTGAACCTCTCTTCTCTTTCTGTTGGTAAGCTCATTAGTTCCCATGGATTCACTTTTCATCTCTAGGCAGATAACTTCCCAGTCTATATAGTCAACACCAATAATCTCTTTTCTAACCTTTAGTCTCATATAACTATCATTAAGCATCCTCACTTGCACATTACATACATCTCAGACCCAAACAACTTGGTACCGTGGGAAGAGCAATGGATTCAGAGTTAGAGCACCCGAGTTCAAATCTCAGATCTGCCACCATGGTCCTGAGCACGTCATTAAAACTTCAGTTTCTGCATCTCTAAAGTGGGGGGGGGTGTGGTACTGGATGACTTCTAATGATGTAACTAAGCTGCACACTGAGGATGAAACTGTACCATACGCTCACTATACGAAACTTGTAGTATGATTCACTGAGACCAAATTACTATATTAACGAATCTATGAAATTTAGGATTATAGACTGAGAGCTGGAAGGGACCTCAGGGGTTGTCTCATGTAAATCATTCATTTTATAGATGACATGTACAAAACTAAATCCTCTCCCAAAAACCATTCTTTCTTTTAATTTAGCTGTTTCTGTTGATGGCACACCATTCTTCAAGTTACCCAGATTCACAAGTTGATGTGATCCTTTATTTTTCCTCCCTTCTTTTCCCCATATCCAATCCAGTCAGAAGCTGAGTTTTGTTGAGCTTAACTCTACATTCTTTTTTTTTTTTTCACCCTTTCCTCATTCAACATCCATGTTAGTTCAAGTTTTTGTTACCACAAACTTGGACTATTTCAATAACTTTCTAATTGGTCTCCTTCCTTCCAGTTTCTTCCTCTCCAATTCATCCTGTACACATGTACACAGCAGCCAAATTCATGTTCAATTTCTAATCTAATCTAAATATATTATTCAGCTCTCCCTATTGTCTATGGAGCAAAATAAAAATCCTTACTTTGGCATTTAAGGCATTTATACAATATGCTTCCATCTACCTTCTTAATTTTATGTCATATTCCTTCCCTCCATGAATATTTCATTTCTAATCAAACTGGCGTGCTAGGTGTTCCTCCTACATGATATTCCATCTTTTTGCTTCTGTACCTTTGAGTATGTGGTCCTTTCTGGTTGGAATGTACTCCCCTTCCTCATTTCTCCCTCACACTATCTGTGGTTTCTTTCAAAGCACAGATCAGAATTGGGTTCAGATCAGTAGTTTCCCTGGAGTAGGGCAACTAGGAGTGGTAGTGAGCCTACCAGGGTGTAGAAAAGGAAGTATAGGCCTGCATTAAGCCGTTCATTTTGGCTTCCCCAACATGTAATAATAATAAGGGTGGGAATTAGGGTTGTTTCAAATAGGACATGACAGATGTCCAGGTAGTTGGAGTTTCCCATTGTTATTTTATCATGCTAAATCAATGATTTGCTTCCTGAGTAGTGTACTCCCTGACAGTATTGTTTCTATCTCTGCTGACTCTTATTTGAATGCCTTCCATCACGCTTCTCTCTCTACTTACCCTTCCACATATTTCACATAAACTGTGGGGATTAGTAGATAGAGCACTGTATTGGGAATTAAGAAGCCCCTAATTTGAATACTGCCTCAGACAAATACTAGCTCTGAAAGCCTAGGCAAAGCATTTAATGTCTCCCAGCCTCAATGGATTTTAAGTGTTGTTTTGAGAATCAAGTGAGACAATTTTTGTAAAGCACTTTAAAAACCTCAAATGATTTTGTTTTCATCTTTTCCCATGGGGTTTAGATAGATACAGTCTTGGGTCAAGTCATTATTCTATTATTATTTTACCTTTTGAAAATGAAATTATAATTTTGACAAATCAAACATATTAGCTTTTCTGCCCCTGAATAAGAGAAAGTTTGATGTTTTTTGGATTGCTGAACATATAAATAGAATAACTCCTTTTTGTAATTGAAAATGAGACTGATAGAATCTCATCCTCTACATCTTTAGTATAACGCCATTTAGTACAAGACAACAGAGATGACATATCTTGTTCTCACATGATTTTGATATCTTTGACCAGAAGTGTATGTTTTGAGATCTTTTTGTTTCTTGTGGCCTGGAAATAATGAATTTGGGATAGTGACATCTAACAAAAACATTTAAAAAAATAAATCAATGTTATGTCTAGATTATTATAAGTTCAATCTGTGAGTTTATTGACTGGATTCTCAAAGGTATTTTGAGGAAGTTTGTTGTTTGTTGGTACTTGGTATTTGAAAAATGTACTTTTGATATATAATTCTAGCCGTCAGCTGATGAAGTCTCTGATAGGTGCTAAATATTTACAGTTTTTGATGCCGTGCTACACCACTCTCATCATTTCCCAACCTACATTGGTCATTAGGTCTGGGTTCCTTAAGGATATCCTTTATACTTTTCTAGTATAGTTTCTAGTTTCTAGTTAGAATTATTTGGCTCTGAACTGTCATTATAATTCCTTCAATTTTCACAAACTCAAATGACTCAAGTCATTTGTTCAGTGTTTTAACTGAACTCATTCAGATGTTGCCCATGAAGGATCTTTTAATGATTTTCATTGTTTTATAGTCTCTGTCTGGAAGTAGGCCACTTTTCACTATATCTGACAAATTCAATGGTATTTACCTGTCAGTGGCTTTTACTATTGTTCATAGTAAAATAGTGATGTCTAATTATTTCTTTCTTCTTTTTTTTTTTTTTTTTTTTTTTTTTTTTGGCTGAGGCCATTGGGGTTAAGTGACTTGCCCAGGGTCACACAGCTAGGAAGGGTTAAGTGTCTGAGACCAGATTTGAACTTGGGTCCTCCTGAATTCAAGGCTGGTGCTCTATCCACTGCGCCACCTAGATTGCCCTAGCTGTCTGATTATTTCTAAAGTGTTTCTGTAGGTTTTTTTTTTTTTTAACCTGTCCATCATAGGCTCGCAAATATTATTTAAGTTTCTTTTGAACAAAGTGTGTATGTCTTTCTAGAGGCATATTCCATCCATATATGTCATCCCATCAGGTCTCATTATTAACTACAAAGCCAAAATTGTCTCATTTTGTCTATAAATATTTGAAATTATTAGTTTTGTCACTAATTCTCTTCTTGGATATTGTTTCCTGTGAATTCTTAGTCCTTGCTATTGGTATTTCTCTCTCTCTCTCTTATACTTGTTATTCTTTATGGCAGCTGGCTTGGTTGATATGAAAAGATTTTTCCTCCCTTTTTTCTAATTTTGTGCTTAACAAGAGTGCCTAGCACAGAGTATTAAGCACAGGTGGGTAATAAATATTTATTGGCTCATTTACTAATTGTTCAAATTTGTAGACTTTAGGCAAATATATATTTTACCAGCGCTTTTTAGATACACTCTATTCCTGACCAAGACCCCCTCATTCTTATGTTTTTAAGCCATGGTCTAAAATTCAAATCCCATTCTTGGAAACCATCTTAACTAGCTGCTCACTTTTCAAATCCGTCTTTTCCCGCTGAAGTCTCTATGATTTTGCCCTTAGTTTCTGCTTTTTTTTTTTTTCCCCCAAGGATTTCAAAATTATCAGCAATCCTTTTTCTAGGTTACAGTGTGATGAGGTAGAGTGCTAGAGTTGAGGATATGGGTTTGAATTATAGTTCTTCCATTTATGACTTGTGAGACATTGGACAAATCGTTTCATTTGTCTGGGCCTTCCTTGCCCACAAAACGTGGAAACTGGACTATATGACCTATAAGGTCCTTTCTATCTTTGAACCTATGATCTGAAGGCTAAAGATACAGCCAATTTTTTAAAATATAAAAACTATTTCTCAGAAAAGATTCTTCATTTTGATATGAATCACCAGGAAGAGTTAGTCTCACTGGCCAAGATTTTCCAGACTTGACAAATTTGGGTGGTCTCTGCCTTGTCTCATATACATACAGAGACCCCTAGTCAGGCCCAGGTTGACAACTTCTTTCCATTGGTGGATTATTTCTGAATTTGTATATTCTCTCTTCCCTTGTGAATAAAACTTAGAAAATGTATTTTGTGGTCTAAAGAAGGAGAAGAGAGAAGTGGAAGTGGAAACTAGGATTCAAGATAATAGGATTCAAGGGCAGTAAAGGTAGATAATAATTAGATATATAGACTTCCAAGCCCAGGAAGCCAGATAGATTTAGGTGTCAGGAGACTTAGAGCCTCAAATTAGGGTTCAGAGATCAAAGACATTTAGAGGATAGTGAAAACAATAACGTGGGAGGCAAAGGCCCCTGCTTTGGCTTTAAGGAGGAAGTGGGATCTCTGGGAAGATGAAGAAGTAAATTAAGACTCAGGGATGACTCCTGAAAAACAGAAAGTCCAAGTGTGGATAATTCAGGATTCAGGATTATATCCCTTATAATGAGCACATAAATGTGCTCCCATCTTTAACCAAAGGGAAAACAGGAATAAAAGGTCATGACTGTCAGAGAAATACAAGCAAGCAAATTAAGTTTTTCCATGTCTTCCAATTACAACACAATTAGTACTTTTTTCTCCATGGAATAGTGGAACTGAAGGATTACAGCAAAACTGTGGAGAGCGGGGAGTAAATACTCACGTAGAGGATGGGGATGATGGATGGGTCGTCCCTGCGGATGATGGTTGGGATATACTCGGCTTTGGGAACCTTGGAGGATATGAGCTGAGGAGCAAGAGAAGAGCAGTTGGAGTGACCAAGCCGCAAGAGAAAAGATGTCCCAGGAGAGAAGTGGAGCTTTACCACCAGATCATCACCTTCCTCCCCCCTCCCTCTGGGAGCTGGCTGGAGAGATCACAAACTGGGCCAAAGCCTCTCTTTGGTGGGGCTGGAGCAGACATACCCTGAGGAGTGGGACCCTCGTTCTAAGCCCTGGGGAACTGCTGGGGGAAACTGGGCCAGTGCCAGCACATCTAGGCCCTCACCATGACCTTGGGGGGGATGAAGTCCTCAAAATCACACGCCACAGCTTCCTGTTCTTTCTCAGTCTCCCAGTCCAGGTCTTCGAGGTCCTCATCCAGAGTGCAGCAGGAGTTCTGGAGATCATGGCCTTGGGGGGAAAGGACCTGGTCAAACCAGCTCTGAGGTGTTGACCTTTCTGAGGGTGGGGGTGGGGTGAGGCCTGTCCCCAAACTGGGTTGGGACACACATTAGAAAACATGACAGTGTTCTGAAATTGAGCTTGCATCCGACACTCATCCCATTTATCACATCCCCACCCCCACTTCAAGGGGCAACTGGGGTGGGGCAGGTATGTCTCCCTTCTACAGATGGTGAGACAGGAGCCACCTTCTTCAGAATTCTAGAGCATTGCAGTCTGAAGGGCCCTTAGAGATCATCTAAGCAAACTTTAAGAAACAGGCCCAGGGAGGAAAGTCATTTGCAACATCCCAAAGTCAGTCATTGGCAGAGTGGGGCCTAGAGCCTAGCCTTCCCACTCCTAGGTTCCCTCCCTACTGTAACACGCTGTTTTTTGTACGGCTCAGGAGAGTCAAATGTGTCCCCTCGTCTCATGCTGGGTGTGTGCCCACAGCTTCAAGGCTGGTCTGCTTGGGTTAGCCCCCTTTCGTATCGGGCAACCCTGCAGCCTGCAGACCCCCAGTGACTGGGGGAAGCAGCATCGGCGTGAGATGATGGTAAATTTCCTAGCCCCAGCCCCGCATAGCAGCCCCACCCCACCCAGCAGCGGCTTAGCCCCTGCCCAGCTCAGCTTGGCCATCCCCCCGCTCAGGGGAAGTATCCCCCCCATTGTTGCTTAGTGGGGGTGGGTAGGAGGGCTGGGAGCCGGGGCTTTGAGGACCGAGAAGGCCTGCTGCTTTTCAGGTTAAGGGCTTCCCGGCTGGAGCCAGCCCCGAAGGCAGAGGGCAAAGATCTTTCCTTGATTTCTTCCAGGGCAAGGATGGGTAGGTGGGAGAGAGAAGCATAGGATTCCCAGCAGTTAAGGAAGGAGGGGTAGAAAGGGGTTCACCACCAGTTCTGCACGAGTAGCGGGAAGTTCCAAAGTGGCTTTTTGTTTCTGCTGCTCCGTCTTGTCCCTGTGCTCTCTTCCTGTCTTTCCCTTCCCTCTCTCACCTTGTCCTTGCTGTCTCTCTGTTCTTCTCTCCCCCTCACACTTCTCTTTCCCTCTCTCTGCACCCATGTACTTTAGAATGAGGGAAAGTGGGCAGGTCTCATCTGATGGTTACTGTCTGTCCTGTCAGGGGTCTAGAGCCTGGAACCTACTGTCTCGGGAGTCGTGGAAGGAGTCGGTTTTGATGGGGGTGGGGTCGCTCCAGGACCGGCTGAAGCTCCGCTCTCGACGCTCAGCAAAGGCTGCAGTGGAAGCAAAACGGGGGGAATTAGCAGGAGCAGGAGCGGAGGCCCAGTGTAGGCAGTGCACTTGGCTTTGGGCAGTGTCTGGGTGGTCCCAGAGTCAAACCTAGACCTTCTTGGGGCCACTGTCTTGGTTTCTGGGTTCCAGGGTCTCAATCACCGAGACCTGTGCACTTCATTAAGATGGCTTCGAAATCCTGGGCTGTGTCTGTTCCTGGGGATGCAGGGGTGGGGTGGGAGCTAACAGCCTTGGAAGCAGCTTGGTCTCGGAGGGCTGAGCTATCCAGTTAGGGCCTTGGCTCCCTTTGCTTCCTCTCCAGGGCCGGGCCTCCGGGTCTGAGCCTGGGCCAGGGGGTGGCACTCACTGCCCGGCTAGTCTGTCAGCAAGCAGCATGCAAAGCACGTTTATCCAGGCAAGCCAGGCTCCGTCAGCAGGTGGCAGTGGCCTCCCCCCACCCCCAACCAGCGGTTGTCTGTCGGGGTGTTGAGGGGAGGCTGACCTCCATCTTAGGAATGCCATCCCCACTAGCCCCCTCTCCCGGCCTTACTTTGGGCTTTCACACGCCGGCTGCCCACCATTCGCAGATGCTTCCGGAAATTCCTGGCAGGAGAAGCAGAAACCAGGGTGCCATAAGGGGGGAAGTTCTGTGACAGGGGTCTTAGAACAACAGGGTGGGGTGGGGTGGGGTGGGGATTGCCCAATCTCCATGGCCTGACTGAAGCCATCTGTCCATCTGTCATCCATCCGCCTGTCTGACCACCCATGTGGCCATCAGTCTGCCTGTGCAATCCATCTGTTAATCTGTCCACATTTCTAGGAGCCCCGGGGAGGAAGACGGGGGGAGCCATGACACAGGATGGGGGAACAACTAGCCAAAGCGTGTTGAACCACAGAGCCGATGGTGGGTGACAGCACGCACACAATCTAATGGTGAACTCATCCTTTTTCTTCCCAAACAACGCCCCCCTTCAGATCTGCCTGTTCCTGTCAGTGGTCCCTGACCCACCTCTAATTCCTCCCACTCCCAATCACTCTGGCTCAAAACCCCAGCATCCTCTGAGATTCCTCCCTTTTCTATGGCAACTATCCCTTCACCATACTCTCTAGATCCCTCCCTTATTATAGCATCCCCCGTGTGGCCATCTAGACCATGTCTCCAACCTCTAGCCTCTCCAGTCCCTCTTATGTCACTGTCAGAATTATCTTTCTAATGCCTCCTCCTTGCTTAAAACCTTCAGTGGCTGTAGAGTGTTCACAAGATCACTGTCCCAGAATTCCAGGCTCTGCACAAGGTAGATGGGGCTTTACCCAGCTGGTCTTCTCTCACTTTACTTCCCTTTGGACTCTCGCTGGCCCTTGGACAAGCCAGCTCCTGCCTCCCCGGCCCCCATCCTGGCTTCCTGAAATGCCTTCCTTTTCCCTTTGGTGAATTCAGATCTTAATTCTTCTTCAGGTTACGGATATCCTCCACAGCTCACTTCCACTTCCCCTATATTGTGTAGGAACTGTGACCCTCGCCTGACTCTGCCTAATTCTGCAGATCACTCTGTGAAATCTGTGTTCTGAGTTTCCAAGAGCAGAACTGGGTAGATTTAGTTAGAGACTGACAGATGACTAAGGCAGCAGGGGATGGGGCATTTGAAGGCCCCATGCCTTTGAGCTCACTGTCTGGCCTAGAACTAGCTTGCTCCCCAGGCTGGGCAGTAGAGATGGCCAGAGATTCTCAGAAGGAAAGGTCAGAATTGCTCTTGTGCTCCTTGGGGGTGGGAGTGGGGGAGAGCAGGAGAAATGATGTGTTTAAAAGCTAAGTTCCTCATCTAGGGAGAGGAATCCACTGTGTCAGCCATATGCTTTACCTCCCTCTAAGACATATGTAGGTTTTCTTATATAGATAGCTATAGGGCCAAGAATTTAGGCCGTAGCTCATATTTATATGATCTACCTTTTGGGTATAAGTCCCTCAGATAGAGACCTTGAAATTCTTCCTACTCCTACTATTGGATCACTATTTAGGAAGTTTTAACTCCCAGTTCCCCTCAAATCATACTATGGCCCATAATAGCACATGAATGCATACAAGGAATGATGAACCATGTAGTTATATTAGGCTCAAGTCCATGCTGAGGCTTTGATTTTCTAGCCACTTGGGGCCACAGAGGCAGTCGTCCTAATTGGTTATGTTTATCCTTCTCGAATTCTAAGAAGATCCTAGAATCTGTTTTCCCCCTAGACATTAATGCTCTGTCTCTAAGTAAAAGAAGCCAAGATAGCTGGGCAGCTGGGCAGCTGGTCCGCTAGTTGATGCTGCTCAGGCTGAGGGATAACCTGGAGTCTGTATTTTCTGCAGAGAAAGGCCCTCCCTAGGACATAGCTTTGGGCCCCTGCAGAAGACCTGAGAGATCTTGCTACTTCCTAGAAGTGGTTCTGTCTGGGAACAGAAAATGTCTGTCCAGTCAAGATCCTGGGGTTCAGAGGGGTGGCCTTGTGGAAATATTGGTAGGAGGTCCTCAGCAGCCCTTTTCCTCCAGTTATTTATATAATTCACTCTCTAGGGTCACAGAGTTAGTCCCTGTTAGCCACTGACAGCTTTCTGCCCCCCTCCAATGTCCTGAATCTTTGTAAAGTGCTATTGTGAACTTTTTGACCAACCGACCAAGAAGCTCCCGAGGCAGAGTGTGGTCAAAGGGGACTTTGTAGCCAGCCCCCATCCTCCCACTCCATTAGATCTGCCTGTCTCCCTCATGACCACAGCACAAACAGGAGACAAGACTCTGGACAGGGGTGGACACCATGGGCTGGCTGTAGCTGCCAGGCCCTACCTCTGGATTACGGCTGCGGAATCATTCTCTCGTTTCCGGCGCTTCCTCTCAGCGTAGCCCCTGAACACCCTGAGAAACCACGGCATGTCATTAACCCCCTGGGTCGCCCAGCACGCAGAACAGCACACAGACAGAGGCACATATTCCCAGCAAAGTGGACGACAAGAAGGGACTAGTGCAGGCCAGAGCAAAGGTGAGGAACTGTCTGCACAGCACATGGGAGAGCGACTAGGAACTCAGGGAAAGCAGAAAAGGGGGCTCCCAGCTCCTCCTGCCTCTGAGCCTGCCCCCCAACTAGCAGACTGTCTATCCATCCCCCAGCGGGGCCTTGTGCTGCATGGGGGGGGGACTCCTAGTCCCTTCCACCACACCACCTCTTCAGGGACTCCTGATCTCAGGGCCCAGCCCCCAAACTCCACTGAAGACAGCCTGGTCAGCCCAAGCTGTGGAAAGGCAAAAGTGGTT
Organism: Sminthopsis crassicaudata; assembly: GCF_048593235.1. Classification (NCBI taxonomy): domain Eukaryota; kingdom Metazoa; phylum Chordata; class Mammalia; order Dasyuromorphia; family Dasyuridae; genus Sminthopsis; species Sminthopsis crassicaudata. Next base: position 256,970,059 of record NC_133618.1, read on the forward strand.
TCCCCAGGAACGCGAGGAACCACCAAGAGGCATCAGAGACACTTACAACACACAAAGGGGGACGTGTCTACTTACGAGATGCTGGAGCCACAGGCGAGCAGGAAGGAAGAGACAAAAGAGAAGAGGTGGTTAGTGGTTGTTACAACAGCGGCCCACCTCTAGTCCGGTCCTCCACTTCTCCTGAGCCACGGACCCTTCACTTGCAATAGCAAAGCTTACCACAGCCGGGAAAGGGCAGGGATGGTGGGCGAGCCCCGATCCCTTTGGGGTACCCAAATTCTAGGAACTCTGCTCTCAGAGGAAACAGAGGGGCAGAGGTCCCAAGGGCATGGCAAGCACTCATTTCAGGTCTGTCAGGGGCTGGCCCATATATGGGGAATGGTCTAGATGGCAGTGGCCAGGCCAACATTTCTGTTTGCCGGCTCGGGTGCTTTCACACGCAGCCACCTGATTTCCATGCACGAAATCAGCCTCTCCCTCCCCAAATGTTTCTAGAGCACTTTGTCCGGACAGATCCTTTGCCTCCATCATGCCTCTCGAATGATGCTTGTCTGTGGATGTGCAATAGACCACTCCTCTCCTCTCCCAGGACAATTCCCTTTTTCAGGGAAAGAACTGTTATTTTTATCATTGCACTTCTAGTGCCTAACATACAGTAGGCGCTTGAAACTTATTTGTTAGATCAAATTGCTAAATCCCTCTGTCTCCATTCCCTAGAGCTTTGCCGCTGGGTGACATTTTTAAAAGGATACAGGATGTCTGTACCCCAAAGGCTTATAAGCCAGCCATGGAGTACCAGTGGCATTTAGAAAGGCAAGACTCATTGCTAAAGGCGTCAATCCTGGGAATGATTCCTTATTTCTGAGCTCACTGTGGGCTCTCGCCCTGGGACCAATACCCATGGGGAGGGACTAAACAGAGCTGATCTATGGTCTGGAAAAACAGTGGCCAAGGAGAGAGACTGGTGTACCTCACTTGTGGCAAATTCCAGGTGAGAAAAAATGTGGAGTTAGACCAAGATAAATTAGGAGGTGATAATTAACAAGATTCCAAATGAATTCTCTGCAGGATACTTTACACATCAAATTGCTCCAATGTGTTTATTAAGGCAGTATTTGATTTATAGAAATCCAACTAACAAACAGGTTTTTCTGAAACCATCTGTTGTCTATTAACAAGGAGATTGAGGGTTTTCGTAATTCCCACCAGCAAAGGGATAGTTTATTGCTTCAGAGGGTAGTGAGCTCCTCATCTAAGAGATGTTTGTAGAGAGGGATCTCCTGTCATGGGCATAGGAGAAGCAACATCTGCCCAAGCCTGGAGGTCTGTATTAGACAGTCTTTGAGCCCCCTCCCAGCTGTAAACCTGACTGATGATATCGTTGATAGAGATGATGCTCTGGTGTCTGGGATGCTTGGCAGTTAGAGAAGAAGGTCTCTGGGGGGCAGGACGGAAATGTTGGACCAGGGCCAGCACAGTTATGCCCAGGTAGATACACATAGGTCCCTAACACTCACAGACAGGTGTTTACACACAGGTACACACACGGACAAGTACAGACATACAGCAACAAGCAGACATGCAAATACCGAACAGTAGTTTTATACACAAATACATTCAGGTACATGGCACGGGGTAGCTCACCACTTATTCATAGTTTAATCTGTACCTGTTAGACACAAACGTGGACATACATGCATCCATATAACCAAATGCACAGAGGTATAAGTAGAAGCAAGATACCCAGACATTCACAGTCAGATATACACAGTTAAGTAAGGATGGATACATATAATCCCCCAAGCAGTGAGGTACCCATTGACATGCAATCCCATATGTACATGTATAGACCCAAAGTCAGATAACATTCAGGTGGAAATGTAGTCAAATGCATACAGACAAAGAATGCAATCTGACAGACTGAGACACCCAGGCAGACAAAATCAAACCAACCTGTAGACAAATGTGCAGTGGGAAAGTTAGGCAGTCAGATCAATATTCAGAGATATGCAGACTAATTTCCTCTTCAACCCCATCCCTCAACACACACACACACACACACACACACACACACACACACACACACTCAGTGTTGCTTTCATCCCTGTAGTTTGCGTTAATTTGATTTCTTAGTGGGAGGAAAGAAACCTGGTTTGGTTGGGGGAGGAGAAGTCAGAGAGAGAGAGAGAGAGAGAGAGAGAGAGAGAGAGAGAGAGAGAGAGAGAGAGAGAGAGAGAGAGAGAGAGAGAGAGAGAGAGAGAGAGTGAGTTGGTCTTTAGGTAGAAATGTGTTTTGAGGAGGAGTCTGGAAGAAACCAATGAGCTCAGACCAGCTCTAGGATGCACATCTCTATCCAATCTCTGGGAAGGATGACTATTCCCATTTGGAGCCATGAGTGACTTAGGCCGGTCTGAAGAGAATCTGGATGATCAATGTGGATTCAGAGAAGCCCTAAGATGAGCTCAAGAAATTTATACCCAATCCTCCATCTACTTTCCCAAGCCTCCAGGTGAAAAAGAGGCCATTTCTTTTGCACATACAACTCTCCCCACCAACAATTGTTTTCCCATTAACAATTTTCAAATTTTTCTTATGTATAAATTCCAGAAAACATCCCTGGGTGATCTAGAAGGTGTATGGTAGGATGTGGGAAACAGGAGGGAACGGGAGGAGTGGTTGCTAACACAGGGCAGAAGGGGACAGAGATTAGGGATACCTTCACAGATAATATCTTTGACAGTATTTGACTCCTGCTCTTTGTTTATTTTCTTTTTTTACAATAGAAAAATATGTAGCTTTAATTCAAAATAGACATTTTTAAACAATTTAAAAAATTTTAAATGAGTAAAGTTTACAATAGGGGAGCACATTCATAATCACAATCCAATTATACAATCTGCTCTTTGTTTCTACAATTCACCACTTTAGTTTAGAGCTGTATATTCTTCTTTTTTTTTTCTTTTTTTTTTCCTGAGGCTGGGGTTAACTAACTTGCCCAGAGTCACACACTTAAGAAGTGTTAAGTGGCCAAGGCCAAATTTGAATTCAGGTCCTCCTGACTTTGGGGCCAGTTCTCTATTCATTGCCCCATCTAGTTGTCCCTAGAACTGTATAACTTCTTGCCTGCAATGGTGTGATAGATTCTTGATTGCATCCTTTACCTCAAGTTCTCACCAATGCAGTCCATTCTATTCAATGTTGTCAAAGCGATTTTTCTTTAATACAAATCTAAAGATGTCACTCTTACTCAATGAACTTCTGTGGCTCTCTATTGCCTCTTAGATCAAACAGAAATTCTTCTGTTCATCTTTTTACAATTCAAATTCAACCTATCTTTCCAGGCTTATTAAGCACACTCTGAAATTGAGCTCTGTTGGGCTTCTTGCTTTTATTCACATATAACAGTCCATCTCCAGGCCTCTGCACTGCCCAGGATTTGCCTCCTTGCCTCCACCTCCTAGAATCCTACTCTTCTAAGTTCTAAATACCGTCTTCTTCATGAATCCTTTTCTGATCCCTGCCAATTGGGAGTGCCCTCTTTTCAAGCTCCCTTGTACTGCAACACTTTGTATTTATTCTGTATAAACTTATATATTTTTATCTCTGCATTGAAATATAACATTCTTCACAATAATAGCAAGGACTTATATAATGTCTCCTATGTGCCAGGCCATACAATATATGCTTTACAAGTATTATCTCATTTGAGCCTCACAAAAGAAACTGAGGCAAACAAAGAGGCTAAATGATTTTCGGAGGGTCACACAGCTAGGTCTGTGAGGTGGAATTTGAAATCTGAGTTTCCTGACTCCAGGCGTAGCACTCTGCCACTCAACTGTCTATAGTTGAGAGGAGAGTTGTGTAACTCATTGCTCTTGTATCCTTAGTGCCTAGCCTAATGTCTGGTATATAGTGGGCATTTAATGAATGCTTATTGATTAATTAATCTCAGAGCCCTGGAAGCCAGGCAGCCTCAGGGGATTGGGAAGATCCAGAGGGCCTTAAGATGGGATCAGATATCAAAGAAGATTTATAACAAAGTGAAATAAGGAATAAGGGCACAGGTTTTCTTTATCAGTTCTGATCGACAGCTAGGGACTGGAGAAACGATAACCCAAGAAAGTTGAAAGTGTATCTAAGAACTAGGAAAAAAAATAACACCTGACATTTATAGAGTGCTTACTATATGCCAGGAATTTTACAAATATCTCATTTGATCCTTACAACATTATTCCCATTTTACAGATGAGGAAACTGAGGGAGGCAGAAATTTAAGTGAGTTGTCTAGGTTCCTATAGCTAATCAGTCTGTGATTTTAACTCAGGTCTTCCTGACTGCAGGCCCAGTACTCTAGCTGGCTATTCCTCACACACACTCCAACACAAATAACCCACTGTCAAAAAAAAAGGTGCACACACATATACCTACACACATACGTACATGCAGAGAAACAAAGACGCAGAACTGAGGCATGTGACTCATTCTCAGACACACAAACACATCCCAGAGCATCACACAGGTGACTCACGCTTGCATAGTGGTTGTTGCAGTCTGGAAACTGAAGAGATTCTCCTTGGGGAACCAGGTGCGGACCGGGACCTCATCTGGAGAAGACACGAGGATACAGAAAGGTGACAGACTGAACAAGATGGATTTTCAGACAGAGGCAACACACTGAATTGTTTTTCTTGGCTATACTTATTTATTCAAGGAACGGCTTCTCTATTGGGATGTGTGTGGGGGGATTGATATAAGTGGAGATTGAGAATTTTAAAAAGTCCAAAGTTCCAAGACAACCTCCAACTGAGAGAGAAGCCTGACTTAATAAAGCTGGGATATCTCTCCCCTTGGGGTCTCACGAAGCCCTTCAGCCAGGCCAGATTTCCAGTATTTGTCTACAGTAACGAGGGCCAGAGACCTTGGGCTGGCCTGGCATCCCACTCCCACCGAGGTGCCCACCATCAGACTTCTAAGTCGAAGGATTCTCTTCCCCTGGCCAGGAAGAACTCTGAGCAGCTGAGCTCTGGGCCCCAAAGCCCAGGATCCTGCCTGTGTGGTTCGGATCATTTAAACAGGCCACGAGAGAAGTTTCTTGTCTCAAGGCAAAAGCTGGCAAATGGAAAAGCTGGAAATAAAACCCACTTTGCATATTCATAATTTCTAAGTTGGAAGGGATGGCTGTGACCATCTAAATCCATCCATACTACAAGACAAGTCCAAAAGACTCACGTTGGAAAATGATATCCACATCCAGAGAAAAAACGGATGGCATCTGAATGCAGCTCAAAACATACTATTTTTACTTTTTCCCCCAATAGTTTCTCCTTTGTTCTGTTTTTTCTTTCACAACATGACTAATATGGAAATATGTTTTACATGATTGCATATATATAAAACCTGTATCAAGTTACTTACCGTCTTAGGGAGCGGTAAGGAGAGAAAGGGAGGGAGAAAATTTGAAACTCCAAATTGTATATCTAAATCAATGTTAAAAATTATCTCTATATGTAATTGGAAAAAATACTATTTAATAGAGAAAAACCAACTCCATCCATACCTTAAAAATAATTCTCCTTACAACATAACCCTACAAATGAAATGTTAATCTTTGCTGGAAGATCTCAAGTGATGGGGTACCTACCACCTCCGGGAGAGCCAACATCACTTTTGAACTGCTTTGTTAAGGAGCCTTTCCTTACATTAAGTCCAAACTTATAGCTTCTACTCTTCCTCCTAGTTTTGCCCCTGGAGTCAGTCAGAACTCCTGGAAAGGGGGAAACATCTCTGTAATGGGGGCAGCTCTGAAGACAATTCTCATGCCTCCTACCAATTCTTCTCTTCCCTCAGTTAAATGTGCCCCGTTCCTTCAAATTATTCTCATTTGCATTATTCTCATTTGGCATGGATTCGGGTCCTTCCACTCTCTTTTGACTGACTTTGAGGTAAAGAATGCTCTTCCCAAAATGGGGTAATCCAAAGGAGGCGGCTGTGATGGATGTGGACTGATCAGGATTACCTCCTCACTCTGGATACCGGGCCCCTCTAAATGAGACCCAGGACCAAAGCTCTCTTGGTTGCCAACTTGTTAACTTGAAGCTTGGGGTCCATTAGGACCCCCTGCTCTTGCCAAACCTAGCCGTGTCTCCTCCCTACATCAAGATCCCCCCTCCTCCTGCTCCCCTCCACCCCTCTGCAAGGCTGTGAGCTCCCCAGCGTCCACCTCCTCTTCCTCCAGCACCCTTAGGGCAAGAATTGAAGGAGCACCTTTTTTTCTGACAATACAAAGCTGAGAGGAGGAGCTAATTAATACCTTAGATGACAGAGCTCACATCTAAAAGGATCCAGAAGGACTAGAAGAGCCTCGGGCTGACTCTAGTAAGATGGACAACGAGTGGAAATGTAGAGCCTTGTACTTAAATATGAAAAAAACAAAAAGCACCTTCTCCTGAGTGATGTGGAAGAAGCCCGTTTAACAGAGTGTGTTCTGAAAAAAGTCTTGGGGTTTTGGTGGACTGCAAGCTCGCTGTGAGTCAGCAGGGAGATGGGGCGGGAGCAGGAGCCTGGACTGCGCTGAGTTGCAGCTGCCAGGAGCAGAAAGGGGAGATCGGCCCGGGTTTGGGTCACCAGCCCTCGCCTGGAGCGCGGTAGTTCTAGGGACCAAATGCCGGGGAAGCGGAGAACATCCTGGGGGGGAGCAGGGCGGTGGAAAGCTCGGGCCATGGCGTGTGGGGTGTGGGGGTGGCCGGAAGGGCTTGGGAGCTGCGGCTCGGAGAAGAGAAGGTCATCGACCTCTGCTGATGTGAAGGACCCCAAGGAGGGACGCACAGGGAGGGGCAGCTGTGCGCCATGGCCCCAGAAGGTAGGGACTGGATCAGTGGCCAAGGTCTACGTGAGGCTCGGTGACAATCAGAGGAATGGGCGCTGCCTCTGCCGGCTGTGTCCACAGGGGACTCCTGGTGCCGAGGCCCTTTCCCACTGCGGCCTCGGACGGTGACCGTCTCCTCCCGGTGCTCGCTCTCAAGGCTCAGAAAGGCCCCAGCACGTGGGGGGCGGGGGAGGGAGGGAGCGCTTCCTGGAGAGCTGCGGAGGGTGGCTACCCCAGCCCCTCCCTCCCCCCTCCCCATGAGGTGGCTCACTGTGAGAGACCGGAGGGGCTGGACTGGGGGGAGCGCCAAACTCACCCGGCACGCGGTCGATGCTGTGCATCCGCTCCAGCTTCTTGCGCCTGCCCGAGGGCTCAGGGGCCGGGTGCTGGTCCATCTCAAAAGACTGCTGGGAGGGGGCTGGGGCCAGCTGGGAGCAGCCGGGGCACTCCTTGGAGCCCTGGCGGCTGCCAGCCCAGCTCTTGCAGGGCCGGCCAACACTCTCGCTGCTGCCCGAGCCCTGCAAGGGCTGGCTCTGGTGGTGCTCCTCCCGGCGGCGGCCCTTCATGACTGACAGCTCGATGCCCTCTGCCTCAGGGTCAGACAATAGGGGAGGCTCCCCAGAAATAGTGTAAACCCTGGGCTTAGGGCCCTCGGTCGCTGCCTTCTCACTGGCCGCCTCCTCCAAGAAGCCCCCCTCGTAGCGGCCGTCGGAGATGAGAGAGAGGCGGCGCTTGTTCTGGGAAGCGGGCTGCATCTCAGGAGACTCGTCCTGGCCAGCAAAAGCATCAGCCAACAGGTGATCTGAAAAAGAGGCGGCCGGAAGGTGAGGGCACCGGGAGCGCCGTGGGGACCTTCGTGCACCGCCGCCAGCCAGAGCTCGCCCTCTTACTCCACGGCCTGGTCCTGCCGTCGGGGGCGGGAGGAAGACCCAGGGGTCTTGGCCACACTTTGTATCACAGCCGCCCTCCCTTCTGCAGGCTACGAAACCTAGGGAGCCCTTTCCGAGCAATGTTTCAGTGTGTCAAATGAGTCAAGTACAGAGGATTACAAAGGAAACCAGTGTTATTAAAATGCAACTCTCTATCTATGTGTATGTATGTATACATTTATGTGTGTATATATATCTTTATATATAACAAGTCTGGAGATCCCAGGTTAGGAACCCTTACTCTAAACCTTGAGTTGACATTCTTCCCCAGTCAGACTCCTTCAATTGCTACAACTTCTTTCCCCAGTCACACAAAATCTGTCTGACCCGTTACAACTACCCGGAGCCCCAGTCTATCTGGGATCCAACCACTTATCAGCCTCCTTTGTCTGAAAACTGGCTGAGAACCAGAAAGGGAATCTGAGCAAACCCTCCAAGGTGCACAGTGTGTGTGCATTTTCTCCCTAAAAGAACTTCTCAAACACAGCCTATTTACTCTTAGTTTACATATAGTTCTAACACACTTAATGTCTTTCCCATACCAAATTAGAAATAGTGAATTAGAAAAAGGATAAGAGGCTCCCAAGAGCAAATACATTAACTCTACTGGATTGGAAAGCTGAAAGCAAATAAGCTTGATCTAATGGGGAAAAAAAAGGTCATTAGAAGCAGGAATGAGAATTCAGAAAATGAAGTCCTACTCTACATGTCTCAGGAGTTAATATCAATACATGAGAGCTTAGGACAAGATGTCCAGAGAATGTTACATCCTTCTTGGAAGAGTCAGGGATGTTTAGGGGGTGAAAAGGGTCATTAAAAACTAGCTTTCAGGCCTGGAGAGACTGACATGCACTGATGCTGAGTGAAATGAGCAGGACCAGGAGATCGTTGTATATTTCAACAACAATACTATATGATGATCAATTCTGATGGTTCCCTCTCCAACAATGAGATGAACCGAATCAGCTCCAATAGAGCAGTAGTGAACTGAACCAGCTATACCCAGAGAAAGAACTCTGGGAGATGACTATGAATCACTACATAGAATTCCCAATCCCTCTGTTTTTGTCCGCCTGCATTTGGATTTCCTTCACAGGCTAATTGTACACTATTTCAAAGTCCGATTCTTTTTGTTCAGCAAAACAACTGCTTGGCCATGTATACATATATTGTATTTAATTTATACTATAACATATTGAACATGTATTGGTTAACTTGCCAACTGGGGGGGGGAAGGAGGGGGAAAAAGGTTTGGCAATTGTCAGTGTTGTAAAAATTACCCATGCATATATCTGGTAAATAAAAACTATTAATAAAAAAACTAGCTTTCATCCAAAATTACGAGAGCATAGTAAAATGTGGATATTCACAGCAGTAAATAAATTCCCAGCATTCTGAATTGGTCTTTGACCCATTACTTGGGGATGGAGGGAAAGAAGAGGCAGTGCAGCTTTGAACAACCTGGATTTGGCTCTATAAGCTTCAAACAAGGGAAGAGCTCCAATTTAGGATGTTCACCCAAAGTGTATCTGTTGTGACAAGCTTCCTCAGACAACTATCCCACCCTAGTGAGCTATTATCTGAAGAAAGAAAGTTTTGGGAGATGCTGGACCCCTGAGATCTCCTGCTTCCATTTCCCTTTCCATATAACAGTAATAAGATAGATCCTTAACTCAGGATTAATCCCACTAACTTGGGGTGGGGAGGGGATTGCTGGCTGGGAGCCAGAACCATTTAAGTCTATACATATACAACATCAATTCTTTGTTTCTGTCTGTCTGCCTTTCTCTTTCTCCCTGTCTCTCCATCTCTCCTGCTCCCTCTTTCCCTTTGCTCTCTCTGTTTCTCTGCCTCTGATTCTCTGTGTCTCCCTGTCTCTCTCTGCCTTTTTCTGTCTCTTATTCCCCGTCTTTACCTTTTGCTCTGATTCTTGTGTGTCTCTCTCCCCGTTTCTGCCTTTCTCTCCATCTCTCCCGCTTCCTCTTTCTGCCTTTCCCTCTCTCCCTCCGTCTCTCTCCCAATCCTCCCTCAGCTTCCCTCTTCTTTCCCACACAGAGAAAGCAGGAAGCAGAGGCGCCATTGCGCGTATTATGCCCGAGTACATCTCGCATTGTAGCTCTGTCTGTTGGACATTGTGTCTATGGGGTTGGAAGAATCGATCCAGTATTGGGCCTGCCTGCCTGTGTGTGGTGAGGGGCTGGAGAATGATAAGAGGAAGCAGTAACAGGCGGCCCCCCCCCCATACTCACCCTTCTCCCCAGCTCCCCTGTGCTCTCTCTCCCCTCACTACAGATGCCTCCTCAGTTTCTTGGCCCAGCTGCCCCGCCCAAAGCCTGATCCCTAGAGGCAGGTGTGCCAACCCTGTGGGGGTTCCAGGAGACTCGTTGTCATGCCAACGCCCCAGGAGTGTGGGCACCATGGCGATCGGCGCTTTGGAGTCCCCCTCCCAAAACAGCTTCTCCCTGGGGGCCACTAGGAATCTAGGCCTTGGCCCTCAGGCTCTAGACCTCTCCCCAGAAATCTGAGTCGCCTGAGAAAGAAGGAAACCCTCCCAAGATGGACAGCAAAACGACTGAGAACGCTGGCAGAGAGGTGACTCCACAAGAGCACACGGCCGTGGCACACACACCCACGTGCTGGGGAGGCTGGCGGCAAGGTGAGGAGGCCAAGAGCTGAGCCCCCTCGCCAGCATCTCCTCAGGTGGAGGGAACTTGAAGCCCTTGCTCCCTCCCTCCCTCAGCTGTTTCTTCTCCACAGTCCCGGCGTCCGGGCTATCCTAGGGCATCCCTCGAACACGGCCCCGCCGGCCCCCCACTTACCTGAGCCGTTCCGGTTCTCAGGGTGACTTTGTGACAGATACTCCCCAAACGCTCGGGCTGCTCTGGAGGGCAGGAGGCACCAAGAGAAGGAGGCAGAGCACAGGAGAAGCGAAGGTCAGAAATGGACTCCTCAGGTCCAAGACCTTCCCCACGCTCCGGGGGCTGGGATCCCTCCCTCCCACTGAGCCCGGCAGAGGCAGCTCCAAGGGCAGGCTCCCAGACCTGCTCATCAGGAAAGCCCAGCACTGGGGAAGCGCGGCCCCTCCACCCTGGACTGCTCTTTTCCAACCCGGTTTGCCTTCAATTCTGACATGTCTAGAATCATGGCCTTCCAGGACTACAGATTGGAACTTCAGCAATAACCAACCCTCTCACTGCGAGGCTGAGAAATTAGTCAGGTCATCCCCTAAGGTCACACAGGCAATAAGTGACAGAGCTGAGATTTGAACTCGGGTCCCATGAGCCCACATTCAGCTGCATCACGGATCTCCCCAGCTGTGCTAAGGGCATGTGAAGGGGCGCTGGGCCGATGGCTGATCCGGCTGTACCAAATCAAAGCCATTTAATACTGCAGCTGTGTCCAGGGAGCTGTCAAACCGGCCACCAGGGGGCAGTGCCAACGTAAGCTAGGCACATGAGGGACCCCTGTTCATCTCAGAGCATATTTCAGATATGCAGCCTCCTCCACTGAGGTACCCGGGGGGAGGATGGGGTCGGAGGAAAACCTCACAGCCCCATCTTCATCTGGGCCCTCCAGCTTTCATTTGAGCGCCTTCCCACAGGAAAGAACATGGGGGATCAGGAAGGATTTTGACTTCTTTCTGTGAGGTTTCATTAGGGAGCTAATTAGAATTGACCCCTGGAGAAACAGGGAGACATCTAAGGAAGGAGGCAGCAATACCCTCCCTGATCTCCCAACACGCAGGTTTCCCTGAAAACTCTCTTCAAAGACACTGAAAAAAGATAGAAAAGATGGTTTCTCCTAGGTCTACTGCTTGGTTGTTTTTTTGTTTTTTTTTTTCCCAACCAGCTTGAACCAGATCTCTCTTAAGCCCATTTCTCCATATAAATATCAGTTGCTATTATTTATTTATAATTTATTGTTTCTGTTATTCTAGAGCCAGTCTCAAAGTCCAGGAAGCGTTCAAGTTCTGCCTTTGATACATTTTACCCTAGGCAAGCCATTTAACCTCTCTTCGGTCTAGATTCACTCTTTAAGATAGGTTTGCAGAAAAGGGAAGTTTCTTCATTTGGGAATTCCCCCAAATCAATGAAATTAGCAATCTCAGCCCTATTTCTTATTCTAGCCAAGTCTAAAATTCCGCTTAGAGGCATCGGGACGAACTTTGCTGGACACTAGTCAGGGGCTAGATGCTAATCAGAGGAGCTGCACACTGGCTTAGGGGATTCTGACACTTGGGGTAAAAAAGTATTGGGAATCTAGTACACAGGAGTGGGACAATGGAGGGTAGGCCAGCATTACTCCCCTTCACATTTCAAGGAAGTAAAGGGGAGCAATATTTGGTTTCAGCGTCAGAAACCAAGTCGAGATCTCTGGTCCCCGGTGCTTAGCGAATTCCTTCACAGCTGTTTTTTTAAGACAGGCTGGTATTGTACCTGCCGAGATCCCACTCACCCAAGGGAGCCCACCCTCAGAGAATGAGACACAAGGACAGGAGGGGAGAGGGATAGAAGGAGTGAAATAGATATATGGGGATAGAAAAGAGAATCGGAGAGAGAGAAACAGGGAAAACCACAAAGACAGATTCAGAGGTGTTGTTACCATCAAGAATACAAAGATAGAGGGAGACAAAGAGACAGAGGCATGGAAACAGGACTCAAAGTCACAGAGAGACAGGTAGAGGCACAGAAAGATGAGTGGGGGAGGGATAATGAACTGAGGGCTAGGCAGGTACTTTTTTTTCCTCTATTTTTTCTGCAGCCAAGGGGCTCTAGGCCACTGTATTGTCCATGATCCAAAATACATTTGAGACCATCTGGGCTGTCTATCTGAAGTCATACTCTTAAAATCCCCCTTTCCCCCCCTCCCCAATAGGCCTGTAACCCATCCATTCCTGTATCATCTGGCCTAAAAAACTCACCAGGTTCTACCGCTACTGAATGACAGCATTCACTGACCCCCTACTCTGAAGGCAGCTTGAGGGGTTGTGGCCAAAGTCTCTCTTATATCCTCCCACCCCTAGATGTGTGCTCCTGTCCCTGGGAGTAAAGAAAACCTGCCTTTTTTGTCCTTTCCTGGTAACCCTGGAATCCTAGCCTCCTGGTAGTAGGAGACTGTTCATGGCATTGATCTTATAGTCAAGGAAACCAAGACACAGAGTTTTGTCCAAGGTCACATGGTAACTTGGTTCCTGAAGTTGGCCCTAGGAGTCGGACATCCTGGTCCTTTACCCCCTCGGGAGCACTGTGCGTGAGAAAAAGCTCCGTAAGGGGCTCGGTACAGAGCTGTTAGGATCATCCCAGGCTATCGGATTCCATGCATCTCCATGGAATTCCAAGGTCCTGATGGTCCCGTCATCTCTCTCATTAGCTGTCAGGCCCCCATGGCCAGGGAAAACCCTGCTCAGCTGGGCTCCTGGGGAGCCCATTCCCTAAATGCATAGCTTAGCACTAGGGGAAAGCGAGGGGTTCCAGAGGTCATCCAGCCCATTCCCCTGCCTCGCACGCGGCTGGGCCCCCGAGACAGAAGAGCATCTCCTTGGTGGGCCCCTGGGCGCCTCCCGGGGAAGGTTCCCGTAGGTCCCCGCCCCCGCCCCCAGCACTGGACAGCTCCATGGCCTTAGGCAGGTCTGCGGAACAGCTGCCAGGACTCCGGGAGAAGGGACGGCTGCTTTACAAAGGACGCCCAGGACGCCGGGCGACGGAGGGATGGATGGTCGTGGGGTCGTGCGCCTCTCCTCCGCCCCAGCCCCTCACTCACTCACCGCACTTTGGCCGCCACCGAGGACATGGCCTCGCTCCTCAGCGCCTTCCTCTTGGAGGCAGCTGCGCCCATATTCGAGGCCGGGGGCAGTGGGGAGGGCGCGGCATCCCCCCAGCCTGGGGCGCCGCGAGAGCCGGGCCGGGGGCGAGGGGCCTCCGCTTACTGGGCTCAGCGCTCCGAGCGATCCGCGAGCCCGCCCGGGCAGCCCCGGTCGCGGTCCCGCATGATCCCGGGCCGGCCCCCCCCGCCCCCGGCTTCGCTCTCCGCCCCTTGCTCTCGCGGCCAGCGGCAGCCCCCGCAAGCCCGGGCCCGAGGTGCGCGGTCCCCGGCCCGGCTCGCCCGCCCGCCTCAGCCGCTGCTGCAGCGGGTGGGGAGTGCGTGGGGCCGCGGGCAGCCGCTTTATGGGTCTGGGCAGCTCCGCCTCCCGCGCCTGACGTCACGAAGACACGAGGCAGGGGGTGGGGGGCGGTGGACACAACTGGAGGGAGGGGGTAAGGCTGAAGATCGGGATGGGGGGACAGTTGAGTGGGAGAGAAGACAGGAAGGAGAAAAGTGAGGAGGAGGGGAGAGAGATGGCGATAAGAAACAGACTGGGGGAGGCTGTGGAGGTGGGGGCTGGATCAGAGAGTGAAGATTAGCGGAAAGCCCTGGCCGAGGAGTCCAGAGACCTTGGTTCGAATTCCGGTGCTATCACTATGAAAGCTTTTGGGCCGGACGTTTCACTTCTTTAAGCCTCGGGTTCCTCATCTGTAAAAGGTCGGACTAGATTATTCCTAGAACAATCCAGCTCCCAGGGCTGGGATTCAGGCTTCAGCCTCTGGATAAACAGTCCTGGAGGACCCCAAGGTGGGGAAGGGGAAGCTAGGGAGAGAGGGATGGGCTCTTGGCGACATTGAAGCTGGTGAGAGAGGGAGTCCAAAGGGAAGAAAGAGAAGGTGGGAAGTGATGTGAGTGATGGAGGTAGAGTTAAACAGCAGAGGAGCGAAGGAAGGAGGGGTAAGGAAGGAAAGAAGGAAACTCCGAAATTCCCTGGTATTCAGAACTGGAAGGATTGCTCTGTTCTATTTTATTGGAAGAACTTGAGACATCAAGAGGGGTCGAGGTCAGGCAATCAGCAGAAGTGAGACTTAGGCCCCCACCACTTCACAGAGCTCTGCTGCCTGCCATTTCATCCAGTAGAAGGTAAACTCCTTGAAGGTAGCTACTGTTTCATTTTTCTTCTTTGTATTTCTCAGCATTTTGCACATTAGATTTTTAATGTGTGTTGAATTGGATTGTCTCTTAAGTGTGAAAGGCATATGCATTTGTGATTTTATAAATCAAAGGTCATGGGGTGATACTCATTTTACAGAACTATGCTTTGCTTTACAGAATGGTTCAACAGTTTGTAGCTCATTAAAAGCAGGGGTTTATAATAATGAATTTTAATTCTTTAAATCAATGGTGTCAAACTCAAATCAGAAATGAAGTTACTAATCCATATATAAGGATCTCTGTGGGTCACCAATTGACTTAGTTTAAAATGTAGGTTTTGGTGTATTTTTGTTCAATATTCCCCAATTACAGTTTAATCTGGTTTGGGTTGTACTGGAGGGTTAGTGGCTCCTATATGTGACACCACATGTTCAAAGGAACACATATTGTGGGAAGCAAGGTACATCTTTATTGAGCTGTGGAAAATGGGGAAAGGGGGAGAGTTGAATGGCTGGGTACATTGGGATAATTTGGGGGAGAATGAACTAATTTCCTAATTCCTCACTGTACATGTAATTGAATACAACTGGAAACTGAATAACCTCCTGCCTTCTGAGAAAGAGGGAAGGTGTAGAGAGGCAGGAACTCAGAACAAAGACCAGAGGACTAGGGCAGAAGTGTAGACATTCTTCCCTGGGGGTCCCTAGGGCATTGTAGCATATGGTGTATATGTGTATGTAGGTGTAGAAATGGGAGCCCATGACTAGTTATGTATTACTTGCCTCTCCCACTCTAGCAACTTTAGATCACAGAATTATGGACAAGGTTTGGCGATAAGGGAAGTAAGTCTGTTTAAGCAGGTATCAGGCTTTTGGTTTGTGGGAGGCCCAGGGAGTCATTTCCCTCTGCTCCTCAGTGCCTTTTGGGATTTCTTCTCTGTGCCACAAACAATTGGCAGCAGCTACAGAATGCAGGGGCAGGGAAAATTTCAAGCAGCCTCTGCTCCTCAGCTACAGTTATTTTCTATATCTTCATCTCTAGGCCTAGGGTAAAGGCAAGGGAATGAAGATCAAGTTTAGATTATGTACTGCTAACAGAATCAGGGAGGATGGCATTGGGCCTAGTCACCCTCTGGGGATAGTGGGTCAAAAGCACCTCTAGTCTTGAGGGCATTCTCCAGTCCCTCAGGAAGAGGTTCTGCCACTGGATGATCTGGGAGACAGAAATAATTCCATCTTACTCATCCTAGACCCTCACCATGTTGTGTTCAAAGAAAGTCAGAACAGTCAGTGAATTTTATATGTATATATTTATTAATAAACTAAATTGTACACTGCCTTTTCAGTTTCCTACACCTTCCCATCTCCAGTCTCTAACCTGTCCATCCTCTAAGAGAAAGAGGTTGCTTCTCATATTGAGCTGGGACAGAGGAATTTTTCCTCTCAGAGACCCTTCAGAGGCCACAAATTGGAGGAATGGGAGCTAAGATCCTGGGAAATGAGTGTGAAGAAATATCCTTTATTCTGGTCATATCTCCCAACTTTTTATGTTTCTCAGAGGCTTGTCCTGGGCCTTAGGGTTAAGGATAGTCCTAAATGCCTCTTGAATGAAGGATTGGCTTTCAGGGCCCAGCCCTGGTCCTTTAGTTCACTCTTTTTGGGTTGCTCTTTTATGAGTGATCAAGGACATGAAAACAATATATATCTTGGGTATTGAGTCCTTGAATGGAAAAGTGGAGAATCTGGCTTGGTCACTATACTTATACCTTATCCTGACCTCAGGAGGAGAGGATCAAGATGGGAAGATGAACTAAGTCTTATAGGGCCCAGTTCTCTCTCACTAGGTTCCTAGTCTCACCCTGGCTTAGCTCAGTAAGAGGATGGCACCAGGTGGGTGACTCAGATCAGAACAAGCATTTGAGAGTGAGTAAAGGTCGTCACATCACCCAAAGACTCCTAAGGGGAAGACCTTTGAGAGAAGCAATTGACCTGAGAATCTCCCATACACCTTCATTCAGGCCTTTCTCCCATAGTGGTTTGAACACTAAAGGCAGGGAATTGCTTCACGACCCCTAATTGCTAAAAACCCCAGACTCCAAGGTTTCCAAAGGTTTCTCCCCAGACTTCTCTAACAAGATTAATGAAGAAGAACTTCAAAGGCACTCCAAATTACACAAAACCACAGGAACCCACAGACCTCCTTTTTCCAGCATCTCTCTTAGTCTCCCAACACACTGAATTCCCTTTCTCAGTCTCCCTCATTCCCCACCCCCACCCTCAATCCTGGGAGAATAGCATCACACAGCTAGTCAGTGATTTGGTTGAATGGGGGAAGAGGAAGAGACCAAAAGTGTCTGTCCCTCCCACAGATGCCCAATATGGCGTCAGGAGAAGTGAATGGCTTCATTCCAGCAGCACCAAACATCAATATCTCAGCCTCCCAATTAGACAAGCCTCATGGCCTCTCATAGGGGAATAGAGCTTTTAGGAATCCAAGTCTGAGATGGCAGAAAGGGAATCGTTTAATTGATAGGATCTGCTCTGGGAGGAGCTGGAATAATTCTGGGTCGAGGGGTCTTCTTCCTAAAATGCAAACATATGGCCTGGACTATTAATACTAATACACAGTCTTCTTGACTTTGCCCCAGATCCTGCCCCACCTCTACAGAAACACATACTTTGGAACTTTGCATTTTCTTCCCAAAGGAAGTCTAAGAAGCTTGGGAAGTCTCCTTTTAAGCTCTCTGAATCTTGCTCCTTTTAGAGCAACTTTATCTATTGAGGTATCTATTGAGGTAAAGGATATTGCTTTAGCAGCATAACCTAGGAATACATGGGGAATCTTTATCCTTATAGTCCTTCTAGGGTCTAACATTAGTAAGCAACATACCTCAAGGAGAGTGAGAGAGCTTCTCCCATGCCCAGTAGGCCTGATCATGGTTAAGTCAGTCTTGGGGGCTAGGAAGGTTTAGATTCTAAATGAGCACTCTTTGTGTATCTAGGACACAGATGAAGTTAGTGCTGTAACCCTAGAAGAGTTGGCAGACCCTTCCCCTTGGGGTTTTTGCCTTATCTGCCTAAAAGTGTCCAGGGATTACTTATCTATGTTCCAAGAGCAGAGAGGGCAGTGGGGTGTCAGTCTTACTGAGTCCGAGTTCTCTTCATACAAGGAAGGCTCTTTCTGAGTATCTTGTTTTTCAGTGCTCTGGAAGTCGATATCCTCCCTAGGGAAGTCTAGGATCTCCTCTTCATATTCAGTCTGGTAGTCTGATTCATCTAGAAGATAAACGGAAATGCTGTTCTGTCCAATGCCCAGGGAAAGTGGGCAAAAAGATCACAGGGCTGGGTTTAAGAGATATCTGATGGGGCTTGTTGTGTTACTGAACCTCAGAGGCAGAAAGGGTCTCAGAGCTTATTGAACCCAATCTTTACCTGAAGAAGCATATCTGACCAAAGGTCACCCAGCCATGACCTGGAGGGACTGGGCTCCTATGATCTCTCAAAGTGCTGGTGCCACCTCCGGACAGCTCTAATAGTTAAGAAGCTTAATTTCTCTTTCATATTGCAGCCCTTCACCTCCTTTGCTTGGTCTCTCAAATCTCTTTTCCAGACTAGACATCCTTCGCTCCTTTAACTGGTGTGATCTCCTTACCTTACCACTCCAGTTTTTCATGCTTGGGCCCTTTCTAAAATGTGATGCCCAGAATGAATGCATCACTAAAGATGTGGCCTGTCAGAAGGCAGCCTCCCTGGCACCTCCCTATTTTGGGAACCATGTCCCTCAGAGTTCCTGTTTAGTTCACTCAGAGTCAGGCTGTGGAAGAAAGTAGGAAAGGGTATGATTTGGGAGAATCAGTGAACCTTAATACAAGAAAGTAACTGCTCTAAAACCCATTATCCTTTCCTCTTCTCAGTGAATAGGTGAGTGCCAATATGAACACTCAGTGAATATCCCTGATTTACTAACCCTCTCAAGGTACTTTCCAGATAGTTATGAGTATTAAGGATGCCAAACTTAAGGAGTTTATGGTCAGTCCAAACAAAGACCTCATTTAAAATCAGTGTTTCTAACCGATTATTATACACTTCAACAACAATACTATATATGAAGATGTATTCTGATGGAAGTGGATATCTTCAACAAAGAGAAGAGCTAATTCAGTTCCAATTGATCAATGATGGACAGAATCAGCTACACCCAGAGAAGGAACACTGGGAAATGCATGTGGACTACTTGCATTTTTGCTTTTCTTCACAGATTATTTTTACCTTCCGAATCCAATTCTTCTTGTGCAACAAGAGAACTGTATAGTTCTACACACATATATTGTATCTAGGATATACTATAACATATTTAACATGCATAAGACTGCCTGCCATCTAGGGGAGGGGGTGGAGGGAGAAAAGGGAAAAGTTGGAACAGAAGTGAGTGCAAGGGATAATGTTGTAAAAAATTACCCATGCATATGTTATCTCAATAAAAAGCTATAATAATAATAAAAAAAAGAAAAAAAATCAGTATTTCTTTTAATTGCAAGCCTCTGGGTCAGATATTCTCTAAGCAAAGAAAGTGAGACATCCTCTTTTGTTAGGCCATGAGATCAGTAGTCTTTTTCAATAGACCAGGGATGAAGGTTATCTTTCCCAAAGAAAAGTGCCAGGCCAGGGTTGTAAGCAAGGCAGAAAGGAGAACACCACAGCATCCAGATGACCATTCTGGACGCTGTTGCCCCCTTTCTGCCTTGACCTTGAGTCCTGGCTGAGGCTCTCTAGAAAACAAGCTAATCCTTCCTACAGAACAACTCACCATCAGCTACTGTGGATCGGGCTGGTTCAATACGTGACACAATCTCTGCCAGGTCAGTGAAGGAGGCATTGGGATAGGTGAGCACCTGGATAAACAGAGAACATGTCAGTCAAACAATGCTGAACTAATAACATTGAGTTAAATTGTCAAGCTGCATGGGTCAACATGCAGGTCAACATGGGAGACCAGAACAAGGCAGAATGTTTCATTTTCTAACCTTGGTTAAATTTTTTTTTTTTTTTTTTAAGACTGGGGTTAAGTGACTTGCTCAGGGTCACACAGCTAGGAAATGTTAAGTATCTGAGACCAGATTTGAACTCTGGTCCTCCTGAATTCAAGGCTGGTGCTCTATCCACTGCGCCACCTAGCTGCCCCTAATCTTGGTTAAATTTAACTACTCATACATTCTTGACAACTTGTGTTAAGTTCTATTTCATTGTTTACAAAACTAAGGCTTTGGAAGGTTATAGACCTAAACTCAGACTGTTCCTCTGGAGAGGCAGCAAATCGCTTGGTGCTGTGCTCTGATCTCTACTATGTACCCTCCTCATCTTCTCTGATCATCTCTCTCAAAATATCTCTAAGTCATGAGTGGTCCCCAAGAGGGCTGGGGCCTCTCCCTGATGGTATGGAAGATTACATTTCAGCATCCTGGCCCAAGAGAGAAAAGCAAGAAAAGGACGAAACCAGCATATCTAAGTTATTGGGAAATTGTTTCTGTCAATCTTACCCCTTTCTATGGGGCACCTTTGCCAGCTTCTCATCTGAAGGGACAGTACTATTTATGTGCCTCTTTCATAAAGCATTATGAACAATGAGTGAATGTACTAGGAAATCATCTACATTAAATTAATATGTGAATTAATATTAACATGTGAAAAAGGTTACCATCCCTCCTGCTTTCAGCAGTTATCTTGGAACTCAGTCCTTGGATCAAGTCTGCATTAAGAGCAGAAATGGATTTACGTACCTTTTTTTGACAGCAAACTCAATGTAAGATTTTATTTTATTTTTAATGGTATTTTATTTTTCCAAATTCATGCAAAGATAGTTTCCAACATTTATCTTTACAAAACCTTTTATTCCAAATGTTTCTCCCTCTTTATTCCCTCTCCTATCTCCAAGACAGCAAACAATCCAGTAAGGTTAAACATGTACAATTCTTCTAAACATTCAATGTGAGACTTTATTAGAGAAGATAACATGTCTCTCTCTCCTTCAAACTGCTCCCCCCACTTTTAAATCTTTCATCTCAATAAGAGGGGCGAGAGGGCTCCCAATGACTAATCTAAGGTGGAAGACAGCAGGCTATTCCTTAACCCCCCTTTAGTTATCTTTGTATTTTATTAGATATCTCTGGCATCTCTCTTCTGATGACATAGTGTTGTTTGTTTGTTTGTTTTTAACCAGGAATAGAAAGCATTTTTTATACATGACACAAGAAATGTCATGAAATGATTTGCTCAAGATTACACAATAAAGTTAATGGCAGAGTTAGAACTTGAGAGGCCATGGAATGAATGCTGGATGTGAAGACATAGGGCATGAATTTGAATTCCAGCTTTGCTACTTACTACCTGAACTTTTTTGGGTTGGACACTAATGCACCTTTCAGCTCTAAATCTATGATCTTTTACACTATGTCTCCTCATTCTTGGTCTCAGAATAATTTTAAAACACTCCAAAGAAAGAAGGAAAACATTTGGCAGGACCCAGGGAGACTCACATCCGTGGCTTTCATTTTGCGGATTTCGTGTCTGTCCTTCAGCATCTTTTTCAGCACACCACTGCGGTTCCAGATGCTAAACACAGTCCGTCCATGCTGGTAACCCACCTCCTATGGGAAGTAGGTGAAGTTCACCAAAACATGCACTGAAAGTCAATGGTGCCTGACTAAAGGGATCAAATCAGTCCTATCTTCCCATTCTGGCCCCAGGGATCATTCACAAGCTCATATTAGCTCTGATGGTCACACTACACCTGGCTAAAGGTTGCCGTCTCCAAACTCCACATTCACAGAGACACATCAGCATTGATAATCCCACCTTCTCATTCACAGGGATCCTTACATCCTAACATTCTATTCTAGAGTCACTTACAAGATGACCCTTAAAGTCCTCCTTCTTTCCACTTAAAAGATTATTCATAAGGATACTAGTCCCAGGTCCTGATTTTATAAAATTGATCAGGACTGCCAAGTAAATTTATGCTCAACAGTGAGTGACTGCAGAAGTGGAAGAATGACAGCCCAATCATTATAAAATGGATGATTCCATGGCTTTTTTGGAACAGGAGCTAACTAGGGTTTATCTTCAGGAAAATAGCTGCTTTCCATTTTGAAAATGGAGGCTTCCATTTTCTTATTGCTGAATGGAAAGGCAAACACAAAGCTCCCAAACATCTTTGGTGAAAAAGACTAAGGACAGAAGTCTCTCCTCCTGAATTGGAGATCTAAGAAATGAGGAGACAGTTTACTCCCAGCATTCTTTATATATTCTTATCTCTACCTTTAATGTTTCCCAACATCCCCAAGCCAGTCTGACACTCACACAGATTTCATCAAATCTGTTGAAGTCCAGGGTACCATAGCGATCAATGGGTGGTCGGATATATTCACAGTAATCACTGTTCTTCACCATCTCTAGCTGCCTGACACAGCACACATAGGCCAAACGTGTCTGGATCTCTGCCATATTCAGCACCTATGTCACAGGGTTACAGGAGGCAGGATGGGACAAAGTAAGTGATGAATTCTCCAGATTGGACAAGGGCACTTGCAGCAGGTTCTGTTTTTTATTTATGTACTATGAACTCCTCTAAACCAAAACCTCCCCATTTATTATCCTTTGATTTTTTTCATTCCTAGTTCACTAAATACCTTGGCTTGTTCACAATCTCCTGATACCACTGGGTCATACAACAAGAAAAATCTTCCCCTCGAGGAGCAGCAATGCTATAGTGGAAAAAGCCCTGGGCTGGGAGTCAAAAATAGATGTGAGCTGTCAGGGACCTATAGCAGTGGGGCAGGAGTTGGGATTCTGTGGCTTCAGTGGTATCTGGAGGATAAAGCATTTAGTTGGAAGTTGAAGCATTTCCTTTTTCTAAAAGGCTGGGAAAGGTCCATTTGGTCCCCTTGGGCACACAGCTGAGGAGAGAACCCTGAGCGAGCCACATTTGTGTTATTCCTCCTTCCCGCTGGGCCTAGCCTCTGTTGCTCCCATCTGCTCCCTGATCCCATGCATGGAGTGTCCGATTCCCTCCCTTGAAGCCCAGACACTGCCACCTTCACTTTTGTAGCCAGGGGGTTCCAGCGTTTCCACAGCAGCCACCAGCCAGACAGCGAGTCACCGTAGTTGGTGAGGTCCGTTTCATCCCTGCTGCCCACGTCAATGGCAATCACCACTTTGGCACCCATAGATCTGGCCACGTCAGCTGGTGGGGAGAAGGCTCAGTAATTCCCATGGCAATGGATTCAATTCACTTTAAAAAAACCCCATTTATTAAGCCCCTCTTATGGATCAAACAAAAGTGAGCTTCTTCCCTTAAAGAGCTTATAATCTTTTGGGGGAAATAAAATATATACAGAAAATAGAATACAAAAAGATTTTCAGAATGAGGTGGGGCAATAACAACTTTCAGTTGGTGGTGGGAAGTGAGATCAAGACAGGCTTCCTATAAAAGGCTGGCATTTGAGCTAAGCGTTGAAGGAAGTGAGGTACTCTGCCAATAGAGGTGAAAAGGGAATACATTCCAGTCATGGGGGCAGCTTATTCCAAGGAGAAAAAAACAGAATGATCTAGCTGAGGAACAGCAGCCTTTCTAGTTTGGTTGGAATATATAGTACAAGAAGGAGAGTAATACAGAAAGGTGCAATGGGGCTGGAGCCAGATTGTTAAGGATTCTAAAAGCCAAACAGTATTTTTTTTCTAGAAGTAAGAGGAAGCTGCTGGAGCAACTCAGGCGAAAGACTGATACAATCAGATCTGTGCTTTAGGAAGATGATTTTTGGCTGCTGTATGAATTGGGTAAGGATGGTTCTGAAGGCAGGGAGACCAATTGGGAGATTGTAGTAACAGTCCAGTTGATAAATGTTGAGGACCTGAGCTAGGCTGCTGACTGTGTGAGTGGAAAGAAAGGGATACTGCATAGGTAGAAATGACAAACTCTGACAACTAACTGAAATGAAAGGATCAAGAAGGGTAAAGAATTGAGGATAACCCTGAAGATGTCAACCTGGATGACCAGGAGGCTGTAGTGTTATCAACAGAAACAGAATTTAGGAAGAGGGAAGAACATGGAAAAAAGATAATGAATTCTATTTTGGACATCCTAAGTTTGAAATGGCCATAGACACATAAAGATATCCAATAGGATATGCAGGCCTAGAGTTCAGGAGAGGGACTGAATTTTCTGCACAGCACTGATGGCTGAGTACAAGGATTTAACAAAATTACCAAGACAGAGAGGGAAGAAAGCCCTGGATAGAGGATGGGACACACTCACAAAAAGGACATGGGACAAGGATAATGTTCTTGCACGCGCATGCATGCACACACACACAAATTTGGAAAGGAGAAGCCAGATGAGAAGAAAACAAACCAGGAAAAAACACTGTCATGAAATTCCAAGGAGTAGGCGGTAATTAGCTGTGTCAAATACTGTAGAGAGGTCAGGAAGGGTAGACAGAAAAGGACATGGGATTGGCAATTAATTGACCATTGATAACTCTGGAGATAGTGTTGAGGGGAGTTTTAAGGTTGAAGTCAGAGTGCAGTCTGAGAAGTGAATATGTGTGAGAAAACAGATAGAGGATTACAAAGGCACATTTGTTCTTGGCTGGTGCCCTGGAATATCTGAGCCCTTACTGACCAACAAATCTCAAACATCCATAAGTCATTAATGCTGTATCAAGCTAAAATTTATAAAGCATTCATTCACAGGTTTCACTGAATTCAAGAACCTTACTTTTCCCCCATGATGAAATGGAGAAACTGAATGTGATGAAGTTAAGTAACTCATCACCAGCAGAGTCAGAATGAGATACTATGCCTTCTGCATTTGGTCCAGGGCTTCTTCCACTATATAATGCCACTTCCTCAACAACTATGTGGGAAGAACCCTAGGGAGCATCGGCTCTACCAACAATATTGGCTAGCAGTTAATCTTATGAGGCACTTTCTTCCTAGGACCCAAAGGAACATAGTAGTATTTATTGTATTACTTTCTGCAGGACCTAATGAGACCATTGTGATTTGCAAAGTGTCCCTTGCTATGGCATCCCTGGATATTTCAGAGCCATCTTTATATGTGTTCTTGCTCCTGAGTATGTTAGTCTGCTTCAGGCTTGGAAAGGTCTGGCTGGCTTGGGATGGTCTTCTGAAGATGACTTCAAAGGTTAAAGATTTTGCTTGGACTTGGCCTCTAGAAGCCTTGTCTCAAATAGCATTTTAATCCCTGACTTGGCACAGAAAGGGGTTAATCTCTCCCTAGCACTTAAAATTGGCCTGTTTCTATGCTTGGCCCTTGTTCTGATAGCTAAGCTAATAAAAACAGCCATATGTTCAGTATTGCGGGTGTGTATGAGTGTCTGTGTTTCTTTTCCTTGCTCCATGAGGACTCATTCCAATTAGTTTAAAATGTTTTTTTCTTGGCCCATTCTAAAGAAAACGTGCCACCATCCCAGCCTTTCTCTAGAAGCAGGTGGCAAAGGAGCCAATTTTATGTGAGTGAGGAAGTGCACCTCTAGACCAAAAGCCCACTGGCTGACAGCAGTGACTGGCTCAGTGACCAGTCGGGCTCAAGAGTTTTCCCTTCTATACTAGTACAATTATACCTGGGAGGTTGTTGATATAGCCACCATCCATCAGTAGGTGTCCATCTTTGGGGTCACAGAGCGGGGGCATGTAACCAGACAGAGACATACTGGCTCGGACATACCTCCACAGACAGCCTGCAGAAATAACGAAACAAGAGTGAAAGGATTGATTTCTCTACCCAGAGGGAAAGATGGGATGCATGAGATACTGGCAGATGATTTTTTAGGAAACTCAAGGAGAACAAGACAAACTCATGAGGATGGAGCAGGAGGGTTTGAGAGAACACCCAGTGGCTCTGGGCGCTGGATCAAATGGCCTGGTCATGCAGAGTCCAAGTCTTCTTTGTTATCACTACTGATTTATGCTGCCCTTGAAATGGGTGACTCCTTTGATACCAGAACTTTCCAGGAAAGGGCAGGGAGATCTTGCAAAGTAAATTCATTTTATGGCTATGGTAACTGGGGAAGTTCCCCGCTTATCCCTGAGGCCATGTCACACTGCCTCAGAAGGAAGGAGTGCTTCTTTCCCAGGTAAGCTGACAAGAAACTTATTCCAGTTTTCAGAGAGTGGCACAAACATAGCAGCAACAGCAATTGGCATCTGAATAAAGTTTGCCATATGCAAAGAGCTCTACAATTATTTTTCAAGATTGTATTCCCCATCAAAAACTCAGGCAAAAGGTGCGATCTTGAGCAGTTCTGAAAGGGCTTGCCCAATCCTGGGGATAACCGTGTCCTCCCCAAGAGGTCTAAAGCCACCTTTCTAGGATAAAGCTACATAGTCCATCTCTGTGTTGGTAGTATGGTAATGGTGGTATCCATTTTTCTCACTATATCAAAATTCTTCCCCCTTCTAAAGCTAGTGCAGGTAGTGGTCAGAGAAGACTCTTCTATAAGGAGAGTGGTCCAGTTTGGGAAAGATCCCTGAAGTATATACAGCCCAGACTAGTTGCTCAGCACTGTGGGCTGTCTTCACAGGTCTTTGCTCTTCCCTTCAGTCTAAGCATTCTAAGCATATGTTCTTATCCCCTCTGTCCTTTTGCTCCTAATCTATGATTCCCTCCTTCCTTTTGGCTTTCCTTGTCTGTCACATTCACTCCTCTGTCCTTTTAGTCTGGTTTCATAGATGATCCTAGGTCTAGCAGGAAAGCTGAGACAGTTTAATACTTGTAGCAAGAAAAGTCAAAGAAGTGAAGGGATCTCAATGAGGCTTCTGCTGTGAAATGACTACTTACCATCTGTGTGGACCCTCATTGTAGAGGCGGTGATATCTGTTGTGATAACAAAATAAGGAATCCAGAGGTCCTAGACACAATGATAGGAGAGGGAGCTTAGTTGTGTCTTTCTAGGTTAGGATATACTTCCCTAATGATGCTCAGAGAAAATCCTTATGATAGGGGTATGAAGAAGGGAAAGAACAGATTGTGTCTTTTTTTGTTTACATTTGGCATCTATATATTTATACCTGGACAAATAAATCAACAGCTTATTGAACTTTAGAACACCCTCTAGTCCCATCTAGTTTTTCCTGAGTACAACAAGGCTAAAACTCTAAAACCTCCTGAGACTGGAAGAAACAGGCATTTACCTTCTCATCTATAGGAGTGAATGAAACCCAGAAAGGAAGTAAAGTAACTAAGTGAATATGTTTTGGGGCTTCCATTTCTATCTCTCAGCTTCACTAAGAGATCATTCTCAAGCTTGATTTCTTCACATTCTTTTTAAAATTTTTTCTAACTCTCCCTCATTTATTAATATTTTTAAAATTTTATTTATTTTATTTACAAAGCATATGTATGGGTAATTTTTCCAACATCTGACCCTTGCAAAATCTTTTGTTCCAAATTTTCCCCTCTTTCCCCCTACCCCCTTCTCTAGCTGGCAGGTAGTCCAATACATATTAAATATGTTGAAATACACGTTAAATCCAATATATGTTTACATATTTATACAGTTATCTTGATGCACAAGAAAAATCTGATCAAGAAGGGAAAAAAACTGAGAAAGAAAACAAAATGCAAGCAAATAACAACAGAGAGAGTGAGAATGCTACATTGTGTTCCACACTTCAGATTCTTTCTTATGCAACTACCCTATTCCTGACCCACCATTGGTAAGCCATGTGCCCTGAGTTGCTTTCCCAGTAGTTAGGATGAAGTTACACTAAGCCATCAACACCACTCTCTTCCTTCACCTTTCTCCCACACCTTTACCTGTTATTTTCTTCTGAGGCTGATATGTATGAGAAGGTTGGCTGGTTCTGGCCATGGGTCACCGGGAAGTGATCGTTTGGCCCCTGAATCCCTGGCCTCAGTCGCAGCAGCATCACACTCTCAACACTAGCATAACTGCCCACCCCCTAAATGGCAGCAGGGGGTCTATATGAGAAGCAGTTATGTCATAGCTTTGCCTTTAGGTTTTTAGGTCAGGAAATGACTATAACACTGTTCCGAAAGCAGCCCAGTCTAGCCCAAATCCTGAAATCTCTATGTTTGGAAGTCATGGTAGATCAATACCCAATTTTCAAACTTAACCAGTCCCTCCCCTTAAACTCTAGTCTTCCTCCTTCCATGATACATGCTGAGCCCACAGACTGCACAAGTCTCTGTGTGCTAGGAACTAAGCATGGAAGACAGGATCTTCAGCTTCTAGCTCAGTAGCAGTCACTATCTGGCTCCGTTCCTCCTGGGTAGCTGACTGTTTTACTGGCTCTCTGATTTACCCCCTGAGATGTAATGAGGAGAGTGATCACTACAATCAGAGTAAATACACATCCATTTTTAGCAAGGTCAGGTTTGGCATGAAGTGTTGGACACCAAATGTGCTTTGGATGTAAAGCTAGTAAAGCAGTCACCTGCAGTCTGCCTCAGAAGGGTCTGTGTGCCTGGCTGAGCAAGCAGGCAGGGTCGCTACAGCTCCTCTAGGCAGAGAGGCCACAGGGAGAGAAGATGCCTCCCCGCGCTCTGCAATGGGCTGCATGCTGCACGGGACTGGTGTGGGGCCCCAGAGGTGGAAGCCTGTCAGTCAGGCTCTCTCTACTATCCCCCAACAACCCCCAATACAACCAGGCTTTCCCTGAGAATGCACCGAACCTCAATCTGTTTGTCTTTGAAGACATTTCTGATGCTATTATTGAAAGCTGCTCCAGAGAACATGGAGGTAATCGGGTAAGTCAGGTCCAGCACTGTCTTCAACACTGAAGTCATATCCTGGGAGAGGAGGAAGAAAATCATTAACAGATTAAGGCCTACTCTAGCTTCAATTTTGCTCTTAATATAAACACAGATAAGATAAAGGGGAGAAGATTCAATATACTATTGTGAAAAATGAAGCTATGATACATGGTGGAGCAGGGGGAATATGAAACAATAGCAATGGGAAATATACCCAGGGATGCCCCTTAGCTATTCCAGCAGTAGACACACACTCTTGCCTTGACACAGCACAATTAGGGGAAAAGTAAAATATTTAAGATTCCTAACATTTGGGGAGAAAAGATCTTATTTGGGAGGAAGGCAGGCTATTTTAAAGACAGGGATCAACCAAAAGCCAAGAGACAAGAGATAAAATGCTATACTTGTGGAAGAGCATGTAGGTCAGTTTGACTGGATTAAAGATAACTTCAAGGAAGAAACATGTGATAATCCTGGAAAGGTAGATTGGAGATAGAATGTGAAAAGCTTTGAATGCTACACGGAATAGTTTGCCTTTTATCACAGAGGGAATGAGGAACTATTAGATCTCCTGAACAGGGGAGTGACATGGTCAGTCTTGTGCTTTAAGAATATCATTTTGGCAACTGTGTTGAAAGAAGGGAAAACCTGGAGGCAGGGAGGGTTTATGGCAACAAACCAGAAGTGGGTAAGAAGATACAGCCACAAATGGGATACAAGGAATGTGGGAGGGGGAAAAGAGAAGCATAAATCTGAAATTGTAAAATTAGGTGACTGTAAGGATGTTGATGCCCTTTAGGAAAAAGGGTGGATTTAAGCACAGATAACAAGCTTTGTTTTGATCATGTTATGTCTATGGATCTTCACATAATTGATGCTTGATAATTATGAGAAGCTTGTGGTCATAACTTAATGTCCATCTTGGCATCTTTCCCTTTATTTCTAAGGATTCTAGATGCTGAGAGTTATGGTCTTACATCTTTATGCCATTCGATTATGCACATTGATTAAGCACTTACTAAGTATAAAGTAGTTGTAGTACCAGCTGGTCCCATGTATAAAAGGCAAGGAAGTCTGGAGGCTATTGCTGAAAATAAGGAATCCTCACTATGGAAACCCAGGTACTTAATCAATTTATCCTCTCCCCAATTCTTAGCTAGAACTTCAGTGACTACTTCTTAAGCTACTCAGGTTGAAAATGTCGATCATGATTATTCCAGAACTGTTGCCCACTAATCAGTACTACCTCCTTCATAGCAAAGTGATCACTGCTGCAGCATGAAATTATCATGCTCTCTTGTATCATTTAGAACTGGAAGGGATATTAGGGGCTGTCAAGTCTAATCTTGTTTTATAGATGAGGAAACTGAGGCTCAGAGAGATTAAATGACTTATTCAGGGTAACAGAGCTAATAAGTATCTGAGGCAGGATGTGAAGTCAGGTCTTTCTAAATAGAGGTCCAGCATTCTATTTCCTAAATTTCCTAACAATCTTATTCTTCATTCATCTTCTTGGGATTGACCCCAATCCTCTAACCTCATCTTCTTTGTTTTACAAAGAAAATTCAACTTCTATAATCATGATACTTATATTATGAAAATTTAGAAATTATTCTTTGCAGACAAGAGTAAAGTGATCAATGTGTATCAAATGAACTGAAGAGTAGTAAGCTAAGATAGTAAACAAAGAAATTAAAGTTTCTCTTCCAATCTAAAGTCCACTTTATAGGCTGGTTGAGCTAGAATGGGAACAGGCTATTTCCTGTCATTTCCGTATCATTAAGGCCCTGATGCCCAGAAAACATAGCAGAAAGCCTTTGGAGTGAGCCTAAGAGTGATCAGGCTTCTCTATGCTGGAGCCAAGAGCACAAGAAGGCTGCTTACCTTCAGAAGAGAAATCCCAATGGATGAGGAGGGGCTGAGTTCATCCACTTTGTTCATGATTATTTATAATGTCATTATCTTCACTTTGCAAAATGGTTTAGTCATGGATTCCAGTCCCATCATTTTATAGATGAGGAAACTGGATCCCAAAGAGATGACATCACTTGCCCAAATCAATTAAGAAAAGTCTGAGGCAGAATCCAAACTCAGGTGCTCCTGACTCTCAGCCTAGTGCTCCATGTGAGCTATTTAATGTGGCTCAGAAAAATGTATTGAATTGGGAAAAGGACCCAGGCATCCTAACTTCCAGGCTAGCCACTGCCATAAAAATTAGTTTCCTACTACTCATCTGTGGCTATAAGCTTAAAAGCATCTGATACTTGTTCTACTTTCATTTCCCAGCTTAGAAAGGCTCTAGCCTTGAGGACTCGAGAGATCAAATAAGGACTGGCAAAAAGAATCCAGTAGTTAGCTAGAAACAATAGCAATGCCATCTATAAGCTCGATCAATCATTTCCCTATTCCCCAGAGGCAGCTTTTCTAGAAATTGATAAGTTTTGAGAATGCAGAAATGAGCCAACATTTAATTCCAGATATCTAATCTCTGCCAAACACCAATACACACTAGAGATGGGGCACAAATAGCCTCACTGTCTCACCATCATTTTATGCCCAGACATACTTCAAAAGCTCTAAAATGGGATCTGAAGGCAAAACTAATATCTTCAGAAAAAAAGAAGAGAAAAAGGTTGATAACAGAATAGTAGGAAGAAGAGAAAGTAAAATTTGGGGGGGAGATAGGAAGGTAAATAAATGCAGGTGAGAAGAGACATTTTTGTTCTTTGTAGTCTGGAAGGGACCTGTGCTTGTGGTGCTTGTGGCCTAAGACTCTGTCCTGAGCTGAGGTCATCATGAAGCTGGGAGAGCACAGCATGGTGCTACATAAGCCTCATCAGAGAGAACCTCCCGCTCTTCTCTGCATGGCAGAACAGTCTCACAAGGGGCTTATTCACTGCACTCTTCCTCTGCCTACCAGCATTCCATGCTCTCTTTTCCTTGGGTTGGTCTTTATCTGTAGCTGGCTTTGTGCTTGATGTATAAGAGAAAAATAAACAGTACAGGATGCAAAGAGATTTCTAGTGTTGCATCCCAATTCAGTAACTCTAGGATTTTGATACAGTCCCACAAGCAGCAATGTGGGAATCTATTTTCAGGGGGTCCTTCAACCCAAAAGGTAGGGCCTTTCTAACAGGAATAGTTTCTATCTCAGAGCATGGAGTGATTCATAAACCAACTAATTTACGGAATCTGAGGCCCTGGGAGATTTTTCCTTCTTAAATCAGAGGTTCTTAAGCTCAAAGGGAACACAGACGTGGATGTCCTGTATACATACCCAATCTTTGTGAATTTCTAAGACTACTAAAATTTGGTGGCCTAATGGTGGAGGAAAAAATTGGGATAATCCTGGTGTCCTCAACAGTTTTACCTTCTCAATAGTACAGGTTTTTATTAACTTTGATCCCCTGGGTTTTAACAGAAG
Organism: Sminthopsis crassicaudata; assembly: GCF_048593235.1. NCBI lineage: Eukaryota > Metazoa > Chordata > Mammalia > Dasyuromorphia > Dasyuridae > Sminthopsis > Sminthopsis crassicaudata. The sequence continues at coordinate 257,002,028 of NC_133618.1, forward strand.
TGCAAAAGTTAAGATAACAGAATAGATTACACCTTCATCCCCTACTTCCTTGTAAATAAGGTCAAAATGGTGGCTAATGAACTTTCCTTCCTATGATCTAATGACCTTGAATGACATTGCCAACCATGTACTTTGTATGTCCTCAATAAGCGGTATAGTAGCCATACCTTCTGCCAGCTAAGAGTTTCATGTGGGACCTAGAGAGGTAGTGTTAGTACAATAATTAATGATATTTGCTCTCATATCTTTGCCCTTTCCCAAAATACCCACATATCCACAATTGGGAGCAAATATTTTAATTTTAATTCTGGAAGGAGATATTGTGCTGATAACTGTGTTTCCTATAAGTAGGAAAAAATTTGCCCCCTCTAGACGAATATTCTTAACTCTCAGGGTAAGGCAGGAACAAAACTGCTTGAGACCAAGTAAGGCTTTTTCAGACATGAATAAATACAAATTCACTCAAGACTTGCCCTGTCTATTGAGGAATCACAGGAGTCCGAGCCAGGTTTAAAGTAGGAAAACTAAAAGGAAGCATAGGAACATCAGCAAGGGGACAAGAAAGAAAGTAACTTCCTCATGATTGTGTTAAAGGTGAAGAATGTAAATAGGAAAAAAAGATCTTGTATTTCTTTCTCAGAATTAGGGAAGAGGAAAAACACAATAGGGAAAATTATGCAAATAAATGCCATCTTAATAGTATAATAAGTACCTCTCACCATAAGTACACTTATTGGAATTACAGACTAAGTGATCTCCTCTCTTCCTACAGCACTTATCACATTGTTTCTTGGTCCTATAATTAATACTTCCCAAACACTGTGAGCTCTCTGAGGACAGGGCTGGCTATCCCTTGTCTACTTCAGGGGACATCACCATCTCTTCAGTGCCGAGAGTTGAGTCTTGCACATATTAAGGGAGACATTGAGAAAGGAGAGAAGGAAGAATGAAGCATGAATTATTGGGAAATGTGGTTGTCTGAATTAATGAAAGCTGCTAATTTCATAATCAGTCCGGGGATAAAAGGTTGATTAAGTGGTCCAAATCCTTGTGTTGAGACCACTCATTTATATGATTTCAAATTTGGATATGCTCACATGGTTTTAAGAACTAAGCAGTAGGAAGCTTTGTGAACTGAGACTAACATAATTTAGACTGCTAGTTTATAGATATTTACACAGCAGGAATATGCCTATTCTGGAAATCACTATCTTGGATGTGTGATAAGATTCCTCATAACTTTCTTTTGTTAGATCTCCCTTCTTTCAATGGGGGGAGGGGGACGTGGGTGTCAAATTTTCCATACACTGACAGACATGGCTATTATGTCAAATTTAGTTAAATTTTTTTTCCTTTCTTACAAGGAAAATTTTTATGGCAGAGGGTATATTAGAGAAAGAATGGCATTTAAAAATCCCAAAGGCATTAATAAAACTGGGGGGAAGGAAAGCACCTTTATAGTGTTATCCCCATCATATCTCTCCAAACAGTGACACTGGCAAAAGAAACTCAAAAAAGAAATTTCTATTACCTCCCTCCTCCCTTCTATTCTGCTGGCTGCTGGGACTCCCCCCACCAATAAATGTAGGAAGAAGACAGAGAATACATTTCACAGCATAGCAAAGCACACCCATATGGCCTGTGAACCTTATCATTTCAGGAAAGGCTTCAGGAGTAAAGATTACCATAATGAAGCAAATGAAGTACTTGGAGTGCATGTAATGCTCTGTATTTCCAAGAAAACTTTTCTTAGGCCCAAATCATGATCAGTAACTTCATAATAATATGTGGATAATTTTGCTGAGGATGAAAAATAAGGTTTAGGAAAGATAATGTTTTTTAGGGGCTTGGCAGCAAGAATTGGCCTCAAGTTTTAAGCTGCTTGTGATATTCTTCTTGAGGATGGGCTTCCACTTTGAGCTGTGGCATCTCCAGGTCTTTATAGCATAGCAGGGATGGCACACAGAGTAGGGAGGAGGGAGGAAAAGAGGACAATCTACAATAGTTATAAAAATTGTACCTCACTCAATCACCTCTGTTCAGACTCCAGCTTGTGTGGAAAAAAAAGGAGATAGAGATGGGGTCAGAGAATCTGCTTGGATTTAGGAAGACAAACTGGACCAGAAAAAGAATTTAATAGCCGCAGAAATGCAGGATTTTATTAGGACCAACACATTCATACCACACCCTCCCCAGCTCTTAACAAAAAGGGTTTTTGGGAGGGTTTGGCCAGAACCTCTTGATTGCTAGCTAAAGGTCACTACAGTGCTTAAAAGGACAAACATTTAAGGATACCATAAAGGACCAAGCTGTACCATTTGATTCCATGTAATTTTTTTTTTCTTTTATCCATAAAGTAAGAGAGAAAAAGAGAGGGGGGAGGGAAAAAAGGAAAGGAGGGAGGCTGGGAGGGGAGAATAAATATTTTTGTATAAATTGATACCCCTGGTTCTTTTACCATCAAGCTCCTTTCAGGAATACAAGATAGGGGAGAGAATATCTACTAATTCTAAATGTGGGTTTTCCAATCTCTTCAGTACTTCCCAGAGGCTCAAGCCCTATGAATTCAGCGTGCTGGCTCCTTGCCCCAAGTGAGTAGGTCCACATACAGTATTTCCATTTTCAGCCTACCATAAAAATAACTGTAAAAGGAGCTAGATTTTTGTATATTTTCATTGACACAAAAAGAAAAACTGAAGATCATTTAGGAAAAAAACAAAAACAATTTCATTTAGGCTTTTTCTTTGCTTAGAGAACTATAAAACTTTCTATTCATTTTCAATTAAGGACCAGATATAGAAAGCTTTATTTGGTAATTATCCTAAATACTAAAAAGTCTACTTCAGTAGCACATTTTGATTAGTTAAAGAAGCAAGGGGAAAAAAGAACACATAGGAAAAGAATAAAGGGAGAAAATAGTTCAAAATAGTGGGGAAAAAAAGAGAAAAAGGTAATGTGAAAGAAATACAAATACGGAAAGACAAACCTGCATACAAAGAAGATAAGAAATAAAGATAGGAATGGACAAAGACAGAAAAAATTGAAAAAGAAACATACAAGGAGAAAAGCTCAGTAGATTTGTAGGTTACTAGTCAGAGTTCATACCCTATTGTTTATCTGTATTGTGGGCTTCATACTAATAGTGATATCATCCTCTCCCTTTGAAGTTATGTATGGCTCATAAGCCACTCTTCATAATCTTCAACTGTTTTAATGTTAGTATTTAGGGGCTCTACTTTGAATGGGATAATTAGTGCATCCTTCAAAAGAGAAAACTGGCTCTGAAATGCCAAGCTATAATCCCAATAGGAGGCTGGTGGCCTTTCCTAAAACCATGCCAGTCAACTCTACCGAACATGTGGAACAGGAAAGAAATAGACTTGATTGACTCAATTTGTTGGAACAGGAAGAAAGTTTTTATTCTTGTCTTCCTTTGAAACAAGAACAGAGACTTTTGATCTGAGTCAGAGTTTCAATCAAAGTTCTGTTTTGTTCTAAAAAAACAACTGCAATATCTTTTTTAAAATGGAGACAAGAAATAAGAAAACAGATCAATTCCTTCTCTGCCACTGTCAGTTCTAAGTTCCTCATGTTACAATGACGGCTAGCCCACTTTCAGTCACTTCTAAATTTTTAAAAACTTTTTTTCCACCCAGAAATAATAGCCTTTACTTGCATTTCACTTTCTGTACTAGACTACAGTGTTTTTGAAGCCTGGAGAGTAAAGCCCTGGCTCATCTTCTCACTTACATTAAAGGGAAATCCTCTGCAGGAGCAAAAGACTCCTAGTCAGAAACCAGGGCAAAAGAAAGAACAGGCGCTCAAAGCCCTTTTTGACTTCATTTCACTGTTCCCCATAACATCCTTGAGAGAAGAAAAGGATTATGGCCCTTTGGAGAAGCTAAGGCACCAAAAGAGTGGGTATGTACCACACTGATGAGGCAGTAACAGAAACAGACCAAGCACCTCCCTGTCCTCTCCACCTCAGCTCCAGTCCACCATGCCATCTGCTGGATCTTACTTGAGCAGCAGGATTCTGAGCACACTCACCAAGGCCCACTGCTTGGCCCGGATCCTTGTCTGGCTGTAGTTTCGCTCCTCAGCAAATAGAGCCCCCATGAAAGATCCAACTGAGGTTCCTCCTGTAATATCCACAGGAATTCCTGCCTCCATCAAGGCCCGGATGATACCAACTTGGGAGCAGCCTCTATAGAGTAACAAGAAAAACAAAGTGAGAATTGAATGAAGGCTTTGTTTTCTACCCCCCTTAAGAGAACAGCTTCATGTATCTGGGTAGAAAAACAACCACTGTCCTGGAAAGCAAATCCTGAAAGGACTGGAAGGAATAGTTAAAGTGCCCTTATTAGCTAGCAAGCTACTTCCCTGGCTTATTCTTTTTTTTTTTTTTTTAACTTTTTATTAACAAAACATATGCATGGGTAATTTTTCCAACATTGATCCTTGTATAACCTTTTGTTCCAAATTTTCCCCTCCTTCCCCCCACCCCCTCCCTTAGCTAGCAGGTAGTCCAATACATGTTAAATATGTTAAAAAACATATTAGGTCCCAATATATGTTACATATGTCTTGCTGCACAAGAAAAATCAGATCAAGAAGGGAAAAAAACTGGGAAAGAAAACAAAATGCAAGCAAATAACAATGGAGAGAGTGGTCCACACTCTGTTCTAATAGTTTTCTTTCTGGGTGTAGATGGCTCTCTTCACCACTGAACAAGTGGAACTGATTTGGATCCTGTCATTGTTAAAGAGAGCCACGTCCATTAGAATTGATCATCATGTAGTATTGTTGTTGCCCTGTACAATGATCTCCTGGTTCTGTTTATTTCACTCAGCAACAGTTGATGTAAGTCTCTACAAACCTTTCTGAAATCATCCTGTTGGTCGTTTCTTACAGAACAATAATATTCTACAATATTCATATACCACAATTTATTCAGCCATTCTCCAATTCCAGTTTCTGGCCACTACAAAGATGGCTGCCACAAACATTTTGACACATACAGGTCCCTTTCCCTTCTTTAGTATTTCTTTGGGATATAAACCCAATAGCAGCAATGCTGGATCAAAGGGTATGCACAGTTTGATAACTTTTTGACCATAGTTCCAAATTGCTCTCCAGAATGGTTGGATTCTTTCACAACTCCACCAACAATGTATCAGTGTCCCAGTTTTCCCACATCCCCTCCAACATTCATCATTATCTTTTCCTGTCATTTTGGCCAATCTGAGAGGTGTGTAGGTAGGGTGTCTTAATTTGCATTTCTCTGATCAATAATGATTTGGGGCAGCTTTTCATATTACTAGAAATGGTTTCAATTTCTTCATCTGAAAATTGTTCATATCCTTTGACCATTTATCCTTTGGAAAATGGCTTAAACTATTATAAATTTGAGTCAATTCTCTATATATTTTAGAAATGAGGCCTTTATTAGAGCCTTTGGATGTAAAAATGTTTTCCCAGTTTATTGCTTCCCTTCTAATCTTGTCTGCATTAGTTTTGTTTGTACACAAACTTTTTAACTTAATATAATCAAAATTATCTATTTTGTGATCAATAATGATCTCTAGTTCTTCTTTGGTCACAAATTCCTTCCTCTTCCACAGATCTGAGAGGTGAACTATCCTATGTTCTTCTAATTTGTTTATAATGTAGATCATAAACCCATTTCGACCTTATCTTGTATATGGTGTTAGGTGTGGGTCTACTCCTAGTTCCTGCCATACTAGTTTCCAATTTTCCCAGCAATTTTTGTCAAGGAGTGAATTCTTCTCCCAAAAGCTAGGGGTGGTGTGGGGTCTTTGTGTTTATAAAACACTAGATTACTATAATCATTGACTATTTTGTCCTATGAACCTAACCTATTACACTGATCAACTAGTCTATTTCTTAACCAGTACCAAATGGTTTTGGTGGCGGCTGCTTTATAACATAGTTTTAGATCTGGTACAGTTAGGCCACCTTCATTTGCTTTTCTCTTCATTAATTTGTTTGAAATTCTTGTTCTTTTGTTTTTTTTGATGAATTTTGTTGTTATTTTTTCTAGGTCAGTAAAATAGTTTCTTGAGAGTTTGACAGGTATAGCACTAAATAAATAGATTAGTTTAGGTAGTATTGTCACCTTTATTATAGTTGCTTGACCTATCCAAGAGCACTTGATATTTTCCCAGTTGTTTAGATCTGATTTTATTTATGTGGAAAGTGTTTTGTAGTTTTGTTTATATAGTTCCTAACTCTCCCTTGGCAGATAGATCCCAAATATTTTATCCTTTCGACAGTTATTTTAAATGAAATTTTTCTTTGTATCTCTTACTGTTGGAGTTTGTTAATGATGTATAAGAATGATTATGATTTGTGTGGATTTTGTATCCTGCAATGTAAAGGGCTAGAACTAAGCAAATGCACTTGGATAATGGAGCACGTGAGACTAATTGCCAATTGGACAATTCTCTATTAACATGTTTGAAGAATGACCCTCCCCAACTATTCTGGGTGTGGAGAAAGAAGGGAAAGTGACTCGTGTGGATGGAGTAGGAGGAGGAAATTGAGGCATTCTCCTGGCAGTGGGGAGAGAGGAAGGAGGTGTGGAGAGAGGAAGGAGGTGTGGAGATTGTTAGATCTAATCCCCTGACAGCGACTCCAAAAGACCAAGAATAAAGATTTTTGGTGATCCTGACTCCGGCTGATTTCTGGGAAGACAGAGCTCCAGCACTGCAACTTTGCTAAAGTTGTGGATTACTTCTAATAGTTTTTTAGTTGATTTTCTAGGATCGCTGGCCTAATTCTTGCCAGAGCACCTAATAAAGCTTAAGAGTTATCAGCTAGACATGTGCATAAAAGGAACAGACTTCTGCAGAAGGAAAGAAGGGAAGCCAGACCTATCAAGTGTTTGAGATTTATGCTAAGCTGGCTGTAAATGTGTGTAGGGAGTAATTCAAAGAAAGGATCATTCAATTTTCTCCAAGACTAGCTCCATCTATTTTTTGTTAGAGGGATACAAAAAAGGGCTCCTGAGAAAGCAATGATGCCCAGAACCTTGATGTGGGTTTGGGGATCAGTCACGTGTCTGTTACTTCTAAAGCCATAGCAACTGACCTGTACTTGGTTTCCTCATTCTCACATAGGAGTCAAGGGCAGAACTATGCCTCTTGGCTTTTGGAGACACATGGCTCATAGGCCAACTAGTTCATTAAAGATAAAAGTGCTTAGATGCAATCTGATGTTCTAAACTCTCAATTGGCATATTTCCGTCAATGTGCTACAGTCCCAAGCCCTGCCTACTTTCTGTCTTGCTGAAGCTTGAAAGACCAATAAATACTCTGCCTGCTGTACCCCTGTGGATTATGCCACAATCTAAAGTTTCCTAATGAAATGTTTCATATAGCCTCAAGTCACTAGGGAAATAATGAGTAGTCATTAACAATAAAAGAGTTTGCACTCTACTGGCCCTTAACTGTAGCAATGGAAATCGTACCACAGCTAGTATCACATCTGGCACAGAGTGGCAAATTAGCAAATGCTTGTTCCATCTGTATGTCTGTCACAGAGACTGCCAGATATGTGACTCGGAAACTGTCCCCAGGGAAGGTTCCAAAGGTTTTCTTTGTGTCATCCAAGTCTGGCCCAAAATATGCATACTAATTCATGGGGAAGAGAAATGCCTGTGGTGGTAATAGGATAAAATATTTCATCAGTGTCCAGAAACTCATTGTAGGATTTGTTTGGAACAGAGCTGCTAGAGGAGCTGTGTCAGAACTAATGAACCAGACCTCAGGTTGCTTTGAAGGGCAAAGAACAAACTAACCAAGCAGGCAACCTGGGGGTATCAGGAAAGGAACAGCTCACAAGATAGGACTAGAACAGGACCAACAGCCTCTCATTTCCTGTTATCAGAGATGACCCTACTCCTTTGCTGCCCAGCTTTGAAACACCCCACTTTCTTCATGTTAAGCATTTTAACTGGGGAAGATTAGCAACCTTGATTTCATAACCTGGAAAGGGTAGTTCATTTAAAAGAAAATAATGGCATGAACATCACTCTTTCAGGTCATATAACATTACAGTATAGTTCAGAAACAAGTATATCACCTAGAAGTTAAGATTGGGAGACTGTGTAAAGAAATACATCATCCTATGGAATATTATTGTTCTGTAAGAAATAATCAGCAGGATGATTTCAGAAAGGCCTGGAGAGACTTATATGAACTGATGCTGAGTGAAATGAGCAGGATCAGGAGATCATTATACAACGATACTGTATGAGGATGTATTCTTTTTTTTTTTATTAATAGTTTTTATTTACCAGATATATGCATGGGCAACTTCACAACATTGACAATTGCCAACCCTTTGCTCCAACTTTTCCTCTCCTTCCCCCCTCCCCCAGATGTCAGGTTGACCAATACATATTAAATATGTTAAAGTATAAGTTAAATACAATATATGTATACATGTCCAAACAGTTGTTTTGCTGTACAAAAAGAATCGAACTTTGAAATGGTGTACAATTAACCTGGGAAGGAAATCCAAAATGCAGGCGGACAAAATTAGAGGGATTGGGAATTCTATGTAGTGGTTCATAGTCATCTCCCAGAGTTCTTTCACTGGGTGTAGCTGGTTCAGTTCATTACTGCTCTACTGAAACTGATTTGGTTCATCTCATTGTTGAAAATGGCCTCATCCATCAGAATTGGTCATTATATAGTATTGTTGTTGAAGTATACAATGATCTCCTAGTCCTGCTCATTTCACTCAGCATCAGTTCATGTAAGTCTCTCCAGGCCTTTCTGAAATTATTCTGTTGGTCATTTCTTACAGAACAATAATATTCCATAACATTCATATACCACAATTTATTCAGCCATCCTACAATTGATGGGCATCCACTCAGTTTTCAGTTTCTGGCCACTACAAAGAGGGCTGCCACAAACATTCTTGCACATGTGGGTCCCTTTCCCTTCTTTAAGATCTCTTTGGGATATAAGCCCAGTAGTAGCACTGCTGGGTCAAAGGGTATGCACAGTTTGATAACTTTTTGAGCATAGTTCCAAATTGCTCTCCAGAATGTCTGGATGTATTCACAATTCCACCAACAATATCTCTGTTTTTCCACATCCCCATAATGAGGATGTATTCTGATAGAAGTGGGTTATCTTCAACAAAGAGAAGATCTAATTCAGTTCCAATTGATCAATGATGGACAGAATGAGCTACACCCAGAGAAGGAACACTGGGAAATGGGTGTTAACTGTTTGCATTTTTGTTTTTCTTCCCAGGTTATTTTTACCTTCTGATTCCAATTCTTCCTGTGCAACAAACAATTCGGTTCTGCACACATTGTATTTAGGATATACTATAACATATTTTACATGTATGGGACTGCCTACCATCTAGGGGAGGGGGTGGAGGGAAGGAGGGGAAAATTCAGAACAGAAGGAGTGCAAGGGATAATGTTGTAAAAAATTACCCATGCATATGTACTGTCAAAAAAAAAAGTTATAATTATAAAATTAATTAAAAAAAAAAAAAAGAAATACCATATCCAAGGGATGAAACCTGCATTGGGGAAAGTGGTATGAAGGATGGGAAAATTTTTTCTTTTTGAGAATAGCCATGAAAGTTAACATGAAAGTTTCTTTACATCCTAGAGCGTTTAAAATCTTACATCATTTCTCAGTTTTTTAGGCCAAAAGTTGCACAATGAAGAGATTTTTATGGTGTCAAGCAATTTTAGTTTCTCTAGCCTTCCCTGCTATTACTGACCAAGCTTGGCATAGAGAGGGAATGTAGTGGGAGGTAAGAGGGTGGAGGAGTGCGGGGGGGAGGAGGATGGTATATATCAAGGCTCCCAACTACACACAATGTGAACTCTGAAGGTCAGCATGGGCTGTGCCAGAGTAGGAGGTACAGAAGAAATTAGGCCTTTGTGGAAGAGAACAGGGCAAGTGTTCAGAGCTGTCAAAAGCACACTTCAGAACTATGTTTTTAACACCAGATATCAGTAACCTTAATGAGCTTTATATAAGTCAGGGCTGGGAGTAGCTAATATCCCCAGAGTAGAGAAAAATCTCATCTTAACCATGCCAAAGAGCTCAAGATAAGAAATGTGTCATATCTCTAAGACATATGAGTTTTGATAAAACTCCATTAACAGGCACTTCAGAAACCACAAGCTATAATCTACTAAAGAGCTGAGGATTCAGTTAGCTAATGTTGAAAGAGTCATCACAATTAGTTTTACCTTGTTCATCTGAAATCAGGCCTGAAGCAGGGAAGAAGAGGTTCTAGAAAAGTTCAAGAATTCCACTAAAATGTTAAGCTTTTCTTGTGGAGAGTAAGTAAGCATTAAGAAATCATCATATTTTACCTTTGGACAACATAATTGAATATGTAGCAAAAGTCACTGAAATGTTTGGCTAGAAATGCTCTGCTTATATGGAAATGTCACCAGTCACATGAGTGGTTTACACAAATTTCATGGATGATAATCACCACCACAGATTGCCAGCTTCCATGAGAACTCTAGGCAGTGACTAAACAACCAACAACAAACATACTCTTTCTATGACCCTTTACTTTTGAGCATCTTCCTACCACTGACAATGTATAAACCCTATTCCCCTGTTCCTTTATTTTCTTCCACTTGAACCCTGTCTCTCCCTGCAGTTTCTCATATCTTCTTATCACCTTCTAGACCCCTAGTTTTATAATTAAAGAACTTATTTCTTCCTTTCTCACGTCTTTCATCTTCTTGCTGAATTTAGCTTCTTCTTGATAACACTACTTCCCTTTCCATTATTTCTAATAGTGGTTAAACTTTCCCTCTTATTCGTGACTCACTGGTTATGTTAAGAGAAGCAGGATATTTCCTATTCTTCTTCTATCACAACCAACCAGCAATCTCTACTTTGAAGTTTGAAGTTTACACTACCCAAATTTATCAACTTATCTATATCCTGATGATTATTATTTATTCTAAATATACAAATAATGTTTATATTTATAATATAAATATAAATCAATCAATAAATATATTTATCCTATTTATCTTGTCCCCTAAGATAAGTTTCTTTCTTCTTCAATAAGTTCAATGACTGACTCAGACTTTCTATCCACCTTCCCAACATCCACCATCTCTGTCAATTCCTGGTCCCATCCAAGGTGACTTCAACATAACATAATGAAGCCCCTTCAAACACATTAGCTTAACGAGTTCTTCAGTCTACTAAATTCTTATGATCTATTCCTTCATTCCACCTTAGCTACATGGAGAGGCGGTCATAGCCTTGATCTTGTCATCATCCACAAGTGTACTACACACTTTTATATTCAAGAACTAAATTCCTTAATTTGATCATAATCTTTTACCATTCCTTCCTTCCTTAATCCATGTGATTTTTAATTCTACTTTTCATCTTCCCTGTGGCCTTCATTCCCTTAATTACTTAGTTACTTCCCAGACATCCTCCCGCATTTTCTTTTTTCCCCCTATCAACTTGATCTCTTGGTGAAGTCTATTTTGTTTCCCTCCCATCTATGCTTCTGTGTCTTCAGATTTTTCCACCAAAACTGAACTATCTTCTCACCCTGGAACTTCGATCAGTGTCTAGGGTCCACCATGATGGCCCCTTTTTGCCATTGGTGAGTTCTTTCCTGAGGCCTTCTAATTAGATTCCCTCTATAACCTGGTAATAGAGCTCCTAGAGGACATGTATATAATCTCCCCATATTAAAATGCAAACACATTATCTTTATTTAGTCCTTTATTATTTTTTGTTCATTTGCAGAGCTGGGGGAGGCATAAAGTTTAGGTAAAATGTGGTTTCTACCTGGTTTTACATTCAGTCTAGCAGGAAGATAGGAGGTATACACAGATAAGTAGATGAATGAAAAAGCATTTTTAGGGAGCAGAGCTAAAGATGGCAGAGAGAAGCCAGGAAGTTGCCTGCATTTTCCCTAGTTTTCCTCAGAAACAACACTAAATCAAGCTTCTCAGTGGATTCTGGAGTGAAAGAAGGAGTGAAATAATTTTCCAGCTTAACATAATTTAGAAGGACTTCAGAAAATGTCTGTCTCATTTGGGTAAAAGTTCAGCCCATTATAGTCAAGTTCAGGAAATCTAGAGGGAGGATTTTAACTACAGCAAAGATCAACAATGGAGACCACTTGGCACTAGCTAGTGGGCCACCAGTGAGGCCTTTTTAGTAAGGAATATACCTTTTTCCTGGCAGGAATATATCTTTTTTTTGGCAATGTATTGCACTTAAACAAAGATTGATTAACTATTAGAGCATAAAAACCTCACAGTTAAATGCAGAAAGGCAGAAATAGTAAATGCATCTTTTTCAGATCATGATGTAATAACAATTATATGTAAAAAAGGGCCATGGAGAAAAAGAGCAAAAAATTAATTGGAAACTAAATAATCTAATGCTAAAGAATGAATGGGTCAAACATTAAATCATAGAAATAATGACTTCATCTAAGAGAATTACAATAATTAGACAACATACCAAAATTTATATTATGCAAACAGAGTAGTTTTTAGGGAAAATTTTATATCTCTAAATGCTTAAATGAATCAAGTAGAGAAAGAGGAGATCAATGAATTGGACATGGAACTTAAAAAGCTAGAAAAAGAACATAATTTTTAAAAACCCAATTAAATGGCAAATTAGAAATTCTGAAAATCAAAAGATGAATAAAATTGAAAGAAAACTACTGAACTACTAATAAATAAAACTAAAAGGTGGCTTTATGAAAAACAACAACAAAAAAGGATATACCTTTAGTTAATTTGGTTGATTTGATTAGAAAAAGGAAAGAAGAAAACCAAATTACCAGTATCAAAAATGAAAAGGATGAACTTACATCAATGAAGAGGAAATTAAACCAATAATATTAGGAACTATTTTGCCCAACTTTATGCCAATAAATATGACAATCTAATTGCAATGAGTGAATATTTACAAAAATATAAATTGCCCCAGGTTAATAGAAGAGGAAATATAAGACTTAAATAAACCCATTTAAAAAATAAAATTGAATGACCTCCCTAACAGAAAATCTCAAGGGCCAAATGGATTTACAAGTAAATTCTACCAAACATTTAGAGAACAATTAATTCCAATACTACATCAATGTTCCAAAAAAGTAGGAGTGCTACCAAATTGTTTTTATGACACAAATATGGTGCTAATATCTAAGCCAGGAAGGGCAGAACAAAGAAAATTATAGACCAATTTCCCTAGTGAATATTGGTGAAAAAACTTTAAATAAAATATTAGTAAAGAGATTAGAGCAATTATAACCAGAATAATACACTGAGACCAAGTACAATTTGTACCAGAAATATAGGCTGATTCAATATCAGGAAAACTATTAGCATAATTGAACATATCAATTACAAAACTAAAATAAATTACATGATTATCTCAATAGTTGCATAAAAAGGAACTGACAAAAATACAAGACTCACTGTTATTTAAAAACACCAAAGATCACAGGATCAAATAGAGTTTTCCCTAAAATGATAAGTAGTATCTATCTAAAACCATCAGCAAGCATTATATATAATTGGGACAAACTAGAAGTCTTTCCAATAAAGTCAAAGGTGAAACAAGGTTGCCCATTATCACCACTATTATTCAATACTGTACTAGAAATTTTAGCTTATAAGAGAAGAAAAAGAAATAGAAAAAATTAAGAGTAGATAATGAGGAAATAAAACTACCACCTTTGCAAATGATATGATGATATACATGGTATACTTAGAGAATCAACTGAAAAACAGAAAAATTTGAAACAATTAACAATTTTAGCAAAGTTGCAAGATATAAAATAAACTCACATAAATCATCAGCATTTCTAAATGTTATCAAGAAAATTTACCAGCAAGAGAAAGAGAGAAAAATCCCACTTAAAACAAATACACAATACAAAATATTTGGAGGTCTACCTGCCAGAAAATAGGTGAACACAATTATAAAACACTTTCCACACAAATAGTCAGATCTAATCAATTGGAAAAATATCAATTGCTCATGTGTAAGCCAGATAACATAATAAAAGTGACAATTCTACCTAAATTAGTCTATTTCTTCAGTGTCATACCAATCAAAATGTTAAAAATATTTTATAGAACTAGAAAAAAATACAACAAAATTCACCTGGAAGAACAAAAAGGTCAAGAATATCAAGGGAATTCATGGACAAAAAACTCAAAGGAAGGTAGCCAACCCATACCAGATCTAAATTTATTTTATAAAGCAGCAGTTATCAAAATTTTTTGGCACTGGATAAGAAATACAGTGGTAGATAAGTGGAACAGATTAAGTACACAAGACAACAGTTAAAGACTATAGTAATCTACTATTTGATAAACCCATGAATTCCAACTTCTGGGATAAGAACTCATTATTTCATAAAAATTTCTGGGAAAACTGAAAAATAGTGTGGCAGAAACTAAACATAGATCAATATTTTATACTATATACTAAGAAAAAGTTTAAATGTGTTCATGATTTAGACATAAAGGGTGATACTATAAGCAAATTAGGAAAGCAAGGAATAGTTTATTGTCAGATCTTTGGAGAAGGGAAGAATTTATGACCAAACAAGAAACAGAGAACATTATGAAATGCAAAATGGATAATTTTGGTAACATTAAATTAAAACGATTTTGGACAAACAAAACCAATGTGGTCAAGATTAGAAGGGAAGCAGAAAGCTGGGAAACAATCTTTCAGAAACAAAAGCTTCTGATAAAGGCTTCAATTCTAAAATATAGAGAGAACAAAGTCAAATTTATAAGAATTTAAATTGTGCAAAGCACTGTGTTAAGTATAAGATACAAATGGAAAAACAAGACACATATATCTCAAAGAACTCACATACTAATGAGAGACATGGTAAACCGAAAGATATAATATAAATAAAATGAATTAGCTTTAAGTTCTAGGTTGTATAGGTTCTAGTGGAAAATGCAATAAAGTAACTTTTTCATTGTTTGGGTTTTTTTGGTTGTTGTTGTTTTGTTTTTCGCTGAGGCCACGGGAGTTAAGTGACTTGCCCAGGGTCACACAGCTAGGACGCATTAAGTGTCTGAGACCAAATTTGAACTCAAGTCCTTCTGACTTCAGGGCTGGTGCTCTATCCACTGCGCCACCTAGTTGCCCCCATTATTTTTATTGACAAAAATCATACCTTTTTCTGCTGTTGACCTTTGTGGAGTACCAGCAATTGCAGTTGTTAAGGCAGATGAGTGAGAATTCAACATAAAAAACAGGGAGCAGAAGACATTCCAGGAATAGGAATAACATGAATAAATACACAGAGTAAGCAAGCAAGGCATGTTAAAGGTTATTCAATAGAGTTTAACGTTCTTGGAGGAAAGGAATGAGGTAAAATGAGAAAAGTAGGGGAGAAGGAAAATTAGAGGCAAGGTATCTTAAAGGGAGAGATAGTTTTGCTCTTTTGGAGGGGGAAAGAATGGGAATTTGAGGGGATTCTCATAAATCATGGAATAGAAATTATGACATATAAATGGGATGGAATACCACTGTGCTATAAAAATTATAGAGATGATTTAGAGAAATTTGAGCAGATTTGCGTGAATTGACACAGAGTGAAGTGAACAGAATCAGGAGAATAATTTACAATGACAAAAATATGGTAAAGGCAAATCATTTTGAAAGAATCGGTATTTTTTTCAGCTTAATGATGAACTATGATTAGTGAAGGGGAATAATGACAAAACATGCTACTTGTTTCCTTATAATTAAAGGACTCAGAGAACAAAATGAAACTCTTTTTTTGGACATGGCTAATATGGAAATTTATTCTGACTGACTATAAATGTAGATAACAGAAGTTTTATTTTTCTTTAGTTCTTCATTTGAGGAAGGGGGCTGGAGTAGAAGAGTGAGAAAGCTAATTTTTGCTGATTGAAAAAAACCAAAATCTAATTTTTTTGAAAGCTGTTATAAATTTTTGTACCTATGATCCTTTTTTCTTAGTTCTTGGATCGTTTTAGAGTACTGGCCTAATAAAAATATTGCTAGGTCATTACAGATTTCTGAGCAGAGTTCCAAATTACTTTCCAGAATGGCTGCACCAATTCATAGCTTCACTAACATAGCATTAATTTACCTTTTCCCCTACAGCTATGCAAACATTTATTATTTTTCTTTTTGTTTGCCAATCTGATGTATGTGAGCTGAAACCTTAGAGCTGTTCTAATTAGGCTTTCTCAAATAACTGTGAATTAGTTCTCTTCCCTACTCCAAAATGAGTATTAACTTGGACTTCTTTTGAAAACTGAAGATTTATAACTTAAATTTTTTTTTACTATTTATTGAGAAACAGCTTTTATTCTTTATTCTGTTGTATCTTCTAAATTTCAATCAGTTTTTCATATATTTTAGAAATGACAGCTTATAAGAAATAAGACCAGATGAACCTGATAACAAAGGTAACAAAGATTTCCTTCTCCCCTTCCCCATTCATCTGCTTCTTTTCTATTTGTAGCTGCACTGGTTTGATTTTTGGGAAAGCTTTTAAATTTTTTATAATTAAAACTGCTTTATCTTCTGCAATTCTTTCTCTCTTGTCCACTTATGTATTCTTCCAAATTCCATATATTGGACAATTTCTTCCTTGTTCTTCTAATTTGTTTATGATGTCACTCTTTTATGTTAAGTCATGCACTTATTTGTAGCTCATATTGAAGCATGAGATGCTGATCTATATTTAGTTTCTGCTTTTCAATTTTCCCAACATTTCTTTTCTTTTTCTTTCTCCCTCTTTCCTTCTCTCTTTTCTTCCCTCCTTCTGTTCTTTCATCCCTCTCTCCTTTCCTCTCTTCCTTCCTTCCTTTTATCCCTACCTCTCTTTTGTCAAAGAGCAAGTTCTTGCCCCAAATACTGAGGTATATGGGTTTATCAAACAGATACTAGGCTAATGTACTCATTCACTTTGTATACTGTATAATTAATGGGTTTCAACGATCAACCTCTCTATTAATTATTCAATACCCAATAGTTTTGAGGATTATTACTTTGTAGTATAATTTGAGATCTGGTAATGCTAATCACCTCTTCCTTTCCAGGTCCTTTTAATATTTTCTAAATATTCTTGATCTTTTGTACCTCCAGATGAATTTTGCCATATTTTTCTAGCTTCCTAAAGTAATTAATTCTTTGGAAGTTTGATTGGTATGACACTGAGTAAGCAATTAATTTAGAAAATGTTGTCATTTTTATTACATTGACTTGGCCTACCTATAAGCAATTAGAATTTCTCCAATTATTTAGATCTCTTTGCAATATTTTATAATGGTGTTCATATTGTTCTTGTGCATACTGGCAAGAAGACTCTTAATTATTTTATATTTTTATAGTAAATTTAACTGGAATTTTTCTATCTTTTAATGCCAGGTTTTATGGGCAATATACATAATTGGTGATGATTTGTGCAGTTTTATTTTATATCCTACAACTTCACTCAAGTTATTGTTTTCATCAGTTTTTTAGTGGACTTGCTAGGATTCTGTAAGTATACTATCATATCATCTGCAAAAAAAAGATGATTTTTCTCTCTTTGCCTATATTTAGTCCATCAATTTATTTTTCTTGTTTTAGGGCTATTTCTAACATATCAGGGACTATAGTGAATGGTAAGAGTAATAATGGACATCCTTGCTTTACCCTTTATCATTAACTGGAAATGCATCTATTTGTTTGCTTTTGCCATTACAGATAATACTGACTCTTGGTTTTAGATAGATAGTATTTGTCACATTTAAGGAAAAATCTGTTTCAAAAAATCTAACCACCATGTTCTACTATCTTCTTAAAAGATTTTTTGCATCTATTGATATCACATAATTTTTGTTGTTCTTAATATTAGTAATAGTCAATTTTCCTGATATTGAATCAGTTATAACTTTTTGGTATAAATCCAGCCCAGTTACATAATATATAGGTATATTGCTATAGTTTCCTTGATAAAATTTTATTTAAAAAATTTCCACCAATATTCATTAGTGATATTGATTTGTTGTTTTCTTACTCTATTTTGACTTATCTCTGCTTTAGATATAAAGGTCATATTAGGAAGATAAAGAGCCAAGATGGTAAAGAAAAGGCAGGGACTCACCTGAGTTCTCCCCAATTCCCCTCTAAATAACTTTAAATAATGACTCAAAATGAATTCTAGAGTGGCAAAACACAAAAGGATGGGGTAAAACAACTTTACAGCCCAAGACAGCTTCAAAAGTTTGCAGAAAAGGTCTGTTGCACCAGGAGGAGAGTGAAGCACAGTGAAGTGCAAGCCTATACCAGTGCAGGCTTTGCCCCAGCAAACCAGCTATAAACCTTGGAGATAACCAAATCAGCAGCAGCAGCAGTGGCTTCCAGAGCTGTCAACCCACAGTCCATAAAGGGATTGGACAACTGATCCGAAGGAGATTACAGGGATTCCTTTGATGGCACTGTGCAGGATTCAGTTGCATTGCTTATACATAAAACTGGGTTGCAGGCCCAGAGCAAGGAAGAGCATGAGAACACTAGAGTTGGAGGCTGAAGAGGAATGGAAACTCTGGTCACAGTTCCAGGGTAGAAAAGGGTGCTTATGGTTGATCACAGATCAGAGCACAGGTCAGAAGAGAATAAATACATATCTGCTCAAAACACATTAACCTGGAAGAAATGAAAACTTACAGACCCCCATAACTCACTCTGTAAACAGTAACACAAAAGTACTGAAGCTTGGGACAATACTCCTTCCATCTCAGAAGTAAAGCCTAACTTTAACATAAAGTCAAAAGTCAAGAAATAGAAAATTAGCAAACAAACCAAAAAAAAAAAAAAAATCCTAACTACAGAAAGTTACTATGGTGATAGGGAAGATTAAAATGCAAATTCAGAAGAAGACAATATAATCAAAGCAACTACATGCAAAGCCTCAAAGAAAAGTACAAATTGTTCTGAGGCCTCAAAAGAACTCAAATGAGATTTTAAAAATCAATTAAGAGAGATAGAGAAAAAATTGGGAAAAGAAATTAGTAATACTAGAAAATAATGAAAAAACAGTTAATAGCTTGGTAAAGGAGGCACAAAAAATACTAAAGAAAATAACATCTTGAAAAAGATATAATAGACCATATGGTAAGAGAGGCACAAAAATCTATTGAAAAGAACTCTTAAAAAAGCATAACTGGCCACATGAAAAAAGAGGTACTCTTGAATTGGCCAAGTGGAAAATAAGGTACAAAAGTTCACTGAAAAAAATAATTGCCTAAAAATTACAATTAGGCAAGTGGAAGTTAAAAGATTCCATGAAACATCAAGAAGCAATCAAACAAAATTAAAAGAAAGGCAAAAAATGGAAGAAAAAGTGAAATATCTCATTGGAAAAAACAACTGACCTGGAAAGTAGATCTAGGGGAGATAATTTAAGAATTATTGGATTACCAGGAAGCTATAATCAAAAAAAAAAAAAAAAAAAAAAAAAAAAGGGTCCAGACATCGTCTTTCAAGAAATTATAAAAGAAAACCACCCTGATACTGTAGAACCAGACAGTAAAACAGAAACTGAAAGAATCCAGTGATTATCTCCTGAAAGAGATAAAAAAGAAAACTTCAAGAACCCTGTAAGTAGAATCACCCACCATGGCCATCTCTCCAAGCACTGTCCAGGGAAGCAGTGGTATGGAGATGACATCTGGTTCCTGCCTCTTCAGGTGCTACAGTCCTTGCTTCCTTAGGAACCACAACTACTAAAGACCCAGAAAAGAAAATTCTTACATCAAAGCCCTTGGCATTATCAAATGGTTCTATGTTGCTAATGAATGATTTTTATCAGTGGAATGAACACTATCAAAGATGCGTTACTATCTACTTTTTTACTTAACCCTAAGTACCACTGGACCATTCTTGTAATTACAATCTGCAAATAGTGTCTGCCCTATGTGAACGTCCTGCAGTAATGAACTGCTTTGCTTTTTCTACTTGTATCGCCAATATCTAGCACAATGACTTTTTTTCTTTCTCTGCTTTTTATTCTTAATTTCTAATAGTATTGTATTTTTCCAAAATGCAAAGACAGTTTTCAACATTCACCTTTGCAAAACCTGTTCCAGATTTCTCTCCTTCTTCCCAACCCCCTCTCCCAAGACAGAAAGCAATCTGATAGAGGTTAAACATGGAGCATGATGTACACAACAAATGCTTAATAAATGATTTTTATTTAGCCATTTAATAATAAAAAAATAATAGCTAGCACTTATATGGGGCTTTAAGACTCACAAAGAGCTTTACATATGTTATCTCCTTTGATCCTGAAAATTAGGTATTATTATTATCCTCATTTTACCTGTAAACAAACTGATGCTGCAGGACTAAAGAAAATACACAGATAATATATTACTAGTGTGCAAGGCAGGATTTGAACTCAGGTTTTCCTGATTCCAAGTCTAGTACACTACTCTTCCTTGAGCTTTTGTGATCTTATTCTTCTCTGGCTTACATCCTTGTTTAACCTCACTCTGGTATCTTCTCCTGTTTATCTGGTCCTCTAATTGGTTCCCCTAAGTGGGAATATCTCCCAAGGCTTCATTCATTCTTTCTGGGAAAAAAAAAACAAAAAACAAAAAACTAACCTGAAACAACAAAGAAAAAGCCCTCCCCTTCATCCTACCTTCCCTTAACATTATAACAACTCACATTTATATAGAATTTGAAAGTTTACAAAGTGCTTTTCTCATGAAACCTTGAAGCCAAGCTATTCAAGTTTAAGAGCAATGAGACTCCAGAAGTAAAGTTACTCATGATCACAACGTTTTTAGGTTTATAAGTGCTCCAAGTTCAGTGCCTTATCCACTACAATGTATGTTATCATATACCCTCTTCACTATTAAACTTCAAAAAGAATTTGTTTATATTCACTGCTTTTTACTTCCTCAAAACCAATCACTACTAAATCCTTTGCAACTTAGTTCCTGATCCCACCAACTTGCTGATGCCATCTCTCTTGGGTTATTTTTTTTTTAAATTAACAACACAAACATTTTAGTGAAAAAGTTTAAGTATAAAGGAACAGAGCTCCAAACTCCCTTCCCATTGCAATAGCATTGGTACCTAAGGCCCCCAAGACTTGAACTTTCAGTGCTACAGGTCTAACTCACAGGGGCTTTGGGGAATATGAAAGGAACTCAGGAGCCAAAGTGGGAGTGGATGGACTGCTAGTCTATACCTAGTGCTTTAATTCCACTTACAACAACCATAAATAGTCTGCCATGTATGGAATACCTTGACACCCTTGGCTGCCCCTCTTTTTGGTGGCGTCTCTATTACTTCTAAGTGCATCCTCTATCTCAGTATCCCATCCTCTTTTCTCTGTGGAATGTCTGGCTTCTTACCAATGACTTAATTGCCAGATTCAAATGTCTTTTCTCACTTCTCCTCCTCTTTCTGCAGCAATTGACAATATTAGCCATTCTGTTTTTCAGGATACCCCCTATTCCTTTAGCTTTTGTGCAACCTTGCTATTCTGTGGCCTTCATTACTTCCTCCCTGTTTAATCCTTTATTGCTTGATTGATCCTCCTGTTCCTTAACAGAAGGTGTCTCCTAAAACTTTAATCTAGACTCTCTTCTCTTTACTCTACTATACTTTTTTCTCTTGGAACCAAAGTTAGAAATTTGATTCCAGATTTTGGAGGTCTATGTAGATGATTCCCAAATCTATCTACTTAGTTATCCACCCACCCATCTATCCATCCATCTCCTGTTTTCCCTGAGCTTCAAAATTCTATTTCCAACTGCCTGCTAGATGGCTCAGCGTATGATCAGTACCTCAAACTCTGAGTTGAAGATCCTTTGTCTTCTGGAATAACCTATTCCAAGCTCTCTGCTTCTTTAAAGTCATAGTTATAAGTTTTATGGTTAAGTTCTTTTTGTTGTAGTTTGCTCATTCTTCTAATCTACTTCTTGACTTTATGTTAGTGCTGGGCTCTGCACATTTCTGGGGCGAGACTTTTGTCCTTATTATTAGATCTCTAATGTCCTGCTTTTTTTCACAGCTCTAGTTAGAGGCCTGTCAGCTTTTAGGGATCCCAAAGTGGTATGATCTGGCCAGAGGTCTTTTTGCTGCCCTCCAGGTGCAGGCTTGTTTCTAGTTGGGTGTTACAGCAGACTCAGTCACCACCAGCACTGGGAAGCCCTCCAGGTTCAGAGTGACTGAACTGCTGGCTCCTCTTTGGTCTGGGACACTACGCTCTGTTCCTGGGACTAGAGCCACACAACTACCATCTGCTTCTTCTGGAACTTGTTCTTTGCTCAGTAACACTCTCAATACTTCCTTTCTCCCCTGGATTTCTAACTTGGTAGTGGGTGGTGGGCTACTCATGTGGGAGACACAATGGGTGACTACAAGGCACCCCCTATTGCACCCAGTGCTTGCTCAAGGATCCTCTGGGATCTTTCTGGTGATCTCCCTTGGCCCTCTCTCAGTCACTTCCTTGGTGCTAGAATTCTCCCTGACCCCCAGCTCTATTGTCCCCAGACATCTGTCTCCCTAAGCTACCCTGGACAATAAAAAAAGGCTCCCTATGACTTCTTTTTGGCTTCTTTATCAGAATTCAGTTTGATGTGTTTTCTAGCTCTTTACTGAGAAGGAGTATCAGGGTAAAGCTTGGTTTTAATTCTACCATCTAGATTTCCCTCAGGTTTCTCTTTCTTAACACCTCAAATTAAACAAGTCCAAAAGAGAACCTAATCACACATTCCAACTTTTCTATCTCTTTTGACTATACCATCACTTGTCCAGTCACTCAGACTAGAAACTATCTATCTAAATTTATAGAAATTAAACTATTAGGCTAGAATTATGTTTCACTCTTCCTTCTTGCTCACCAACCAAATACAACCTCACTGCCAATTCTTGTTGACTCTATAATAAACCTCTTCCCTCTCTGCACAAATGGCTAATCAATTTAGTTCAGGACTCCTCACATATGGATATGGATAATATAATAGAAGTCCATATTTGTATAGTTTTAGTTTACAAAGCATTTTCATCACAACTCTACAAGATAGGTAGAACAAGGTAGTATAATCCCCATTTTATAGATGAGTAAACTGACACTATAAGAGATTAAGTGACTTGGCCAAGGTCACAGAGCTAGTGAATAAGAGAACTGGATAAAAAACCAAGACCATCTCTTTCTAACCCCAGTACTATTTCTTCTAAACCACACTGTCTTTCAGTTCTTCTTACTTGGTGTTTCTACAAGACTGATCATGACTGTCTATATACTTTTTTATTCACCATAAGATGAAATAAAAACTCTAAGATTGGCCAAGTATTTTTAAAAGTCTCCATGATTTGACTCCAAATTCCCTTTTCAGTTTTTTTTTCACTTTATTTCCTTTACATTCTTCATGTTGCAACTAAGTTAAAGTGAGTTGAGTAACTCTTCTCTGAACACATTTGCCTCCAAAAATTTCCATGCCTTGAATTCATTGCTTCTCCTTTATGCAAACTGAAACCCTCTTCCAGTCCAGTGTAGGTGTTCCCTTTTTCACAAAGCCTTTCTTCAGCCCTACCTCTTCTCACCCTGCTCTCCAATAATCTTTTCTTCCTCCAACTAGAGTATTTTGGCTGACTCTTTCTTTTGTTCTTTTCACATTCTACCAGTGCTCCTATCATTTTATCACACTTATTTTTTCTCATATTGTATCCCCCAGTAGATTATAAACTTATTGAAAAAAAAAAGTAACACGTCATTTATCACCCTTCTTTCATCTACATGATTTCTTGCACACATAAGACAAAATATTTGTTGACATTAGGTATGATGTCTTTTCTAGGTTTCTAGTAAGTACCACAGGAAATTCTACTTTAGCAAAAGATAGACAATAGGACCAGGTTTCACTAAGTTATAATGTAACTACTAGCTGCATTTATTCTCAGTGTGTTGTATGAGAAAAAACACTGGAATAAGGAGTCAGGAGAACTATATCAAGAATCACTTAATCTTTCTGGATCTTTGCTTCCTCGACTGTAATTATAATCCCTGGCGTGGCTGCTTCGTGGGGTCATTGCAAAGATCAAATCTGAGAATGTATATTAAGGGATTTGTAAACCAAAAAGTGCTGAACACATATAAGTATTATTATGATCAGCATTATCATCATTCAAGAATGAAAATTAATAATATACTCTTAAATATGTCATCAACAAATATAATTCTAATAAATCTCTTCCAAATAGAAAGGCATTCTCCTTCATCATCTCGCTTCCACTGATTAAGGCTCTCTGACTCTACTTTTTTCCTAAATAAATATGAAGTAGCAGCAACATAAGTGATAGTCTTAGGGAAAATAACCAATATTTTAAAAATAAGGGATGGATGAGTGCAAATAAAAATAGAATACAATGATATCTTCATGGAAACTGATAATTTAAGTGACAAGGTAAGAGCCAGAGAGATGAACAGAAGGAAAATTTAAATCTAAAAGTCCTTTATGGAATTAATCTGTGTTGAGAATGAAGAGACAATATTTCATCTTTTTAAGAAAATCCTTAGGGTTTAAAGATTCCTAATTTCAAAAAAATTTTTTGAGTCATTTTTTGGGGGAGGGGTGATTTGCAAGGCAATTGGGGCTTTCCCAGAGTCACATTGTATGTATTGAAGTCTCTGAGACCAGGTTTGAATTCAGGTCTTCCTGACTCCAGGGCTACTGCTCTATCCACTGAATCATCAAGCTGTCCCACTTGTGAAACATTTATAAAAACTTTCAGGAAACTAATGAAGATCAAAATTGTAAATCAGAAGAACAATTACAATCAAAGTTTTTCTTATTATCTAGACTCAGACATCTTCTACAAAATCATAAATCTTCATAGGGCTGGGGGCCCTTGGCAGAACTTTCTATGGAAGTTAATTATTGATATTCTTATTCTGTTCCCTGGCATGCACACTATGCAGGATGCCCCACAAATCCCTCTAGGGGATTTGGACCACGATTCAAAAACTAACCCCAGCCAAGTCCTGAACAGGAATAGCTCCTTGGCAGTTTCAACCCTTTTATTGCAGAGGAACCTCATCTTGACACTAGAAGGTGAGAGAATAGAGCTCAATAGTGAAAAACAAATGGCTTACCAGATCTAAGAAAATCTTCCAAAGCTCTGCTCAGAATTTTGGAAGGTATATCAAAGGAACTTACCTTGCTCCTCCTCCTCCAAGCACTAATGCAATAGCATTGCCAGTCAAAACTCGAGCCAGGCGGGAAAAGTCAGAGTACAAATCAGGAGACTTCTGGAAGACACGTTCATACATTTCCATCTATAAGAAAGAGAAAAATATTTCACGCAATGCATCTCAAATGACAGAACTAATCCTTCTCATGGCCCAGGCACTTAATCAGTACAGCCTTGCCTTATTAGTTTGTTTTCCTTCTTGCTTCCTCCATGTACCAGAAGTGTATGTGTAAAATTTAACCATCCTGTGTTCTCAGAAGAGCCACCAGTGCTGGTGGACAGTGCTGTGACTTGGGCCTCCAAAAATATGAGATTCCAAGAAAAAACCTCTTTACTGTCATGGCACTGAAATGCAGTTTTCTAATCCAAATGCCATCATCTCCATGAGATATGTTAGGGAAAATGTTACTTGCAGGCCTATTTAATGAGCACAACTTAAGAAATCCAGATATAGGATTCAGGAGTTTTAAGTGCCAGATTGGGGGAGCAGGCTAAGAAACCAAACTCGGACTGTTCTGACTCTTACCACTTTGGCCCGAGTCCTGCGAGAAAAGACCCGGCGGGGGCAGCGAAGGTGCAAGTGGGCTGAACACCAGGTTCTCATGTTAAGCCACTCAACTGTGCGGGAAGGCTCTGGCCCATCCTCCTTGTGAAGTAGGATCAATTGCTTCTGAGCACGAACAGCTGTGTTTTCCAGCATTTTTTCCAGCTAAAGGATAAAAGATATCATCAGATGCTCCTTTGCCCCAGGCTCAGGTCTAATAGATTCAGGTCAAGATAAAGATAAAAATATAGAATATGTTCACATATTCATGACCAACTTTCAGTTTATAAGCCTTAATATATTTCTTCTGCTCAGTTTTAGACTTTTATATGTCGTAGACTTTCTGCAGAACACAATGCTACCAGGGAACACATATCAAGCTGATGGTATTTCCTTGCATTAAAATACCTTCTAATAATAGTCTAATGGTCATTATTTCCTGTCTGACTAAAGCAAGTATTTTTTATAACGATGAATATCAATCTTCCCTGGATTAACAGAAAGAAATATCCCCTGAGATTATTTAACTCCCTGTGTCTCTGAATCATATGAATTCTAAGGAGAGTAGTTTCTACAGTCCCTTTTTCCAGGAGGTCAATGTCTTCTAGTTGTGCTGTACCAAAGGAAGGTAAGTCTAGTTTTATTTGTAAATAAGGAACTGGAATACTAGTTTATAAATATGAATTGTGAGTACAGTTGGAATAAACTATTCTAGCAGAGTCTGATTATACTACCGGGCTAAATACCCAAGATTTCCTGGACTAGTGGACTGAACATACAACAGAAGAGACCTAGGGTAGACCAGGCAAACACTGGCCAACTCCTTACTATACTACTTGTTCTGTTTGGCCTTTCCTAATTATGTGTTCTATTAAACAATTAATCTTTACTGAGCACTTGCTGTATGCTCAGCCCTGAGAAAGACACTATAGGGAATAACTGAGTGGAAGACACCATCTCTGTCTTATAACAGCTTACAAGTGAGTTACATAGACAAGGAAAATACATTTTAAAATTTTAGAAAAATCTAGGCTACTATATGATGATGCATGATAGGCATTAGACAGGGAAAACTTACTTTTGGAACTTTCCTGGGGACTCAAAGGGATATTGTGACAATGGATGGGAGAGGAAAATGACCCCTCCCAGAAAAATCCTCTCAATTAACCATATATTTTTTTCCATCAACATACTATATAGCTTAAGGGTTAGATAATGCATCTATATTGGGACTACTATTTAAAATTTTGTAAACTTTATCACTTCATGAGGGACCTCAGTATGCCATATAAGGGAATATATGAGGCAAAATTCTGTGAAGAGCTAAGAGCAGGATGAGAAGCCATCTTCCAGGGATAGACAAACTGATGAAGCATAAAATAAGGAGATGAAGGTGAGGAGAGGTGGATTTCTTTTGGCAAATGACCAAAAGGGCTTGGCCTAGAGATATCTCCTTTATGGAAAAAATTAGCAGCAGACCCTATTTGGATGAGGCACATCTGGTCCATGAAGTTATATAGGTGGAAATGTCAGTTTTTAGCTCCCAATTAACAGAAGGCATCTCAGAACAACTTCAGTTTAGATAAGATCTACTAAAATAAGATCATAAAATCATCAGTCCAGAGCTAGAAGAAATGGCTTCATTTCACAGCTGAAGAACTGAGACTCTGAGAGGTTCAGTGATTTGTCTAAATCAAATAGGTGAAAGCATCAGCTGACTCCAGAAACAATGTTTCTTTCTCGTTCTTTATATCCCTTGTTTTCCATAATGCCTGACGCTCTGGAAACCCAATCAACAAACAACAAACCCCGATAATTTACAGCCAAATAAATAATTTCCTCATACTAGTAAAACTATCCTCTCACCTCGCCCACAGTGGGCTCTTGGTCTCCCAACCCAACAATCAGAATACAGTCTGCCTGCCGAATACAGCGCTGGGTCCAGGGGGTCAAGGTACTGTCTGCCTGGTAGAGAACAATGCGGTGGATGTCTTCCTGTTGCCCCAGCCAACTGGATAATCTGTATTCGTGAATACTGAAAGACACACAAAGCAAGACCTCATTAATGCCCACTGTTTTCTCCTGAAGGCCATTTCCTGAACAAGCCAGAACATTACACATAAAGACCAAAAATGTCTCAGCCCACACATGTGTTCAATCACCACAGCCTCTCCAAGTTGGCAGCCAGATGGCAAAATTGATTAAATCAGCATTCTTTCTTTCGCATTTGCTCAGTGAGTGTGGTTTTCTCTGGGAGAGGCTATATCCAATAATAGAGAACCTCACCAGTGCTAAGAGTACTTTCCTGAGGCAAATACTACAGAATCACAGCCTCTAAGAGTTGGAAGGGACCTCAGTGGTCATTCAATCCAAACCCCACAATAATGGAAATTTCTCTATAACCTACCCAACAAGGGCATCCAGCCTCCTCAGAAGACCTTTAAGGAGGGAGATCTTGTCATTTCTCAAAAAATCCACTCCTTTGATACTGTTTTCATTGTGAGCAAAGTTGTTCTTGACATCAAGCCTATATTGGCTTCTTTTCAACTTATATCCATCGCACCTGGTTCTGCCCTCTGGGGCCAAACAAAATAAATGCAATCCTTCTCTACATGACAACCCTTCAAATACTGGAGACACCCCGAGTCTTCTTTTTTCTGGGCCACACCTCCCTAGTTCCTTCAAACTGACACTCCAAACTGAACACTCCACATAAGGTTCAAGGAGAGCAGAATTCAGTGTACAACCACACCTCCATATTCTTGGGAACCATGTCTCTCTTAATGAAACACAGGAAAGTATTACCTTTTCTTTAGCTATCACATTACCTTGCTAATAATTAACACATGTGGAACTTGAAGTCCATTAAAAGCCCCATATATTGTTCAGAACAATTTCCATCTAACTCTCTTCCTCAGCTAGGCAGCACAGTGAACACAAGCTTGTGTGACCCTGGATAAGTCACTTAATGCTATTTGCCTCAGTTCCTCATCTATAAAATGAGCTAAGAGGGTCATGAAGAGTTGGACATGACTGAAGATGACTCAACAACTACAAATGACAACTATGTCTTCCCTCCCTGTACTTTTGAAAATGATTATTTTTTAAACATAGAACAGTGTAAGGCTTATTATGTCTGCTGAATTATGCTCTGTAGCTGTTCAGTTGATATCAGTTGTGTCTGATCCCATTTGGGGTTTTCTTGGAAAAAACACTCAAGCAGTTTGCCATTTCTTTCTCCAGCTTATTTTACAGAGGAGGAAACTGATGCAAACAGTATTAAGTGTCTTGCCCAAGGTCACACAGTTAATAAGTATCTAAAGTCATATTTGAACTCAGGTCCTCCAGATTCCATGTCTGGCACTTCATCTACTGTGCCACCTAGCTGCCCTGAATTACATTTTAGATTGTCAATATTTTTTGGATTGACTCTGTTGTCAGGTATGTTAGTTATCCTTTCCTATTTTGTGTTATCTGTCAGTTTGATGGGTTTTGTCACTTATATTTTTATCCAAGTTAATGATAAAAATATTAAACAGTGTGGCATCAAACATAGATCTCTGGAATATTCTACTAAAAACCTTTGACTATGCTGGTACTAAACTATTAAAAACAATGATTCCAATCATTTAAACAATTCTGAAACCATCTAATTGTACTATTGCCTAGTATAAATCTTACTATCACGTCAAAAAGAATATTAGATTTTTTTTGTCAAAACTTTTCTAAAAATCTAGGTAAACCATATTAACAGCACTCACTCCTCAAATCTACAAGTTTAGTAATCCCATTAAGAAAAGAAATAAAGCTAAACTGGCATGACCTATTTTTGATGAAGATTTACTATTATAATCACTGCTTCAATAATTTTTCTTGTAATTCAAGTCAAGCTTATCAACATATATTTTTCAGATTCTGTTTTTTAAAAAAATAAGGGCATTTGCCCTTCTCCAATCTTGTCATAACTATCCCATTTTCCATGATCTTTCAAATATCAGTGACAGCTTTTACTGCCTTTCCATTACCCTTATAGTTCATATGCCTCCTTTCTTTGAACCCTCTGAAATCTGCTTTCTCAACTCTAGGGAACATGGCAGACTATGTCCAGATTTCCTTACTTTCACAGTCATAAGTCCATATAATAACATATCCCAACAGACATACCCTCCATAGAGGAGGGTATAAGCAGTAGGCCCACGGTGAGCAATGGAAAAGGAGAGGAAGAAATAGGTCCACTCCTACTTGCCTTATAATGTATGGATGCACCTAAGGATTTGAAATCTGGGTAAGGTTTTGTGGTTTTCTTTGAATATTACATGATTGTATGTGAAAGATCCTGAATTCCTGAAAACTATGCCAGGGCAGTACAATCTATGGTAGGCTTTCCCAAGGCTCTATCATATGGCCCCACCATTCCCTCAAGCTATATCTCCTATATCTCTCTTCTCTTTCAGAGCCAAATTCCTAGAAAAACTATGTTCATTTTTTCTATTCTTCTCTTCTCAAATCTTTGCACTCTGGCCCATAACTTCATTATTCAAGAAAAACTGCTCTCTCCAGCAGTTGCCAATGATGACAAGATGGTCTTTTCTTAATTGTTATTTGAACTCTCTGCATTATTTATCACTATGGACCACCCTCTCCTCTAGGTATACTTTCTCCTTTCTGAATTTGGTTGACACTGTTCTTTCTTATTTCTTCTGTTGGCCATTTGATTACCTTCAGTCTTTTGTGTTGGATTTCATCCATATGACATATGACACCTAACTACAAAGGAATTCCAAAATTTGGTTTTGAGTCTTTTTCTTTCTCTACACTCTCCCTCTTGGTGACTTTTATCACATCTCATGAGCTTAATTATCACCTCTATGCAGATATTTCCATATTCTAAATACCTATATAGCCAGACCTAATTTTTCTCCTGAACTCTAGTTCCATAAATCAAAAACTTATTAGACATTCCATATAGATATATCCTAGAGTTATCTCAAGCTGAATGTTTCCCATACAAAATTCTTTATTTTCCCTCTATCACCTTCCTCCTCCACTATTACCCTCCTCTCCCATCATCAGTTTCCCTATTTTTGTCTAGTCACCCAGGTTTGAAACCTAGTAGTCATGCTTAACTCCTAATTCACTCCAACTTCTTATATGCAAGAAATATTGCTTACACATGTCAGTCAATTTACTTACTCTTGTTGATTCTACCTCCCCAACATCCCTTGTATTTATCCCCTTTTCTCTATCTATATGGCTACCCTTACTTTAGGTCTTCATCACCTCTACCTTAGATTATTCCTAAAATGGGACCAGGTGAAGATTTCTCAAAAAGTCTGTGCAATAGATTAGGTCAGGCTCTAGGCCTAAATTTCAGGAAGTCACATGATCCCTATTCGCAGAGAGAACATGTAGGTCTGTACAGAGGGAAGGAATGTAAGACCCTAGGTCTAAGTTCCAGGAAGTTATGGTGACCCACAGGAAGTAGATAACATTGCTGACCATTGTCAAAGGTTACTTCCTTTTCAGTCCATCCAATGGAAAGACTGGGGTCTTTTGAAATTATATGCTTTTTCCATTTCATTAAGTCTATTTTGTAATGAATTTTCTTCAAATAATTTCTGTTTTCTTTTCCAAATCCTCTTGCAAAATTTTCCTTCCCTTTCTCCATTTTTCTTCTAGCTCTCCTTTAAGATCCTTCTTAATTTCTTCCATGAGAGCCTTGTGTGATGAGGACCAATTTATATCACCCTGTGGGGCTTCAGCTAGAGATGATCTGCTTTTAGTGACTCAGAGTTTGAAATCTGTTCTTCTGTTTCACCATAAAAACTATCTATGGTCAGAGTTCTTTTTGCTTTTAAACTCATTTAAAAAGAAATTGAGATCTGCTTTTAGGGCAAGGGAGGTTGTCCAAGCGTCCTCTACAAGCAACTGCAGCTGTGCTGGGTCAGTGCTTACTGACTTCCAGTGCTGGGTGGATGTGGCCAGGTCCCACGAGACTGATATTTTGGGGTTCACTCTTTACCTTTTGCATTTGTGTTAGATGTTTTATAACTTCTCTGCTGATCTACTGGCTTGCAACCAGGGCAGAGTAGTCAACACTAGTGTAGGTTCCTCCTGGTAGATTCTCTATGGAGCCTGTACCACTCCAGGACTCTACGCTGCCTGTGCAGGTGTCTGCTCAGCCTGCTTGAACTTGGCCCGCCTCCCTCTGTGCCTGATTGAAGCAGACCTTTTCTGGAGATCTTCAAGATTATCTTCTTCTGGTAATTTGTTGCACTTTCAATATTCATGGATTCTGTAACTCCAAAACTAATTCAGAGGCTGGATTTGTTAGTTAGTCTAAGGGTTGTGGGAGAGGTCAAGAAAAAAATGTGTGTTTGGGTGTGTTGCTATTTAACCATATTCATTATTTCTGGCTGCCTAGGCCAGGCACAATGCTGGGAGATGGGAGCTGAGAGTCTCTATGTCTGCTCAGCTGAAATGGTTGGTCCTCTTCTTGCAAGGACCAAATAAATGCTTTCTCTTTGTTTAAGAAGATGCCTCTGAGTAGTCAATTTGGTAAGGGAATCTAGAACCCATCCCACACATTCCAAAAGCCTCCTAATTGATCTGTCTCCCAGGCTTTCCCCTCTCTATTCTATTCTTCACAGTGCTACCAAAATAATTTTCCTTAAGCACATCATTCATCTACTTCAAAACAAAACAAACTAGTGATTCCCCATTAGTTTTAAAATCAAATACAACAAAGAGATTGTGGGCTTATTTTGGTCACAGCAACCCAAGAAATGGATCAAAAAATACATTGCATTTATGACAAAATATGGCAATAAATGTACAGGAATAAATCCTGTTTAGGCCTACAATAGAAGACTACCTGCCTCCCAGAAGACACAGTAATAACATTTATTAGGTTAAAAGCATTGGAAAGGACAAAAATAAATCCAAAACTATGTGTTAATAAGTATCTATTTTTCAGACAAAGAGCATTTAAGTAATTTACTTTGCAAATGCAAAACCAAGGCCAAGAACAGGAAATTATTTGCCATGGGATACAACAAATTATGCCCCATGGGCTTGAAGGTCAACTCCTAAGACCAAGATGACATACAGGATTTTCTCTGAGAGAAACCATCAAGAAACAAGTCTGCTCCTAGAAGATACTAACAGCTTAATTTCAATTCAGTACACCAATCTCTAATGTTAGGCAACTCTGGAACTTTGAATACAGTAAGAATTCAAATACCATGTGAACCAACAGGAAACACAGCAGTCTTTGGAGCCTGTGAGCTCTTCCATATTGCTCTGCTCTCCCTGGGCCACCCACATCGCAGCTAACCTTTTTATGCTCATCAACTCCTTTATTTTCCTGCTGCTATTTGTTCTCTTCAAATACCCACACACCAAAGAGGAAATGTAAAAGCTGGCCTGGTTCAAATGAAGTGCTATCTGACATCTCTCCTGAAAAAATGCTTAGAGGCAATAATTTGGGGATTTGGATCAATTTTCCAACTTCCATAAACTTAAAATAGAGAATAATTCACTAAGTGGGCCTAATATAAAAAGATATATTATTTTAAGTTGTGTTGATAAATGTTCTTTAATTTTTTTTAAAGAGTCAAAGGTTGGAATCTTGATCACAACTGGAAATAATGTGTTATATGATAAAGTAAAAAGAATTCTGGATTTGGAGGCAGAGAACCTGGATTCAAATTCTAACCCTATGAAAAGAGGATAAAGGTAACAAGTCACTTTACTTTTCTTGGTCTATTTCCTCATCTAAAACATAAAGAATTCAGCCTAGTTGACCTCCAAGGTTGATTGTAAATCTAAATGTATGAGCCTAGGACTCCTCAGGGCCTCAGTTTCCTCATTTGTTAACATGAAGCAGCTAGATCTCGGCAATCATGCCCAGATGTAAATTTATGAACCTTTGAATTGGGGGCTAATTGACAGAGAGGTCCCACTCAAGACTGGCATACCTGTCCAGAGCTGCAGCTCCAAGACGTTGTTTGATGTTGTCACTGGTCAATAGCAAGACTGGGCCTGAAATACAGGAATGTCCATGAGTATTTTCTAAGTACCCACAAAACATGCAAGGACCTTTGCTTTTTAAAAAAAACAGTTTTATTTTCTGTTCTAAATTCTTTCCCTCCTCTTACTTTGTCCATTGAGAAGACAAGAAAACCAAAACTCATTATTAATAAAAACTCAAACAAAACAAATTCCTTTATTAGCTACGTCAAAAAGAAAAAAAAAAGGAAGGAAGGAAGGAAAGAAAAAAGGAGAAAGGAAAACAAGAGGGAAGGAAGAAAGGAAAGAAGGAAGGAAAAGAAAAAGAAACAGAAGAAAATACATTTCAATTTGTTCTTGATTTCTCTCTGTAAATTGATAACACATTTTATTACAAGTTTTTTTGATGTGTGGTCATTATATTGATTAGAGTTACTAAGTTTTTCAAAGTTAATTATTTTTACATTATTGCTATTATTGTATAAATTGTTCTTCTGGTTCTGCTTACTTCATTTTGTCAATTCATATAAGTTTTCCTAGGTTTTTCTAAAACCACGCCTTTATAGCATAACAGTATTCCATCACATTCACATAGCCTACCTTGTTCACTTGTTCACTGCTGCTATTTGTTCTTTTCAAATACCCACATACCAAAGAGGAAGCTTCTAATTTTTTGCTACCACAAATGGTAGCTATAATTTAGTTTTTAAATATGGCTTTTTTTTTCTCTTTGTTGATTAGAGAATGCAGCCATGAACTCTAAAACATCCATTTTAAAAAGGAGTTCATTTCAAACATCTCATTTCTCACCAGAATGTACTACTTTGGAATATTTCTGAATTCTCAATTCACTTCAATAAATATTTTGTGTCAGATAATTTTGCCTATTATGTGTCAGACTATGCTTCTCTCCCATGCTCCAATTTTAGGTACTTATTTAAGCCCATTCCTGCCATGCCCGCTCACACTCCTCCCCAGCTTTTTTGTGTCTTTTCCCATTAGACTATAAGCTCCTTGAGGATTGGGATTGCCTTCTTTCCTTCCTTCCTTTCCTTCATTTCTATCCTTAGTATTTCATATAATGACTGACATATAATAAATACTTAATATAGTTTATGACTATTAACTATTGAGAAGAGATATGGCAGAAAAGCACTGATCACTCTAGTTCTGAGTTTTATCCTTGTCAGAAAGAAAAAAATAAAATTCACTTTCTTCCCACTTTTGATGGGGTAAATTATGAGTTGTTTTGTTTGGTTTCCCTTTCCTACTTAGAAATGTGTTTCTGGAGTAAGTGAACTACCTATTAGCTTTAAGGGACAGAAAGGAGGGAAGGAAGATAAGAATAGGAAGACTGTTACCAGCACTGACAATTTGAGGTGTTGATTCAGGACACAAGAAAACAGAACAACACATTTGGCATTTTAAATGATCTCATTTACCCAAAGAACTAACCATGATCTGGATTAATAAAAATCTAAATAGTTAGAAAATGTAAATCAGAGAGAAAATACAGAGGCATGATAATATGTTGTCTCAATATATCTGCAGATATTCTACTTTGCAAAATTCTACATAAATTAGACAGGTTATCAGAAAGGTAGGTTATATCACGTGGATAAATTTTACAAGAAACAGGAACACATACTCTATCAAGGGCTCCTTTTCTCCTATATAGTCACGATTTTCCTTGTTAGACCAAGAACTAAATCTATTCATATCAGCCCTTAAAACCATGTTATACTTGTAAATTCCATGCACTAGGCATCTGCCAAAGCTAATTTAACACCTCATATAAATTTGCCAGCAAAATCCAGGGGATGGGAGCAAGCCATTAAATTAAAAATCTTTTTTTTTTTTTCTTAAATACTCTCAAGACAAGAATCACAGATGCATGACACAGAGCCTGGAAAGTGGGAAGAGGCCACATACCCAATAGAGGAATAATTAAAGTTTAAGAAAAAAAAAAAAAAAAAAAAGGTCATCTAATACCACATCTTGGCCAAGGGGAAGCAGTGCTAGGAAGTGGTATTACAGAACAGGGAGAAGAATCCAGGTGTCCTTGCTCTTACCTCAGTGATCTCTTTTTACATTTCAAAAATCACCAGGAGAAACTCCTTGGCAATGAAAGAAATCACTTTGTCTTACACATTAGTAAATCCATCCACTTGAAATAACTCATCTCCAATAGAGGAATATAAGCCTATTTTAAAAGAATATGCTATTTAAAATGATGTGTTATGCATATAAATTTAGAGTATCAGATCCTGGAATATTTTTTCCAAGGGAAGTGGTAGAAGTTTGGGACATTTAAATCTAAACCTGACAAAACAGAAGATATCGTATTACTGGCAACTTCCTAAAGTAGCTCCAGGGAAGAGAGCTCCTCCACCAGTAACCGTGATAATATGAGATTTTTCAAGCAGGCAGAGACCTGTCTCTTAGATCCTTAAAATACACACAGGAAAAGGCACATGACTAAAATTTTTGTTTTATTTGCAAGGAAACTAAGGCCCAGAAAGAAAGCAAAATTCAGTAAACTGAGACACAAACTAAAACTTCCTAAACTCTTTGCTTCCTGTGAGTCTGCTGACCAACTTTTCCTGGATACTCTTTCTGCTCTAGATTTTTTATGACTTTGCTCATATCTCTCCTATCTCTTATCTCAACTTTCTCTGTCTCTCTCTGCCTCTCTGTCTGTCTCTCCCCCACACACACTCTACTCCTCTTCTTTTGGTTTTTCGTCATGCTGCCTAACTGTAGATATGCCCCAAAGTTCTATGTGGGCCCTTCACTCTTCTTTCTCTATATTCTCTCTCTCTTATTAACTCCATCAACTGCCATATATTTAATTACTGTTTCTATGCAAATAACTTCCAAATCTAGATATCCAGCCTCAGTCTCTTCCCTGAGCTTCAGTCCTAGATCATCAATTGCCTACTAGACATTTCAAGCTGGATGCCTAGGTGATATCTTAAATTTATCACTTCTAAAACTGAATTCATTCTTTCCTCCTAAACCCTCCCCTCTTCCAAACTTCCTTATTTCTGTCAAAAGCACCATCATCCTTCCAGTGTCTCAGGTTTGAGAACCTCCTGGACTCCTGATTCCCCCTTACCCCATGTATCACTCCAAACTTTGCCATTGCTATATAGCATTTCTTTCTTTTTTTTTTTTTTTTTTAATACTTTTTATTTACCAGATATATGCATGGGTAATTTTACAACATTAACAATTGCCAAACCTTTTGTTCTAATTTTTCCCCTCCTCCCTCCCCCAATGGCAGGTTAACCAATATATGTTAAATATGTTAAAGAATAAATTAAATACAATATATGTATCACATGTCCAAACAGTTGTTTAGTATAGCATTTCTTTTTTAAAATATTCAAACTTTTTATTTTCAAAAACATCTTTATAAAAGTCAATAACCTAATGTTCTCATTGATAAAGCAATTTTCATGATCTTGGAATAAGGACAAAGTAATTTTACAATTGTGTTTTTTTCCTTCTCTATAAACACATTAGCTGATGGCCAGCTTAAAGAGATTCTCAAAAATTGTCTCATTTGCTTCCTAACTTTCAGACACTAGATAGATAAATAAAGAGATAGGCAGGTAGGTAGATGACAGATAGATAGACAGGGAGGGAGGGAAGGAGATAGAGAGACAGAAAGAGAGAGATACATGCACATGGGGTTGTTGGGAAAAGGGAAGGATTTATGATAAGTGGTGATATTTAACTGTCTTTCATAGGAAGCAGACTGATTAAGCCCAGGAATTAAGTTTCTTTCAATATTTCTTTCCTCATCTCTCCCTCCAGATCAATTAAGATACTGTATTTTCTTTTATGAATAACTCTGCTATATTTATCTCTCTCTAAAAGCAGTGGAATCATCCTTTATTGAGATATATATTACGATACACCAAACCCCTTCTCTCCACTCACACAGAGCTGTCACCTTAGTTCAGGCCAATATTACTGCCTCACTCTCCTAAGTGGTCTTGCTACCTTGCCTCTTTCCACCCTATACACTGCTGACAGTGCAAACAAGTGCAAATACAACCATGTGACTGCCCTACTTGATATTCTGGTGGACTCTCGAGTCAAATTGAAATCCAGTCCTCTATCTTTTAAAGTCCTTTACGTAACACCTAACCCCAACTGGCTGGCCCTGGTAACTACATAGCACAGCGGATAGAATGCTGGACCTACAATCAGAGAGACTTGAGTTCAAATCTAGTCTGAGACACTAGATATGTAATCCTAGGTATACCATTTAGCCTTGGAAATATTTTCATAAAGAGGGGATAATAATAGCACCTACCTCCCAAGATTATTGTGAGGATCAAATGAAATGACATTTGTAAAGTGCTTGGTAACCATAAAGCACTATGTAAATATTAGTTGTTATGATCTTTCTAATCTCATTGGACATTAGAAGGGGAAGAAGCATTTATATGGCGCATACTACATGTCAGGAACAAAGCTAAACAATTTGCAAACATTATGTCAATTGATCCTCACAACTTTGGGAGATAGGTGATTTTATTATTCCCAGCTTACAGTTGAAGAAACTGAAACAGACCCTGACAAGGGTCATACTGCTAATGTTTTGTTATTTTTATTTTCAGTTCCAAATTCTACCCTCCATCCCTTCCCCCCCATCCACTGAGAAGGCAGGAATCATATGATACTCTTTATATATATGAAGTTATTCAAAATACATTTCCACATTACTGGGGAGAGGGAAGGCAAGAAAAAAAAGTGAAAAAATATGATTTAAACTGCTCAGACTTCATCAGTTCTCTTTCTAGATAGCATATTTCATCATGAGTCCTTTGGAACTCTCATGGATCATTGTTCTAGTTTAGTTCATTTCATTTTGCATCAGTTCATATAAACTATCCTCTTCATAATTTCTTAAAGCACAAACACATATATGTATTATTAAATTTATATATATATGTTTTTAATATGTACTTGTATCCCCTTTTCAAATGTAAAATCATTATGAGTAAGGATTATTTTATTCTTTGAAACTGTATCCCCATCATGTGGAACAGTGCCTGGCATCTAGCACCTAACTACTTGTTAGTTGATTGATTATTGAAACTTATAATTGTAAAAGGTACATGAGCAATGGCCTTTTGGCTTTCGGTCTGTACAGGACTTCTATCTGATAACTTGTGAAACAGCCTGTACTTTCACAAATGTAGCTGTGGCCCCTGATGAACCAGCCCAAATAGCTCTGTAAGCAGACACGGCATACTGTGCTGTACTTCCTGAGCTGGGAATGTTATCTGTGCACACCTGGATCAAGTTATTGGCATTACCTAGGGCTGTTACCAGTTCTACTAGTCTACTACAACTCCTTCCTCAGGAGACTGGTTATAGTGTAGTTTTAACATAAGATAATTACAGGGTTCTAGTCTTTTTCCTCTCCAATCCATCCTTCATACTCCTGCCTAACATAATCCCTCTTAGGCAAAGATCTGGTCATGTCATTATTTTGCTCAAAAGTCTTTGTTGTTGATGTTCAAGTATGCCAGCTCTTTGTGAACTCATATGGAGTTTTCTTGGCAAAGATATTAGAGCAATTTGCCATTTCTTTCTCCAACTCATTTTACAGATGAGGAAATTGAGGCAAACAAGATTAAATGACTTGACTAGGCCACACTGCTATTAAGTGTTTGAGGCCAGATTTAAACTTAAGAAGATGAGTCTTCCTGACTCCAGGCCCAGGATTCTATGCATTATGGCACCACCTTCCTGTCAATCCTCCAAAATCTTTAGTGGTTCCCAATAAATAAAGTTCAAACTAATTTTCCTGTCAATCAAAGTCCACTCTGTTCCCATCCTACCTTTCTGTCCATGTTTTGTATTGTTGTCCTTCACACACTTTATGATCCAAAGTGAACCACTGTCTGTTCCCTCAAAGTGCCCATACTCTCTCATTTCTATATATTGACATATCGTTTTCTGTGCTTGCAATGCCCTCCATCCTCACCTCACTTCATTTGCGGTATCCCTTCCCATCTTCCACAGCCCATTCCTACTCCCACCTCCTCTCCAAGCTTTCTCTGCATCCTGTAGTGAAGACCCTCCAATTTGAGGGCTCACGAAACCCTTTGCTTTGCATCTCTCTAATGAGACAGTTGGGGGCTCAGCGTTTAGAGAACAAGGTCTGATGCGAAGACCTAAATGCAAATCTAGCTTCAGAGACATGCGACTGTGGGCAAGTCACTTTATCTCTGCTTGACAAAATGGATACATTGGCGAGGGAAAGGGTGAGCCACTCCAGCATCTTTGCCAACAAAACCCCAAATGGGGCGACAAAAGGGTGGACATGGCTGAACAACAAATGAAACCATTATATAATATTATTATATATTTGCCTTTACAGTTATCTGCCTTTACATCTCCTTTTTCCCTTACTAGTAGTTAACATTTAGAAAGCACTTCCTATGTGTCACACACCATGTTAAGTGCCTTTACTAAACCGTAAATACCAGGAAGGCAAGCATAGTGGCTTAAACTAAACTTTTTTTTTCTCTCATAAAAGTGCTCTGCACACAACAGACACTTAAAACGCATTCTGAATGAATGAATTTTGGTTCTGAACATCTTCTACATCTCTTTTCAATTCATCCTTGGTGAAGTGATTCTCTTTTGATGAAATAGCTACAGTAGCAACTAGTCAAAAGACTGAAACTGCGAGGCTTTTCACTGCCAGACTCAGCAATGACTCGTAGGGTAAGGTTTCTGGTAGCCCTGAATTATAACACACAATTCTAAGAGTTGGAGGAGAATCTTACATCCTAGCTCAGAATCAGCATCACAGAACTAAAGATCTAGATTCAGAAGGTATCTCTTAGACCACTGAGTACAACTTTCTTATTTCACAGATAAAGAAACTGAGGAGTTACATGACTTGCTTAAATCAGAAGACCCAAGTTCCTGGAGCAGGTGTTAAAGGTTTTTGTTAGACTTTTAAATTTTTTTTTAAATTAATAAGTGCTTCCTAGTGCTAATAGCAACTTCCTAGTTGGGTGATGTTATGCAAATCATTTTGAATCTCATTTATAGAATGGGAAAATAATACTTGTATTATCCATTTCACAGGGTTCCTTTGTTGAAAGGGAAGTACTTTATGAATTTTAAAAGAAATGTGAATCATAATGAAGATGTAGCAAATAAAAAAAATTCTAATTTTTTAAAGCTCTTTCTGCAAAATGGTACCTTTATTCATTTACTTGAACCAAATACACATGTTTAAAAGTGTTTGGGAACTATGTAAGAGGAAAAAGTATATTATCACTTGCCAGAACACAAGAAAAACTTCTAGAAATCCTCCTTTCCCTTGGGGGTGAAATCTGATTTGTGTGGCTTAGAAACAAAAGTGGCAATGTTGATTTCCCCAGAGGTGAGGTAGGGGAGGAGAAAAAGGAGGGCTAGTGCATCTTGTAAGTCCTACATACTGGCAAGCAGACAACTGATGATTCAACTACACAAGAATCTCTTCTTACCTTTTTTGGGCTACCAAAGGAGTTGGGGCACAATAAAAGCTAAAGAGAATTCTCAACTCTTTATCCTCCCAGATCTGCTAGATTTGGGATGAGTTATCTCATTTTGGCAGGCATAAATTTTCTTAAGTTGGAGACCTTTGTCTGAGACTAATGCAAGTAGCTTTGTTCTGGGCACATTTCAGCTATCCTAAATTATATTTCCTGGAGTTAGAAACAGCTAAAGCATTTGCCAGTTCATTCTACTTTCCTAAAAATAAAGAATATAGTCTTTTTTTAAAAAACATATACAATTCTTCTGTCCATATTTCTACAATTATCATGCTATAAAAGAAAAATCAGATCAAAAAGGGAAAAAATGAGAAAAAACAAAAAGCAAGCAAATAACAAAAAAAGGTGAAAATAATATATTGTGATACACAATCAGTCCCCACAGTCCTCTCTCTAGATGAAGATGGCTCTCTCCATCACAAGCCTATTGGAACTGGTATAAATCATTTCATTGTTGAAGAGAGTCATGTCCATCAGAATTGATCTTCACATAATCTTGTTGCCGTGTATAATAATCTGCTGGTTCTGCTCACCTCACTCAGCATCAGTTCCTGTAAGTCTCTCCAGACCTCTCTAAAATCATCCTGCTGATTGTTTCTTACAGAACAATTATATTCCATAACATTCATATACCACAATTTATTCAGCCATTCTCCAACTGATGGGCATCTGCTCAGTTTCCAATTCCTTGCCACTACAAAAAAGGCTGCCACAAACATTTTTGCACATGTGGCTCCCTTTCCCTTTTTATGATAAAGAATATATTCTTTTTTCCCTTTCTTTTTTATTAATTTTATAATTATAAAATTTTTGACAGTACATATACATGGGTAATTTTTTACAACATTATCCCTTGCACTCCCTTCTGTTCCAAATTTTCCCCTCCTTCCCTCCACCCCCTCCCTTAGATGGCAGGCAATCCCATATATGTTAAATATGTTATAGTATATTCTAGATACAATATATGTGTGTAGAACCGAATTTCTTATTGCACAGGAAGAATTGAATTCAGAAGGTAAAAATAACCTGGAAAGAAAAACAAAAATGCAAACAGTTTACACTCATTTCCCAGTGTTCCTTTTCTGGCTGTCCATCATTGATCAATTGGATCTGAATTAGATCTTCTCTTTGTTGAAGATATCCACATCCATCAGAATTGATCATCATATAGTATTGTTGTTGAAGTATATAATCATCTCTTGGTTCTGCTCATTTCACTCAGCATCAGTTCATGTAAGTCTCTCCAAGCCTCTCTGTATTCATCCTGCTGGTCATTTCTTACAGAGCAATAATATTCCATAACATTCATATACCATAATTTATCCAACCATTCTCCACTTGATGGGCATCCATTCATTTTCCAGCTTCTAGCCACTACAAAAAGGGCTGCCACAAACATTTTGGCACATACAGGTCCCTTTCCCTTCTTTAGTATTTCTTTGGGATATAAGCTCAGTAATAGCAGTGCTGGATCAAAGGGTATCCTCACAGTTTGATGACTTTTGGGGTATAATTCCAGATTGTTCTCCAGAATGGCTGAATTCTTTCACAGCTCCACCAACAATGTATTAGTGTCCCAGTTTTCCCACATCCCCTCCAACATTCATCAT
Organism: Sminthopsis crassicaudata; assembly: GCF_048593235.1. Lineage (NCBI taxonomy): Eukaryota > Metazoa > Chordata > Mammalia > Dasyuromorphia > Dasyuridae > Sminthopsis > Sminthopsis crassicaudata. The sequence goes on from NC_133618.1 coordinate 257,045,049, forward strand.
TATTTTTTCCTGTCATCTTAGCCAATCTTACAGATGTATAGTGGTATCTCAGAGTTGTCTTAATTTGCATTTGTATGATCAATAGTGATTTGAAACACTCTTTCACATGAGTGGAAATAGTTTCAATTTCATCATCTGAGAATTGTCTGTTTATATCCTTTGACCATTTAGCAATTGGAGAATGGCTTGATTTCATATAAATTAGAGTCTGTTCTCTATATATTTTGGAGATGAGGCTAAAGAATATATTCTTAACAAAGAATATTTAACCACAACAACCTGCTGTAGATTGTTGTGAAGTAGGTATCACAAGTAGATCCATTTAACAACTAAGGCTCATAAAATGGCTTGTCTAAGACCACACAGCCATTAAATAGAGACTCAACATCTGACTCCAAGGCCAACATGTTTTCCATTTTGCCATAGTTGCCTGTTATAAAAACAAATGTCAAGGTACAACTGAAAAAAATTTTAAAAGGGCATTTGTATGATCTTAGGTAAGACCCTTACTCTCCCTGGGCCTCTATGTTCTTAATCTGTAAAATGGAGGCCAGGTCCGTCCCCATTCAAAATCCCATGATCATTTTTCTGGGATTCACTAGGACCAGGAGAAATCTTTCCATTTTTACTGTCTTCAAATATTAAAAAATGCTTGTCAATTGATTAATTGATAGATGCAAGATAGGTGAAAGCAGACATTAGAAATCTGAGGTGACACTTGCTATTTATTATTCACATACAGACTCTTTGGAGAATAGTGTTATGATGAACATTCATTGGAATAGGATCCTGTCTACTGGGAATCAATTCTTCAAGTTGATCTCAAATGAAATACTGAGTGAGGTTTGTGACCAGGAGCAAAGAAAGATTTTGTTTTTGCTCATATGCACATTGATGCCATAGCCTGCTAAGTTTTCCAAAGGACAGGAAATACAATTTGACATCAAGAATGAGGTATCTTGATATATCTCTAGGCAAAAATCTACAATAAATATGAAGTTGGAGCTTTATTCCATTAAGGACAGAATGAATTTGTTATGGTCTTATTTCTTACTTGGTCAAGCTTCAGGCATCACTCAATAAAGTTTGCTCTGAAAGGCTGGCATATAGGATAGAGGTGGCAGTTAAGAAAGCCACTGAAACAGGTTTGTTGCTAACTATAGTGTTCCATTTGGAGACTAAGAAAAAATGGTCCCTTTCTCAGTCATGATGGCAATCTCCAGATTTCTACAAACTACTGTTCAAATCAACATTTGTTCAAATCAACAGCTGTCCAATCCCTGGACAGCTCCAGGGAAGGCTTGGGCTATTAAATTTAAAAGATAGAGTCCTTGGAACTCCAAATTTATTATTTCTTTGGAGAATACACAACTGTAAAATAACCTTACAGGTCATCTTGAGTGTAAGGCTACAAAGTATAAATAAAAGACTGTAATATAATGAGATAATTACAAATTATGCTTCTGACTTTTCATAAATCTTCATGGCTTTGTTAGTAAATTGGGTAATAATCTTCATCACAGTTATTTATAATAATTCATGAGATCAGGATTGTAAAGTGTAATAATCCACTTCAGAGATAAAGTATCTGGCAGTCAGTTCTGAACAGTGGAATAAGGACTGTGACCCTGCATATATTGCTAAGTTCTTTTGGGACTGGGGACAATTTCTGACTAGAGGTCATTTGCTATATACAATGGAAAGAATGTGAGGTTAGGAGCTGAATTTGAACCCTGACTACTTTTTATTAAACAGGGTGGTCTTAATTAAGGAAGAAACCTCATTTCTGTGGAATCCAGGTTTCTCATCTATAAATGAAGAAGTTAAGCTAAACAACCACCAAGATCCCTTCCATTCTCTCAATATATGGGCCATTGACCTCATAGTAAGATACTGTAAAGAATCTGTTCCCAGTACTCATAAATCAACCCATCCTTAAAGTACAGACTCTAGCTTCCATCTTTCCCAAAACTCCACAGAGCCAAGAAATCTCAGCTTAAGCCTTGGGGAGGAAAGAAAAGGAGACCAGCAGTGAACTGCTCCTGTGTATTTTTATAAAAGCTTTTAAAAACATGTTTTACAAGGAAATAAGACTAAACTGTTTATTAGATGAGGTCAATAGATACCTGAGAGTCAACCATATGAATGAGCTTTTCCTTTGAGTTAAGGAGCAGCACTTGAAGTTGGGAAGAGCTAAAAAAGAAATACCTGCATCAAATCTAAAAATAGAAAACAACGATGTCAAAAAATTAGAGGAAAAACTAATTTTTCTCCCCCTATTTAGATCTGAAAAAAATCCAGGCAAGAATCCAGAATATACTGACTTCTGCTTATACCCGTCAGCAGCAGAGGCTTGAGGATGTGAGCAGGGATTTGGGGGGAGGGGGAAGATGAGTTGCTTGATGAAAAACTAAAATAGTAACAGCAACAGCCAAGCCTGGTACCTATCTAGCACCTTCTTTCCCAGGGTCAAAAGTGCAGCACAAGCATCCTCAGAGATGATTTAATGAAGAGGAGAAAAGGGGAATAATAGAAGCAATGTACTTAAAAAAAAAACCCACAAACTCTAGCTGCATTTGCAATGACTCATACTGAAATGCATGGTGAGCTCTCTCCTTTTATAGAATGGAAAGGATCTAAGGAGCCAAATCTCTATCTCTGGACACAGACTAAATGAACCTCTGGTTTGTTTGAGACCAAAAAGATCATTTATTTTTGGTTCAGTTTGCTCCTATTTCATCCCATCAGAGAACTGTAGTAAAGAGGGGGCCAGGCCAGGCCAGGATACAATGGCAAGAGAGCTGGAGGTTGAGAAACAAACAAAACAGCACAAAATAACAAAATGGTGGTGTTGTTTTTTTAAAGCTATAATGGGGGATAGAAGTGGATCCAAGACTCAATAGGACTGCAGTTAGAACAGGTGTGGGTCGCTGATGATGGAAAAGATAGAGGAGGCGGTCAATTCGTAATTCACATCTATGTTCTCTGCCAAGGAAAACTACCTTTATAACTGGAAAGGAGAGAGTAATGGTTAAAAGGAAACTGATCCTTAAAATAAGCAAAGAAATAGAAAAGTACACTTCTAATTATCCCAGATGAATTCATTTGGCCCAGATGAACAACAATGAGACCTTGAAAGAACAGGTGGATGAAATTGTTAAGTCTAATATCAAAGACTTTTGAAAAATCTTGAAGAATAAGAATGGTGCTGCAAGTCTAGAGGAAAACAAATACTGTTCCAATTTCTTTAAAAAAAAAAAAAAAAGATAAAAAACAATGTAGAAAACTTTTGGCCAGTGAGCTTAACTTTTATTCCTGGGAAAATTCTAGGATGAAAGATTAAAAAGATGGCTAGTGAATATGTAGAAAAAGAAGCAGTGATTATAAGATATAGTTTCATCAAGAACAGATATTGCCAGAAAATAAAGTTTTTGATAAGTTAATAAACTCATAAATAGGTAAATATTTTATATTGAGCTTACCTAGATTTTAACAAAGTATTTGATAAAATGTCTCATGTTATACTTGGAGAAAAGATGGAAATATGTGGACTAAACATTATAATTAGCTGGATTCAAAACTGAATTAATGGTGGGCCTGAAAAGTTGAAAATGATTTAATGTCAATGAGACAAAATATCCCCAGTGGTATGCCCTAGGATCACTGATAAGTGGTATGAATGACTTAAATAAAGTCATTGGTAGCATATGTATCCAATTTACAAATAATAAAAAGATGGAAAGGAGTTCTAATACATCGGATGAGAATCAGGAACTAAAATGAGCTTGTTAAGTTAGAGCACTGTTTAATAAGCTGAAATTTAATCAAGATAAATGTAAAAACTTACACCAGGATAGAAAAAAATTCATCTTGACAAGTACTAAATGGAGAGGTATGGTTAGATAGCAGTTTGCCTCAGAAAATAGCTTGTCTCATTTCATTTATGGAGAAGGTCCATCAAAGAAGAACCAAAAAAAGCTAAAAAGGATCTTAAAAGGCATGTGGCCCAACCACCAGAGATTAAGCAACTTGTCCAAGATCATACAGTTAGTAAGGGGTTGTGCTAGGTAGGCTCTCTGAGTCCAAATCCAGGGTTCTTCCCAACTGCCTCTAAGATTTGAGGGTTTTTTGTGAACTGAAAATTGAATGAGTTAGCAATTTGGTGTGACAGCCAAAGAAGCTAAAATATATGACCTCTACCTTTACCTTAATGGAAGCTATAGGAGAGATCAGTATGGAGTTTATTTCAGGCATGAGAAATCTGTGAAAAGGCCTAAAGAGGAGAGATGTAAAATTATACTTCATGGGACATCTGGTAGGCTACTTTAACCTGAATGTATAATGTGAGTGAAACAGAATAATAAGAAAACAAATCTAGAAAGACAAGTTAGAATCAAAATGAGGAAGACTTTAAATCTCAGGGTAGGCAGTTTGCATATCATAGCAGAAGTCACAGGGAACCAATGAAGAATTTTAAACAGATCTAGACAGTCAGAACTGTGACACAAAGACTATTTTAGTAGCTGTAAAAAAGAATGAGTAGAAGCAATGAGATTAATTACAGTAGGATCCAATCTATTAGAATGTAACTTTCTTGAAAGAAATGTTTCTCATTTGCCTTCATATTCCCAATAGATGCTTACTAAATTAATTCTCTTTCTTGTTCTTCTCCTCCTTCTTCTTCAGCAATTGGGGTTAAGTGACTTGCCCAGGATCACATTTAGTGTCAAGTGTCTGAGGTCAAATTTGAACTCAGGTCTTCCTGACTTCAGGGCTGGTGCTATGTCCACTGTGCTATTTAGCTTCCCCACTTAATTTTTTTTTTCTAAGTTTTAAAACAGAGATGGCATGTGACCTCAAATTTTCTAAGAATACTACTCACAACAAATTGGCAAGGATGATGAATAGTTCACATCACTTTCTCTGTATAGGTTGTTAGCCAGTAAATAATTACTAAGTCCCTAGTAAGTGCCAAGCATTGGAAATACAAAGAAAAAACAAAATATAGCCTCTGACTTCAACCTAATGAGGGAAGACATCACATAAAATGAATCTGAAAAGAGGAGGGAAGTGTAAATGGAGGGTAATTAACTGTCCAGAGGATTGTAACTGGGTGGGAAATGAGATAGTCCTAAAGTGGCAGATAGATGCACCACAGTTTGTAATGCCTTAATATCCTGGGGTCTGAATACACTGCTTGGTCTCATGATCAGTAACAATTTAGATATTTAAAAATTATCTTCCTTGCCATAACTCTATGAGATGAATCATTCAAACTTGATTATCCCTAGAGCCATGCCTCAATTAATAGTCAAAAGATATGAAGAATCTATCAATAGCCATATCTTCAAAAGTGCATTAAATCATTAATAATTAGAAAAATGCAAATTCAAAGAACTCTGAGGTATCATTTTGTACCTATCAGATTTGCCAAATTGACAAAAAAAAAAAAAAAAAAAAAAAGGAAAATAACAAATACTAGAAATGATATGGGAAAACAGGTATACTAAATGCACTAGTGGCAAAACTATGAACTAGTTCAACCATTCTGGAAAGCAATTTGGAACCATGCCCAAAAAGCTATTAAACTGTATATATATCCTTTGGCCTAGCAAGCTGATATTATGCCTCTTTCCCAAAGAGATTCAAGAAAAATGAAAAGGACTATTACACACAAAAGTATTTATAGCAGTGGTTTTGTGGTAACAAAGAATTAGATAGTGCTGGGATATCAATCAATTAGGGAATAATTGGACAAATTAAAAGTATACAAATGTAGTGAAATACTATTGTGCTTTAAGAAATGATAAAAGGGAGGATTTCAGAAAAACCTGTGAAAACTTACATGAATTGATTCAAAGCAAAGTGAGAATTAGACCAATTTATAAAATAACAACAATATTATAAAGACAACTTTGAAAGACTTAAGAATTCTGACCAATACAATGACCAATTACAAATCCTCTTCATGAAACATTCTATCCTTTTCCAGATAAAGAGCTGATAGACTCAGAGTACAATTGGAAGTATGCTTTCTTTTATCTTTCTTTCTGACAAGGCTGAGGGAATTTATTTTGTATGACTCCACAAATATATAATAGGTTTTGTTTTTCTTATCTTCTCAATGGAAAAGAATTTGTAACTGAAAACAAAATAAGACTGAATTTTTAAAAAGTAAAAAGAAAGAAAACAAACTATATCATCAGAACTAGGATTTGAATCCAGCACTCTTGTCAAAGATAAATTATTTTATGTCCTGCTATACTTCATTGTATTAACAGTTGGTTAAGCTGGACTCTGGCCTCCTGAAACCCATGTCTCAAACTCAATATAAACAAGACAGAGGGAGGGAGGGAGGGAAGGAAGGAAGGAAACTTACAGATTTTCAAAGAGGAAACAGCCAGCTGCATGGCTGGCTTTTTGGTTTTCTGGGTTTTGTTTTGTTGTTTTTTTCTGTTTTATACTACCAAATGGAAGACCAACTCCTTTCTCTTATCAAAATGGTCTCAATTAAAAAAAAAAAAAAGCTTTTGAAAACCATAGACTGTATATTAACTACTGTTCACTGCAAAACACTCTCAACTTTGAATCTTTTTCAATCCTTCTGAAATCATTATCCAAGGCTTTTACCACCTTTCTCTTGATAAAAAGACAACATAACCCATTGTACCAGCTGGTGAAGGTGCTGCCAATCTTTCTAATTACTGGAACATGAAATAATCATGTGTTCTGCTTTAATGCTTTTTCTCAACTGACTGGAATAGATTGGTGTGAAATAAAGAATGGCTCAAATAATCTTAGAAGCCTCCTTTGAATTATCCATCTGTATAAGGGACACTGAAAAAAAAGTCCAAAAAAAAGGAGCAACTTCAAAAATAAAAGGTTTTTCCTAGCTAATTAATAACATCATTCATGTTTATATTGTTTTTCATTATTTACAAGGTGGTATGCATAACACAATGTGATTGAGGTATAGGCACCAAATGATGAGATTTAAGAGAGCAATGGCATCAAAAATTGGGGTTTGGCCCCAAATGTTCATGTGAAGAATTCACAATGGCCACTGAATGGAAAATTTGATATTTCTTCAAAAGGAAAACTATAAATTAACAAGCTATGGGATCAGGTTCCTATTTTCCTCTGCCTTTTCTCATTGGTAAATAGTTCCCAGGATATGGGTCAGATGGACCAATTTTGGGAGGGTGTAAAGCAAACTGACTCAGCCCTAATCTTCTAGCCCATGTGTTGAAAGCATAAGTCTCAGGGTCAGTAAAAGACATGTCCTTGTTTAAATTTGAATTTAGGTGTTGCTTCCCCATTCGCTTAGAATCTCTCTGTCTCTCTCTGTCTCTGTCTCTGTCTCTCTTTCTCTCTCTCTCTCTCTCTCTCTCTCTCTCTCTCTCTCTCTCTCTCTCTGTGTCTCTCTCTCTCTCTCTGTCTCTCTCTGTCTCTGTCTCTCTCTCTCTGTCTCTGTCTCTCTCTCTCTGTCTCTCTGTCTGTCTCTCTCTCTCTCTCTCTCTCTCTCTCTCTCTCTCTCTCTCTCTCTCTATATATATATATATATATATATATATATATATATATATATATATATATATATATATATATACATATATATATATATAGAGAGAGAGAGAGAGAGAGATAGATAGATAGATAGATAGATAGATATAGCCTCTGCCGCCTATGCTCAGTGCCTCACATTTCACCCCTCAAATGGTGAGAGTGATTGCCTGCTTCTCAAGAGAATGCAATAAACTTTCTCCTTACACCTTGAGAGATCTCTGAGATTTATTGGGTGGGTTGCATACCATACATCATTTTCTTTGGCAAAAGGTAAGTTTATTTATGAGAAGAGATAACAGACAAAATGAAGAGACACCAGGAATGGTAAATATGAAATAAATTTGCGAGAGCAACAGGGTTACTAAGGAAAGGAGTTTGGAAGAATACATTAAAGGAATATGCCATGAGGTAGAAGTAATCCATTGACTGGCAGACTAAATCCATAAGGGGATTTAGTACCTTTAAAAAGTTAGCTATAAGAAAGAGAAAGACACCATGAAGAATTGGGGGTCAGAGGGAAGAGGAGAGACACCATGAGGAATGGGGGAGGAGTGAGGAGAAAGACATCATGAGCAGAGTGCCATGATAGGCTAACCCTAAAAGGGATTCAGCAAAAATGGCATAAGCCATGGACAGATTTATAGGGGAAATTTAAGCTTGGGGTTTGACATAACTTGGATTTTTGACTGGTCACAGCAAGGTGGGGACACAGAGGGTGGGAGAAATAATCCCCATTAGTGCCTTGCTTGCCTCAAGAAATAATTTTATCAGTACTTCAGTCTTTCTCTGCCAACCCCACTTACTCAGGATCTCTTAACACTGTAAAGACATTATTCTCTAAAGATGAAGAAACTGAGCCTTGAGGAGGTGATTTCTCCAAATTAATACAAATTGTAACTAGGAGAATGGGATCTCCATCCAGGTATTCTCATTCTAAATCCAGCCAAATCCCCTTGAAGGACCAGTAATTTGCCTTTATTGACTGCAGAGAAACTGGTTAAAACTATAGATAGGACTAGGCAATATGTAAAGAGGATTCCAAGGCTTTCCTTCTTTTCCTTCTTCTCCCAGAAAATGCAGAAAACATTTCCTAAATCTACCCAGTACCTCTTCCCCACCCTCCCCACCCCCACCTGCAAAAAAAAAAAAAAAAAAAAAAAAACTTCTAGAAATCAGCATTAGATTAGGTGAGGAGATTAGGCACTCTGTAACTAATCAGTATGAAAGACAAATCAGGCTCATCAACTACTGGGTCAAAAGAAAGAAGCAGGACTTTAAGAGCTTGAATAATGCCAAGAGAGGAGGTTAGATGAGGGAAGTCTGGAGTGGAAGGGTCCTAGAATGGAATTCAGATTAGTTTACTAATTTGGAGGCACCAGTGCTTTTTTGGCCCAGTCAAAGAAAAATTTTCCCTCAAGCCTCTCCTTGAGGTTTTCTCCCTTCCTTCAGCAATATCATCTATCACTAATTAATCTCAGTCAAATAGAAGCAATATTTTTTTATTGGAGAATAGGGGGATGTCAACCTGTGTAAGGTTCAAGGTGCTGCCCACTTAGTAAAGGGTGAGAGATCTCTGAGATTTATTGGGTGGGTTGCATACCATACACCATTCTCTTTGGCAAAAGGTAGGTTTATTTATGAGAAGAGATAACAGACAAAATATGAAATAGAGTTCATGTGATACAGAGGTACACATGGTTTTGGTTCTGTTGTTATTGCTTTAAAGCAGCCTGGGCACAGAGTTCAGCAATGAGAAGCTGAGTAACTTGGCCAAGATTCCACAGCGAGTATGTCTAAAGGATTGTACTTAAACCTGGACCTTGCTAGTTCTGAGGCCAGCTCCCTATCACTGAGCCATACAGGGGCCTCTTTAGCACTTCCAGCTATTAGTGGCCATATCAGTGGAGCACTAGTTCTGACAGGTAATCCAGTGACTGTGTCCAGTGACTGTGTGTACTGTCAAAATACCAGCTTTACAAAACATAAAGAGCTGGCCAACAAGTGAGGATTTTTTTTTTTTTTGGTCCTCCTCAATTACCAAGGTGTGGAATCCCAACCCTAACCAGTTAAAAGAATATCCACATGACTGAAACAGAAGATCTTTTGTTGAAGAAATCAGAAAGAACTAAACAGCAGTATCTCTCCCCCTTCTACACCTCTGGACCAACTCCTCAGAGCACTAAGAAAAATAGTAATTAAACACTGGATTGCTAATTAAGATGGTGAACTCATTTTGTTTCTTTCAACAGCTGATCATTATGAGCTACAATTCTACTTTACACAAAAACAGTCCCTCTCACTTCCTTGAACTCATTTGGGACTTTATAGAATGTGAACAGAAAATGCCCATCCTTTGGTGATTTTACTTTCTTTTTATATCTGGACCTTGCTCAAACATGTCCACAGTAAATTATGAAGTATAAAACTATTTTCCACAAGTCCTTCCTCTCACATGGATCTACCTTCATCTTCCATCTAGAAGAGCACTTCTCTCTCAGACCTAATTCAAGGGTGATATGGACAGTTTCTGGACCTGGGTCCATCTCTTACTGTTTCTTCTGATAAAGGAAAGCCCAGTAGAACCACAGAAACAGAAATCGCATATCTGCGCAACAGGGCTAGTAGAAAACACAGATTGATGTTATATTGTCCAGGTGAAGATTTAAGATGATTAAAAAGATAAATAATAATGACCACTTTTCTCATTCTTTACCTAGTCAAATCTTGACACATTTCATAACCCATTCCATTAATGACTGCTATTTTGAAATCCTCTGTTCCTAACTGTTCTTTCTCAGTCTTCTAAGACTCTAGAGAAGAATGTGTACTTATCAAGTCTTACCAAATATCCATCCTTCAAAAGTCTTAAAAGGTTCCTTCTACTCCTCACCAATATACAGGAATCAGCAATATCCTTAACTATCACTGCTGCTGTACATGCCTTTAGGAGAGTTTCTATGAAAAAAGACCCAGAAACAATAGAACTATTATAATAATAGCGCTATGTTCCATAAATTCTGAGACCAACTATTGGACTAAAGATTCCTTAGTTCTATAAAAAACTTCTGGGAAAAACAAAAAGCAGTTTTATAGAAAGTAGGTTTAGACGAACTTTATACATTATTTATATATCTATATCTATGTAGATAAAGATATAAACTAAATATAAGATTAACATGTTATATCAGTTTAGAGCAACTTTATATGTTATAAACCAAAAAGAAGTTCCATATGGACAGAGAAATTGAATATAAAAGGTCATAGTATTAAGAAATTAGAGGAGACTAATTTTGTCCACCTGCATTTTGGATTTCCTTCACAGGTTAATTGTATACTATTTCTTTTTTTTTTATAATTATAAAAATTTTGACAGTATATATGCATGAATAATTTTTTTATAACATTATGCTTTGTATTCATTTTTCCAAATTTACCCCTCCCTCCCTCCACTCCCTCCCCTAGATGACAGGCAATCACAATTTGTACACTATTTCAAAGTCCGATTCTTTTTGTACAGCAAAACAACTGTTTGGACATGTATACATACATTGTATTTAATTTATACTTTAACATATTTAACATGTATTGGTCAATCTGCCATGGGTGGGGAGGGGGAAGGAGGGGGAAAATTAGAACAAAAGGTTTGGCAATTGTCAATGTTGTAAAATTACCCATGCCTATATCTGGTAAATAAAAACTATTATAATAAAAATAATAATAAAAAAAGAAATTAGAGGAGAAAGGAAGGAAATGCCTTCTTCAACTGCAGCTTCATGGAGAATTCTGAATTAAACAAGGTCTATCAGAGGTGATCAAAGAAGATAAAATGGACACTTTTGATTTTATAAAATTGAAAAACTTTTACACAAGCAAAATCAGTGCAGTTAGAATTAGAAAGAAAATTTAGTTAAATAGGGAAACATTTTTGTAGAAAATTTCTATCAAAGATCTGATATGAATGAATAAAAATAGCTTTATTAAACACTTAATAAATGCCAAGCACTTTGCTAGTGCTAGGGACACAAATGAAAAAGTTGAGAGAGTCTTTACAGTGGGAATTGAGTGAATCACATTGACTCCATATTGTTACTTAGTGCTGGATCTAGTCCAATTCCCTTTCTATTAAGTTATGGGTCTAGTCTAATTTCTACTTCATAAGAAAACTTTATTTAATTATGGGAATTGTGAGGAAAATGTATTTCATTTTTGAACCTAGCCCTGGGTGGCTGGGAAGCTGGACTATTTTGACTTGTTGCTTAGAGAGCTTTAGCAAGGACCTAGTTTCTGCTGATCAGAAACCCAGTCATCCAAAGATTGATAGTCCAGCTTCCCAGCCACCCAGGGCTAGGTTCAAAAATGAAATACATTTTCCTCACAATTCCTATAATTAAATAAAGTTTTCTTATGAAGTAGAAATTAGACTAGACCCATAACTTAATAGAAAGGGAATTGGACTAGATCCAGCACTAAGCAACAAGATGGAGTTTTCTCACAAACATTGCAAGAAACCCTTATCTGAAAATGGTGGATCAATTATTGTTTCCTTGTTCTTTTCAATGAATACAGATACTTGGGTGGGTGGAGGGGGAAGAGGACACTTCCTTTTGATTTCAGGGAATTGTATCTGTGCTCCCCCTTCCTAGCTCAAGAAAATCCCCCCAGTTAGATATCAGAGTACCTAATCTTGTATCCTAGTATATATCTTATTAATTATTTACTTTTAATGCATAAAAATCTGCCTCTCCTTGTATTCAGGGTCCGGTGACAAGCTGAGGAGGCCTAGTTCTGATTTGTTATGTAATTGGCATGCATTGCTTAATAAATCAATATGCTCAGAAGCCTGTACCTTTGTTTCCTCAGTTATTTCATATTTCATTTGTCACACTATTTATAGTTAGCTCACAGTGTAATAGAGAAAGTCACATAAAAGAAAACTCAACTCAGAGAGAAAGATCCAGAAGTACCAAGGGTGCTATAAAAGGACTTTCAGCAAAGCCTAGGAATCCTTTTTTTTTTTCTTTTTTAATAGTTTTTATTTACCAGATATATGCATGGGTAATTTTACAACATTGACAATTGTCAAACCTTTTGTTCTAATTTTTCCCTCCCCCCCTATGGCAGGTTGACCAATACATGTTAAATATGTTAAAGTATAAATAAAATACAATGTATGTATACATGTCCAAACAGTTGTTTTGCTGTACAAAAAAAAAAAAAAAAATCGGACTTTGAAATAGTGTATAATTAGCCTGTGAAAGTAATCAAAAATGCAGGCGGACAAAATTAGAGGGATTGGGAATTCTATGTCATCTCCCAGAGTTCTTTCTCTGGGTGTAGCTGGTTCAGTTCATTACTGCTCTACTGGAACTGATTTGGTTCATCTCATTGTTGAAAATGGCCACGTCCATCAGATCATATAGTATTGTTGTTGAAGTACATAACAGTCTCCTGGGTCCTACTCATTTCACTCAGCATCAGTTCATGTAAGTCTCTTCAGGCCTCTCTGAAATTATTCTGTTGGTCATTTCTTATAGAACAATAATATTCCATAATATTCATATACCACAATTTATTCAGCCATTCTCCAGGCATCCATGTAGTTTCCAGTTTCTGGCCACTACAAAGAGGGCTGCCACAAACATTCTTGCACATACAGGTCCCTTTCCCTTCTTTAAGATCTCTTTGGGATATAAGCCCAATAGTAACACTGCTGGGTCAAAGGGAAAGCCTAGGAATCCTTAATTAGGTCCTTAAGATGATGGGAATGATGGGGAGGAGGTGAGGGAGGAATTTTATGGCATTCTAAGCCTTTCACAGCCTACTATCCCTCACTATTCTAGAATTCTTACACCTCATACTTTCTCCTTTCCCCCACTCTCCAGTGACATCAACCTTCTTTGCTGTTTCTAGGGATACTCCTATCTCCAGCTCCAGCTTTTTTCTCTGATTACCCCCATCCTGAAATGCTCTCCTTCCTCATATCTACATCCTAGTTTCCCTGATTTCTTTTAAGTTCCAGGTAAAATTCCATCTTCTATAGTAAATTCTCCCAATACCTCTTAATTCTAGTGCTTTCTAAATGTCCATCAATTGGGAAATAACTAACAAATTGTGTGGTAAATGACTGTGATGGAATACTAAAGTTCCATAAGATATGATAAGCAGGACTATTTTAGAAAAACCTGGGAAGATTTATATGAAATGATGCAAGGTGAAATGAGAAGAACCAAGAAAACATTGTACACAGCAACAACAGTATTGTACTGATTGATGATCAACTGTAAATGACTTAGCTATTTTCAACAATAAAATGATACAAGATAATTCTGAAGAATTTATGATAAAAACGCTAACCATTTCCATAGAAAAAGAACTAATAGAGTATGAACACAGATTGACAAATACTTTTAAACTTTATTTTTCTTTGTTTTTTTCCCCCCAGTGTTTTTGGTCTGTGTTCTCTTTTGCAACATGGGTAATATGGAAATATGTTTTGTATGATTACATATATATAATCTATATCAAAGTGCTTGCCTTCTCAAGGAGACTGAAAGAGAAGGAGAGGAAGGAAAGTAGAACTCAAAAATTATAAAAAAACAAATGTGAAAAACTTTTTACATGCAATTGAAAAAAAATTAAATAAAAACATTAAAAAATATTCTAGTATCTTCCACCTATTGATTATTCCCTACTTATCCTGTATATAGCTTATTCATAAATAGCTATCTATGTATTTTCTTCCTCATAGATTTTTGAGCTCCTTGAAGACAGGGATTATCTTTTGCCTTTTTATTTATTCTTTTAATCTTTAGCATTTAGTACAGTGCCTGACAAATATTAGGTCCCTCCTGGGATTATCTATTTGAATGCTTGAAAAAAATGAAACAATGCAAATGTGGTTTGATTAATAATAATAATTAATAATTTTAGCTTTTATTATATCTTATAGTTTTTAAAAGTATAAATGCATACTTCTATAATAATCTTAGCTCACATTTTTATATTTCCTTACAGATTTACAAGTGGTTTTCCCCCCATAAAGCTGGTCAATAAATCATCATTACATAAAGTTTGCAGATAAAGAAACTAAAGGTCATAGAGATGAAAGTATTTACTTGCACTGTGTGTGGTACTTAAATTTGACCATCACAACATTCCTGTGAGATGGGCAGCAAAAGTTTTAATCTTTATTTTACAAAGGAGGAAACTGAGGTGCAGAGCACTTATGTGAGGTGGCTGAACCCAATAAGAACAGTTGTCTTGGTCAGAACTTGACCAAGTTTCCCTGAGATTAGCTTGGTGATATTGTGTTGTATCACACTGTCTATTGTCCACAAAGAAATCTACCAATGTAAAACTTTTTAGAAAGTTTTGGTATGTTCTATTACAAAATTCTCATCTAGATACGAAATATTTGGAAGTCTACCTGACAAGATAAACCCAGGAAATATATGAACACAATTATAAAACACTTTCCACAGAAATAGAGTCAGATCTAAGCAATTAGAAAAATATCAATTGCTCATGGGTAGATCAGCCAATATAATAAAAATGACAATTTTACCTAAATTAATCTATTTATTCAGTGCCACACCAATCAAAGTGTCAAAAAATTATTTGATAGAGCGAGAAAAAATTGCTACAAAATTCATCTGGAAGAACAAAAAGTCAAGAATATCAGAGGAATTCATGGAAAAAAAAATTGCAAGAAAAGGTGGCCTAGCAATACTAGACCTAAAACTGTATTATAAAATTGCAGTTATCAAAATCATTTGATACTGGCCTAGAAAAAGAGTGATGAATGAGTGGAATAGATTAGGTATCTTATTGTGTCTTATAAAACACAAAAGTCAATAACTATAGTAATCTACTGTTTGATAACTGAAAGCCTCCAGCTTCTAGGATAAGAATTTACTATTTGACAAAAGTTTCTTGGAAAACAGAAAATAGTATGGCAGAAACTAGATATAATCCAACATCTTATGCCCTCTTATCAAGATAAGGTCAAAAATGGGTTCATGATTTAGACATAAAAGGTGATACTATAAGCAAATTAGGAGAGCAAGGGATAGTTTATCTATCAGATCTTTGGAAAAGGGAGGAATTTATGTCCAAAGAAGAACTAGAGAACATTATGAAATGCCAAATGGGAAAACATTAAATTAAAAAGGTTTTGCACAAACAAAATCAATGCAGCCAAGATTTAGCAAGGAAACATCTGCGAAACAATTTACAGCAGTGTTTCTGATAAAGGCCTCATTTCTAAAATATATAGACAACTGACTCAAACTTATAAGAAAATAAGTCATTCCCCAATTGATAAATGGTCAAAGGATATGAACAGACAATTTTCAGTGGGAGAAATGAAAGTAATATGAAAAAAAATGCTTAAATCCAATTAATTAGAGAAATGCTAATTAAAACAACTCTTAAGTATCACCTCATTTCTCTCAAATTGGCTAACATGACAGGAAAAAACAATGATAAAAAAGAGGATGTGGGAAAAACTGGGAAACTAATATATTGTTGGTAGAGTTGTGATCTGATCTAGCCATTCTCGGAAACAATTTGGACCTATGCCCAAAGTGCCACCAAACTGGGCATACCCTTTTTAATTCAGCAGTTTCACTATTGGGTCTATATCCCAAAGAGATCTTAAAAGAGGAAAAAAGACCCATATGTACTGAAATGTTTGTATTAGCTCTTTTCATGGTGGCAAGGAATTGGAAACTGAGTGGATGCCTATCAATTGGGAAATGGCTGAACAAGTTATAGTATATGAAGATAATGGAATATTGTTGTTCTATAAAAAATGATGAGCACATTGATTTCATAAATGCCTGGAAAGACTCTATGAACTGATACTGAGTGAAATAAGCAAAACCAGGACATAGTTCTGGTATGTACTATGTACATTTGGTTTTTCTTTCACAATATGACTAATATGGAAATATATTTCAAACAATAGTGCATATATAACCCATATCAGTTTGTTTGTTGTCTTAGGGAGTGAAGAGGGAAGGAAGAGAAAAAAAAAGTCTGGAACTCAAAATCTTACAAAAGTGAATGATGAAAAATATCTTTACATGTAATTAGAAAAATCAAATACTATTATGTAAAACAAAACACTAAAACAATTCTGTTTTGACTATTTAAAAAATTCTAAAGAAAGGGGTTAAAAATCATGAAGAAGCTATGGATTTAGTCTAATAGTCCAGATTTTCATTTCACTCTGAGTATGACTGTAAAACTTCCTTTCCTTGGGCTCATTTGACTGTTGACCTGGTCTGGGCTCTCTATTCTCCAGTTATGTTTCACCTCTACATGTAGACAGACTCATAAGGCCACTCATAAGAGGGGCCTTACTCAGGTTCCTGACCCCAATCATTAGAGAAGGAGAAAAGCTAGCCAATTCTAGTCAATCAATCAGCAGCCAAGCCTGGATGAGAACAGCAAGGGCTCCTGCCCTCATTCTTTCCTCAGATCTCTCCCTAAGGTGTCATGCTCCTACTGCCTAATTTAGCAACTGGCCCTGCAGCCCAACTCTGTTTACGTAGAAGTGGAATCTTATTTTCAGCAGACAGAAATCAGAGCTACTTGAGGGCCATTGCACAACACTTGGGGTTTAAGATGAATTGTTAATAAGGCCTCACACTTGGATAAAAATAACTTTGCTCTGTGTCATGTAGCATCAACATATAGAAAGCCAAGTGTTTTCTAAATTGTTCAAAACTGCTATTACTGTAGTAGTTTCCTAGGCTCAAAAGCACCTTGAAGCAAGTGAGTTTCCTATGTTTAATGCTGGAAGACAAGAGTTTAAGGTGCAAAAGCTCCCAGAGAGAAATAGAATTGCATTCATTAAGTCAAGAGAAAGTAATAAAATGTAAACAAAGCCCAAGCCTTGTCATTTGGAAATTATGTGGAAAAATGAGATATTGAGACAGGAGATAAGCAGAAAAAAAAAAAAATGTTTCCTCCTGTTCAGCTGGGACATTTTCTCAAGATCTCTTGTATTCTTGTCTTTGGATAAGAAGAGAAGAAAAGGAAATAAAAAAAAAAAAACAGAACAAGTAGAAGAATGCCTTTAGGAAAAGAATCTGCATTTGTGATTCTGAGAATCAATCTGTAGATTTTCCCCAGAAAGTATAAAAGGAAGGAATGACAACTAATGCTACCTGTCTGAAGCTTCTGAGAGCCCAAAATTCTGGGATCCTAAGAGATTATCTCCATTATCCTCTAGTACAATTTATGTAGGACAGATTAGCCACACAGGCAGTTAGAGCTATTGTCTCTCAGCTTGACAAATCTCTCCAGGGTTCTCTCATATTCTATTCTCTACCCTGCCCAGACTGGCTAGGACGATGGTTGTATTACAAGTTAACAAGTCAGCCAAATGGAGAACTATAATGCTTTTCAGAATCTTTAAAGTTCAGCCCTTTCGCTAACATGAATCTAAGGGGAGACAGCTTTAAAGAATAGAAAATCATCTCCTCTCGTCCCCAAATAGAGCCTTCTGGTCCAAAAAATGTCCCAATTTAAGGTTTTTTCTAAGGAAATGACTCAAAGAAAACCAAAAGGCCAAGGAAGTAGAAAGCCACAAAAGAAAACATTCAGTCTCTGGGAAGTAAAGTAGGCAACAGCAAGGTAAAGGGAGTGTTGAAGCCACTTCACCTAGGTAAAGGAATTTAACCTCAAAAATCTGCCAAGAACCTGGAGCAAGAAATAATCTCTAACAGAGAACTGAAGCTAAGAAAGAATTTCTAGTCATTTTTCAATGATAACATGCTAGGCTACGGGCTGCCTCTGTGGGAGTCCAGCATTCCCAGTGCCACAGGAACCTCACAACAGAACAAACTGTCCCAGCCATGAGAGACCAGACCAGCACACTGCTCCAAACCAGTGAATGACTCCTGGAAAGTTAGGGCAGAAAGCTTCCTCTTGGTTTATCCTATTCACATGCACCTTCACCTACAAAGTGAGCAGGTCTACACCTTCTTTCCAGCTCTGGGATAGGACCTATGATAGAGCTATTTCTACTTTCAAGATCAGTCAGAGAGTGTGAGCTAAAAGCGGGAAAGATTCATAAGCACCTAGTGCACTGCTACTACACATCCAGGAAGAAGGATGCCTGATTTGAAAAGCAGAGGGAAATAAACTGCAGACAAATCCTATACTGAGTTTCAGCAACTGGTGATTCCATATTTAGAGATTGACTCTTGTATATCTGAAATAACTAACATTTATATAACACTTTTAGATCCGCAAAGCGCTTTATAAATATTTTAACTCATTTTAATCTCACAAACATCCCAGATGGTAGGTTTTATACTTATTTCCACATAGCAGATGAGGAAATTAAGGAAGAGAGGTTAAATGACTTGCCAGGATCACAAAGCTGACAGGTATTTGGGGTAGGATCTGAATTTGGGTCTTTCTGACACCATGTCCAGCACTCCAACTACCTCTGAACTCCAATTTAGTACAGAATTGAACATAGATTCAGTATCTCATTGTGGACAAAAATATAGAGGTGATGATACTTTGGCTTTTTCAAGAGACTAATTCAATAGAGATACAGATGGAGGAATAGCTCTGGGCTAAGTATAGGTTAGCAGGTCAGGCAACCTTTCTTTTGCCTTGAAGAAGTAGTCAATAAGAAGTAGGTAAGAGCCAAGATGGAGTCAGTTCTTTGTAACCCTTCACTGGTCATCTTTGCCATATATAATTATTTTTAAAAATTTTATTTATTTATAATTTTTGACAGTATATATGCATGAGTAATTTTTTTATAATATTATCCCTTGTATTCATTTTTCCAAATTATTCCCTCCCTCCCTCTACTCCCTCCTCCCGATGACAGGCAATCCCATACATTTTACATATGTTACAATATAACCTAGATACAATATATGTGTGTAAATACCATTTTCTTGTTGCACATTAAGTATTAGATTCCGAAGGTATAAGTAAACTGGGTAGATAGACAGTAGTGCTAACAATTTACATTCACTTCCCAGTGTTCCTTCTCTAGGTTCTACCATATATAATTATATAGAAGTGCCTTAGGATACCCTTAGCACAAATATTAGATATCTGTAAAAGTGAAACCCTTCAAGAAAGGAGACCCCATTTTAAAAACAAATGTAAAAATTATTTTACAGGTAACTAGGGAAAATGTTTTAAAATAAGTTTAAAAAAATAAAAAGAAAACCTTAGAGACTTTACCACTATCTTATCATTCCTTTGCTTCAAAACATAAAGTGGTATTAGCTTCTGGCAGTCAGAGTTAAGGGGTTTTTAGTCTCAAGATCCCCAAGAGAGCAGAGGATCTCCTCTGAAAAGGATTGTAGGTACACAGGCATCTATCTACCTGATGGAATTCTATATCATTGTAGTCCTTAGCTTTTAGTATTCAGAGTAGTAAATGGCAACTCCAAAGGAAACTTAAAACAATCACAGATCTTGAGATTCAATACAAAAAAAGGTAATGAATAGGAGGTGGTATGTGGAGTAGAACAGTTACTTCTAGGACTTCATGGATCAAGAGCTGAATGATTGTACCATGTACAGAGTATCTTCTAACCAAGTCATTCTCCATTCTCTTGATATAATAAAATTCTAGAATGGGTATATCTTATTAATTTAGTACAATCTTTAGAATTCTAGTCATTGTCATTTTTCTCACTATAAGTGAACCTGGGCCTCTGGGAATCAAGAGGCAGTTATGGACTCAAACTGATTCTGTGTGTACTTATTACAAGATTCTATGAACAAGCCACTTCTTTCACTATGGTGTATGCAAATTTCTTGTTCTGCTTATTCCCACGATTCAAACTTTGTGATAGTTAAGGCAAAAATCCTCCCCCTCCTATTTGTCTCAGGAGGGTCACTGCATCTAAATTTATAACATAGTCCAGAATTCCTCGTTGTAGTTATCTACCAGCCTCAGTTATTTATTTTATGTTTTTTTGTTTATTTATGTTTTATTATTTATGTTATTTAATTTCAACTGTGTCCTTATTGGTATATAATAATCTTTCTGTTCTTTCCTGATTGACGTACTATACTCTATAAAATAGCTATGCCAAATCTCCACCTTTCTCCTTAAATCTCCTGTACCATATTTCCTCTTTTCTTTCTGATCAAAAGACTTTGCTTCCTACTCTACTGAGAAATAGACCATTTATTACAAGCTCTCTCTCTCCTACTCCATTCTTCAAAAATTGCCTTTATCATTCTCCAGGCTGATAATGAGATGGGCCTTCTTTGTGATAAGACCAATCCTTCCACTTTTATTCTATTTTTAAAATTTTCAACCCCTATTTTTTTAAATTACTTTTTCAATCAGCAAAAATTCACCTTCTTTCTCTTTTATCCCACTCCTCTACTCAACTGAGAAAAAAATTACAAACACATATAGTCAAGCAAAACAAATTTATTCTCTGACCATGTCTAAAAAAATATCTCATTTTGCACTCTGAAATCTTTACCTTTATGAGGAGATGGATAGTATGTTTCAACATGAGTTCCCTGGAATTATTTGTCCATATAATTTTGCTGTCATGTATAAATTGTTCCCCCAATCTTACTCACTTCATGCTTTATCAGTTCATAAGTCTTGGACTTACCTAGTCCAAAATTCTTTGTGGTAGTTATTTATCAGCCTCCAGGTAATTATGTGGTTTTTTTGTTTTGTTTTGTTTTGTTTTTTTCTCAAAAGAGCTAAATAAGTCTTGCTAAGTTTCTCTGAAATCATTCCCTTCATCATTTCTTACAACACAACATCAACTTACCATATTTATATATAATAACTTGTTTGGCCATTCCCAAATTAATGGGAACTACCTTAGTTTCCAGTTCTCTGCTCCAAATCATTTACTATAAATATTTGTGTATATCCTTAGAGGTAGTTTTGCTGAGAAATAATCCCAACTTTAATTTGCGCTTCCTGTTATTTCCCTGTCTCCCTTCTCTTTTTCTCCTATTTTCCTGTTTGGTAAAATGTTATTTTTGTATTCAACTAGTGTGTGTGTGTGTGTGTGTGTGTGTGTGTGTGTGTGTATGTGTGTGTGTGTGTGTGTGATACATTCATCTCTTCTCTGATCACTTCAGATGAGGGTGTGGTTCCCCATCTCCTTCCTTATATAAACGTCTATTTGTGCATCCCATTATGTGAGAATACTTATCCAATGTTTATTCCCTCATGATTGTTTGCTCATATTTATTTACCTTTTTATGTTTCTTTTGACTCTAGCATTTGCACTTCAAGATTTTCTTGAAACTCTGATCTTTTTATCAAGGCTGCTTAGAAGTCCTATATTTCATTAAAGGTTTATTTTCTCCCCTGTAGCATGATACTAATTTTTGCAAGATAAGTCATTCCTCTTTGCAAGTCCATTTCCTTTGCCTTCTGTAATATCATATCCTAAGCTTTCCTTTTCTTTCTAGTGCTGACTGCTAAATTGTGTATGATCCCAACTCCTTAGGGCTAGAATGTTTTCTTTTTTGTTGCTTACATAATTTTCCCCCCCTTGACCTGAGAGTTCTGGATTTTAGCTATAATGTAGCTATAAGTTTTTATAAATTTTTTTCAGGTTGTGACCTGAATTATTTCTATTTCCACTTTATCTTCTGGCCCTAAGGGATCTGGGCAATCTTCTTTTTTGACTTCTTGAAATATGATGTCTAAGTTCTTTTTTTTTTTTGATCATGACTTTCAGGTAGTCCAACAATTTTTATATTTTCTTCCCTTAGTTTTCCAGGTCAGGTATTGGGTTTTTTGTTTGCTTGTTTGTTTCGTTTTGTTTTGTTTTGGCTATGAGATATCTTACAATTTGTTGTTCTTTTTATTTTTTGTTGTTTCATGAAGTAATTAGCCTTTATTCACCCCACACTACTTTAGTGAAGAAGAGGGCCCCGTATGTATAAAAGCCCATGTGTTATGAGGGCTCATGTGGCTTAAAAGAAAATGGAATAAATCTCTCTAGCATCTTCTCCCATCCTTTTTCAAAGGAAACTTTAATTCTTGCCAGGAGGGAAAGCAAGTAATTGGGAGCAGAGTCCACTCTGCTTTTTTCAGAAAGAAGGGATAGCAGATTAGAAGTGTATCTATCTGTTCCCTTAAATATGTTCATGTAGGGTTTCATCTACTGTCTGATTGCTTTGTCATTTTTGAGGAAAGAAAAACACCAAACTCTATATCCCAGGCCTCTCCCTCCAAATACCAATTCCACAATAAATCCACATAGCAAACAACAGAGACACTCACTTATCCAAATCAAAGCAAAATAGAAATCAGAAAAGGTATACCTTGGAGAATCCATACCAGATAATATGAGATGAAGGAGCTTTCCCTCTGGGAGTGAAGTAATTCTGCTCAACCAAGAGAGAAAATACTTGATCTCACTCAAAAAGAAACTCTCAGCAATCTCTAATATAGCAAGCTAAAAATAAGAGCATGTTCAAGACTGCTGGCTCAGTTCATGTCTTCCTACAATCTTTTCCTTGGGAACCTGAAGATAACTTGGTCTCTCCCATTTTTCTTCTTGAAGATGGAAATGAGAAGTGCTTGAAATGACTAAGTGCTTGAAGACTCCAAGTTTGAGGGGTCCTTAAGTAAACTCGTACTTGAAGAATTCTAAAAGGTTGCAACTCCCTCTTACCAATTTCTTCATGAATGGTAGGGCCTTCATCTCCACCAATGGGCTTTGGGATAGGGATTACATTAATTTTCAGGGAGTTTGTTGTTTAGGTAAAGTTTTATTAATTCTTTCAGTTCCTTCTTCCACAACTCATTTATTTTCCAGTTTTTTTTTTCTTTTGCTACTCTTTTGTTAAAAAACCAAAAACAAAAACAAAAACAAAAAACAACCCAACAACACCATATCAAATTCTTAAAAAAAAAATCTTGCTTCATCTCTTCCAGAAAATCAAGTTGAATTTGTGCCCAAAGTTGTGTTTTTCTTTGAGACTTCCTTTGCAGATATTTTGGAATCATTCTCTTCTGAATTTGTGTTTTGAGCATCTGTCACCATAATAGCTTTTTATAGTGGAATTCTTTTTTTCTTTATCATTTTTCCATCTTACATCTAGTTTTACCACTTCATATTAGGTTCAGCCTCTGCACATGTTTGGAGAAAAAATGTCTCAGAGACATTTTGGAGAAAATGATGTCCAGCTGCTTCACTCTTGGAGCATCTAATGTTGTGTTACTCCAAACTCTCAGAGATCACTCAGGCTGGGACCTTCAAGAGTTCAATGTTCTCAATGTGATCTTATCTAGGGTAAAATCCATTTGCTAGGTCCTTGTTCTGAACTCTACAAATTCCTACCCTTGCTTTAGGTCTAAGTGACAGACCTATGGACTTGCTCCATTTGGAGTTTCAGAAGACTATCAGATAGCTGGAAAGTTTTTTTAGTCCAGAACTATAGGCTTGCTTTGATCTGAGATTTCTGCCCTGATGATTCTTCTTTAGCCATCAGACTTGGCTGGAAGTAGAAAGTGAGACCTGTGATCCTGAGATTTAAGTCACATAGCTGTTGCTTGCTTCTGAACATCCTCTGTGATGTAAGCACACAGCTTAAGGACAGCAGTGGTCTTCATCCTGGATTGCAAAGCATGGGAGCAGGTATACTCTTCACTCTACTCTGGATCATTTATCCAGAGCCATCAAGCTGCTGGTTGGCACCTGTTCCTGCACTTTACACAAATTTCAGCCCTTCTATCTGAATCTTGGACCTCTTTTTCTCCTGGCAAGAATTCAGTCCTACTGTTCTCTATGCAAATCTTGGCTGGAAAAAAAAATGGCACATTGTGATTCTTTCTTAGATTTCTTGATCAGGATTGGGTCTGATGCTCCCTTTGGGTTTGTCTGGAGTTTTGGTGGACAGTTTCCTTTACTTCTTCCCAATACTTTGCCATCTTTGCTCTCACTCCTCCTTTTGTGCTCTTGCTCCCCTTTCCTCTGACATTAGGACACCTCAATCATTCCCTCCCTCTCTTATTTACAGTCTTACCTTATCTACTGACAATTTAAGATGCCATTATCCTTTAAAAAACAAACTCTTCACTTAGCCCTGCCATCCCCTCAAACTATCAAGTCACCCTGAACCTTCCTTTTTCCTTTCCTGGCCAAATTTCTATGATGAAGAGTCACCTATGATGATTCCATTTCCTATTTACACACACTTCTCAATTCCTTACAGTCTAATTTCTGATCCCCCCCATACAAATGAAATTACTTTCTCCAAAGTCATCAATCATCACTTAAATGCTAAATCTAATGACCTTTTCTTAGTTTTCATTTCTACTTGATATCTTTCTAGTTTTCTGATGCTGTTGAGCACTCCTTCCTCCTGGGACTTTTTCTTTTCCCCTGGCTTGAAGAACCCTGCTCTCTGATTCTTCCACCTCTCTAACAGCTTCTGCTTAGTCTCCTTTTCACCTTCCTCCCATTCAATAGTTCAATTCAAAAAGCATTTAAAGATTTACTGTGCCTTAGACATTAGGAATACAAAGATAGAAATGGAAGGGGTCCCTACCCTTAAATAGCTTATATAGTTTACAGAGACAGGAATCAATATCATATATGCATAAATAAGTACAAAATTTTTTTAAAAATCAAAGTAATTCTGGGGGTAGAGGGTGCTAAGAATTGAAGAGAGTTAGAAAGAGCCTTGTGTAGAAAATGGCACTTAAGTTGAATATGAAACAGAAATGAACATTTCAAGAGGCAGATTTTAAGAAGAACATTCCAGGAAAATGAAACAATCTTTACAGAGGCACAGAGGAAGAAACATTAATGTTATACATAAGAAATAAATATAAGTAGACCAGTTTGGCTGGAATGTGTGGGGCAGGAGAGGGAGTAATGTAAAACAAGGTGGGAAATATATTTGGAACTAGATGGTGAAGGACTTTTAAATTCAAGATGAGTTTGTAATTTAGCTGAGAAATAATAGAAAACCACTGAAGTATCTTCAGCAGAGGAGTGGCATGGTTAGATTTGTGCTTTAGAAAAATCAGTTTGCCCCTGCCCAATCCCACTTGGCCAGGCTTGAATCTCACCATTAAATACCAGAGGGCAAACCTAACCTAGCTGATTCAAAAGTCTTTCTCTAGTACTTGACCTGCCTCCCACTCAAGATCCCCCTTTCCCAATCTTCATGCACTTGGGTCTCTCCAGGCTCCAGGTTAAGAAGAGAACAAAACTGCTAACATCTACTGGATGAGCAAGGAGTCACCAACTACACTCATTTTAGTAACATGGGAGACCACCATACCATTAGAGCATATCATCTGCCCTGATCTTGGGCCCTACAATCCCAAACATTGCAATTGTACCTGTTGCCCTATCCTGACAATCCTTGGGCCTTGCCACATATCCTTCCTGCATATCTCCCTACCCCTTGTATTTCTCATTTATAATGTGAGCTCATGGAGGATAGGAGCTATTTTTGTCTTTTGAATTCTCAAAGCTTAATACAGTGTTTGGTACATACTAAATGCATTTCCATTTAATGGAAAAGCAGATACACTTGACCAATAAACTAATTAGGAAAAGAAAGGTAATGAGAGCCTGAAGTAGTATGCTGATCATGTGATTGGAAAGACCGGGATGGATGTGAGAAATGTGAAAGTTAGAATTGACAAAGCTTGGCAATGACTGAATGAGAGGGCTGAGTATTTCAAGAGATAAGTTAATCCATGTGAAACTATGGTGAGATCACCAAGCAAGCAAGCACAAAGAAAAAAAATTAAAGGACCCAGGATACTCATATACATATAGTGGCATATATTTGATGATCTTGCAAAGGATTAGATATATAGAAGGAGAACCAGGAGAAAACAATGTCATGAATCCTGAGGAAGGAAGAAAGGTGGTTAACAACATCAAATGCTACAGAGATGTCAAAGAGGAGACAACAGTCCTATTTAATGGTGGATTTGGAAGCTAGATTGCACAGAATTGTAATATCCCAAATTACATAAGATCACTGTGCTTTCAAGTAAAACACTTCTTTCACCCTGAAATTTTTCTATATAACAATCAAGAAAGCTGGACCTTTTACCACACTGAACTTTCATGTTCATTCTTTATTAGATTTCTCCAGACAAAAAGAAGTTTCTAAACAAAAGAGAAACCTGGGAGTTTGACTATTTGGTCTGTTCCAAAGATTTTTTTTTTTCAATTTCAGTGGATCTGGAGCATTGACATAAGGCTTAACTGAAGAACAACAAGACCCTCCTGGTTGTAACTTTTCAGAAGATTTCTTAGTAAATGAGAACATACAATGGAACATGCCAATAGTGGGAGTATAGGAGATGAGACATCTGTCACTGCTCAGCAACTCAGTAATTTTTTGAACAAACTCTGTGCCTTCTTAAGGCCTCTTCCTCCAGGATTCAGGAAAGTTCTTGACATTACATATCCTTCTGGTAAAAAGGAAGTTCCTAATTAAGAAACTTAAGAGATTTCTGGATTCGAAAAGACGTAATAACATTCCAAAATAACATGAAAATGAATATTCCCAGAAAATATTCTCTATTTAAAATGCAAAATCATCTTCTCTAAATTAGAAACACTCTATAAGTCAGCAGAAGGTACTCCCCTTACCAATTCTCTACTTTTACTATTTCAAGTAACTGCAGAGAACCTGTTGTGTGGGATGAGGAAAGCTAATTTATTGCCATATTATAACAAATCATGACATGCTGTACCTAAGGAATAAGGAAGTTCTATAAGAATAAGACAAAACTGGGTCCTCACAGTGACTTGGTCAAATCCTTTTGCATTTGTTCATCTTCATCCAAAGTCTTATTTTCTTCATCTATAAAATGAAAAAACTACTTCTTCCTTAATTTACAAGGAGGTTGTGAGAACTAGGGAGATAAATGTATTTAGGAAGTATTCATGATACTAAGCAAAATGTCAGGATTTCATTCATCTGTTAATAAACCACTCTATAAACTCATTCATCTTCATGATATATTACAAAGGTACAAAAAGGTAATTATTATAAAGTAGAATACTAAGAAAACCAAGAAAGAAACAATTTGCCCAATGTCTTATTGCAGAGGAGTGGTGAAAAGATTTCTATACCAGGACAAATCAAACCTCCTTTCTTATTTATTAGATATTACCATTTATAAAAGATGCTTACCAATCCCACTGAGAGCATGATTGAGTTCCAGAGTAAATGTCATGAGGGGCACATCTTCTGATACTGGCATGATGGCCACTGTTGAAAGGTTACTGGATGGATTCCCAGAATCCCACTTGTTGCCAGAGAAATACTGTCCAAATTGGTGACCTGAAAAACATCGAGGAGAAGGCATCAGGCCTAAAACTCTAACCCTCTAATTGCTACATCTCTCTCTCTGAGGGAGATAGAAAAAAAGGACTCAGACTTTGCCTAAGAGGAACTTATTAGAAACATTACTATGATATATAATAAAATGATACATTATAAGAGACATAAACAAGTGCTGTGTGAATTCTGAGGAGAGAAGGAGGAAAGGAGGAGATGGGGAGAGAGAGTCAGAGACAGAGAGAGACAAAAGAGAGTGGAAGGAGAAGGAAGGAGGGAGGGAGGGAAAGAGAGAGGTGACTTCAAGCTGAGAAGAATAAATAAATGTTTTATAAAGGACATTGCACTGGGCTTTTTAGGAAAAGGCTTCTTTGGAGAATATGAACATTTATCTGTTAATGTGCTAAGTGTATATGTTGTCCTTTCATCTTATTTCCCAGCAAAAAATAATGCAGAGAAAAGTTCCCTCAAATATTTTCCATTTGTATAGCATTTACAAAAACAAAGACTGTAGATCCAAAACTCTTTCTATTTCACTCTTCCTTTTCCAATAAGTGAAATTTTATTTGGTCCTATTTTTTTATTTGTCCATCCCTTGCCTTATGTGGTCCCAAACTTTCCCAGCTGAGAAAAATCTAAGTATCTTCTTTCAATCTAAGGCAGTTCTCTCACTCCAAAACTGCCTCCAAGACTGGCTGCTGGCTAGGATCCTGAAACAACACCCACTATAATACAAGGCAAAAGGAAGTTTCTATCCATTTCTTGTGAGAACACTGTGAAACCACATCACAACCATCCAGGCATCAGTTTTCTTCCTGTTGCAGGATATACTGGAAGCTCCAGCACCTGAAGTGCCCAATGAATTGGGCCAAATGCCACAAGTATTTATTGAGAGAGTCAGCATTTTGCTTAGAAAACAGCTTCATGAATATCTTTATGGCACTGGGAATGATCATAACATGTCTCGTGTCTCTTTCCTGAAACTACCTTTTCTTGTTTTTTGTAGTATCTTCTGTGTTTTCAATGTTCTCCTGCCTCAAAAATGTTCTTAGAACCTTCCCTTTCATTTCAGTTATTATACTGTAGCCAGAGTGAATTTATGACTTCTGTTGTATATGTGATGGTGTTTTGGGTTTTTTTTTAAGTAATTTAAGTTGTTCTGCCTTTAGTAGTGGGAGTAGTTTAATGAGATCAACTATGCACTTTCAGACAATGAGTGGCAATGCATTCAGAACACGCACTCAGTTGGCAAATGAGATGTGTCATCTTCATGTTGGTGTCTGTGTTGAGAACATCCTCTTCTACTCATAGAATGTCCTTTAAGCTTCAGACCATAGTAGGGAATTAAGTGGATGATTATTGGCATCATTTGGAACATGACGAGGCCAATACAAAATGACAGCCTGAGAACTTGGATCTATTCCAGGCTCTAATAAATACATGCAAGTGTGTGCCAGCTTCAGGAAATTCACTCTCCACAGTTGAGGTTAGAACTGGGAGAAAATTAATTAAAAGTTATCTGAATGTGAAATGTTCAAGTAATAGACTCATCATTTTGTCACATCTGAATTTTCTTCCCATGACTACCACATGGCAGAAACAGTAATTCCTGACAATCCAGGTAAAGATAACACAAGATGCCTCCATCTCTGGCCCTTCTGAGGAGTCTCAGATAAATTTCTCTCTCCTTCCTGCAGTTTCTGAAAGTAAGGAAGATATTCTATTGCCTTGGGGGGGGGGGGGGGGAGAGGGGTGACTGGATCTGGGCTGGAAGTTCAGTGACCACTCATAGGCCTAATGTCAATACTGATCAGTACAGAAGCTTTGACTTGTTCCATTATTTCAACCTGGATTACTTTATCCCTTCTTGGAGCCTGATGTTCCATTCTCTGGGGTTCACCACATTACTGCTGGAGTTAGTGAAGAAATCCCATTGTTTTTAGTCCTCCTCCTTTTCAGACCGCCTGAACTCAAGGGATCCTCTAGCCTCAGTCTCCCTTAGTCATAGGGATCAGGGCAGAGTACAACCAGGCCAAGGCCCAAATCCCAATAGTATGAGATTCTCCTTATTGGGAGAAATTAATGCCGCATGCCCACATGAGGAATGGGGCAGAGATTAGGAGAAGATCCGCTCTTCCATCTCTTTGGACTATTCAGTTTCTTCAGGCTCTTCTGACTTGCAGGTTAGAGAGAGCAGCCCCACTTCAGGTTGAAAAGGACTCTGGGAAGAAGCTGACATAAAAAAGAGATGGCAATCTCCATCATATCCCTATCCCTATCCCTATCCCTAGCTTGCTCCACTAGAGAAGATGGGAAATTTTCCTTGGGTAAGATTTGTGATACTCTCTCAAGTATACCTGAATTACTTGGTTCCCAATCAGAAAGCTCCTTCACTCTGGTATATATTTTTCTATGTATACTTTCTGTTTTGCTATAAAATTGGATAAATGGTTATCTTTGCTATCATTTATGTAAAGCTTGTCATTGTGCGGAGGAAGTAAAATCTTAGATGTAATACTTAGGGCCCTCCTTTTCTCATTAATGAATAGTGATCAGGGGCTTAGCTTGAACCTGAAACTTATATCCTAATGATATGTAAGGGAGCAAATAGATATAATTCTAGTCCAGGGACTTTTCCTTTCTTTTTGAGAGCAAAGCAGCCTCTGGCTCTAACCTCTTGATTTCCTTCCTGGCAGGAATCAGTCCCCCTTGGAGAAGGAAAGTATGGAGGATGAGATCCTAGAGAAGTATCTATTCTGCCTTCCCTGTATTCTAAATAAAGATTAACCTCCCCCCCAAACCCATGCTACTAGTAAGGTCAACAAAAGATACAGTGAAGTTAACCTTGAAGCCCATGTTTCAGCCAAGTTCTTTTGGCACTTCTGACAACTACAATCTCTTAACAAGCCCCATGATGAACTATACTCATAATGAATTCTTGGCTTTGTATGTGGTTTCAGTACATTTCACAATGGACAGACAAACTGCTTGAGGATTATGCTGAAACATCCCCCGATGGAAGCAAAAATTCTTATTGCTGCACAATGAAGGGCCAGTTGAGAATATCTCAGCTCAGAAATGAAGGCATGGGGGTTATGACATTGGCAGTATTCTTAGGCACAGTTACCTGGTATAGATCCCTGCTGAAGATTGCCAAGGATCTTCTCCCCAAGTAAATGGATCAGCCTAGTCACAACCTGTTGATAAGGAGGAAAAAAGACCAAGACAAATCAATACTTTACAATAAACAATGCAATGTATGCAAAACCCTATGAGGATACTCAAGTAATGACAGGAAGATTTATGAAGCAAAACCTCCAACCTACGGTTCTAAAATTGGTAAGGTTTGTAATAAGATTATAAAGTCATATATTCTATAGGCAGCATAATAAGTGGATGGCAAAGAAATAAGATTTTTTTATTTTGAAAAATATATCGAAATAAATCATACTAAAACTGGTAATATTTGGGCAAAACAAGGCTAGAAGGAAGATATAGAAACAACTAGTAAAACTATTTAGTTTATTTTTAATATAAAAGTTTTTGAGTTTTTAGTTTCAGGAGGTTGGGGGGAGGGAAAAAATTAAATTTCAGTAAATCCCTGAGTCATTTAGGGCTTTGTTTATCTCTAATAATAGCTATAACCTCAGATAACTCACATATGTCTAACAACTAAAACTACTACTTGCAAATTATGTTCTTTCTCCACTATATTCTGATTCCCAAAAATCATACTAACATTATTTAAGGAGAATAAATATGTCGGTACTAAAAGTCATTGCTGGGACTAAAAGGGATTTGCAGGAGAATGAGTTGAACCATTCAGGTCTAAAAACAATTGGATCTTTTATTTGGGGCATTGAAGGGAAGGCAGTAGAGCTTAACAGTCAAGGGAGCAAGAGCCATAAAGGAAAGGTATGTATTAGGGCAGGCCACTCACTTTTCCCATAATGGGGCAGTTACTGATACCTGCAAACCAGGCATTCTACTTATCCTTCGTACTCTGAGGCTGGGAATGATATTTCCAAGCAAGGCTGAAAAAGGAAAGGGAAGGGATACAATTATGGATGTTGCCAGGGAGCTTCTAGAATGATGATTTTCGGTCCAGGGTAGGAAAGAGTCTACAATAATCTTTTGACAGGTGTCTCTAAGGATTTGACTAACTGCCATTAGGACTCCTGGATACATGCAGTAGGGAAATGTAAGTATTTTAAAGGGTGGGTGGAGTTGCTGAGGCAAGCATAATTGACTTCTTGCCTCTGAGATCATAGGCACAGATATACTAGTTAACTCTGAGATCATAGGTACAGAGATCCCTTATGGCTCTTGCTCCCTTGACTGTTAAGCTCTACTGCCTTCCCCCTTCAATACACCAAATAAAAGATCCAATTGTTTTTAGCCGTGAATGGTTCAATCCTAACCCCAGTTAGGATTCCAGAGAAAGAATGAGGCAAAAGAGAGAGATTAAGAGAAGGATAGGACAGAGAATGTTTATGGGATAGAAAGTCTGTTGGAAAAGCGAAAAACTAGACCAAAAAACATGAGTATGGATAAAAATAAGTGTGGTATACTGGAAAGGGCACAGGATAGGAACTCAGAATGCTTGTCATTAATTATGAAATCTAAATTTACCTCTCTAGGTTGGAAGTTTCTCATAAAATGACACTACTGAGGGCCCTTCCAGTTCACTGTCAAGTTAATAATTTTATTGATGTCTTCCTGAGCTGATAAATTGGCCCTCGGCACTCTAAGTGGGATGAATTTAGGAAGGCTTTAGGTTAGATAAAAGGAAAAACTTCCTAAAAATGAGGGTTATTAGACACTGGAACTGTCTAATAAGGGAAGTTCTTTAAAATAGAATAGATTCTAATCTTTGTAAAGAGGTTGTGGCATAATCTTCCTTGTGGATCAAATGATGAACTAATAATTTATATGGCACGCTTTAGCTGAAACATTCTATACTTCTTATAATAATTTCTGGCTCAACTTTGTGCCAACATAGGTACAGTGATGCACTGGCATCTGATATAGTAGAAACATAAGCACAAGGGAATGCATCAGGAATTTCAGGATATATGGCTATAGGAACATGACAAAAGCAGCACCAATGGGAACTGGAAAGGAGTTTCCTTTGCACGAAACTGAACTAGAAATACATCAAACTCCAGTTATATATGTCTAATTTTAAAAATGATCATTTTCACAACTAGTAATCAAAAGTTCAAAATAGCTATGATAAGACACTAGCAGCTGGAATGCTAAGGCGGAATAGCAGCTCAACAAACCATTGTTTACCAGTTAAACACCAGTTTTCCACTCATCAAATTCCATGTATTAGTTTTGCTAAATGTTAAATAAAAAAGATTCAAGTGAGTCACAAAAGGATAGTCTAAAAGAATGCTTGCTAATACCTAAAAATTATATGAACTTTCAAGTAGCAAAGTGAACATGAAGCATATTTTCAAACATTAGGTAACATTAGATAGAGAGTGACCAGAAGAATGGGTAGCAAGGTAACACAGCGGATAAAACAATGAGCTTAGAACCAGGAAAACTTCTCTTTATGAGTTCAAATCTGGCCTCAGACATTTACTAGCTATGTGACCCTGGGCAAGTCACTTCACCTGTTTGCCTCAGTTTCCCCATTTATAAAATGAGCTGTAGAAGGAAATGACAAACCCCAGGATCTTTGCAAGGAAACTTCATAAGGGGTCATGAAGAGTCAGATAGTCCTGAAATGATTCAACAACAATGACCAAAATACACCAGAATTTGAGTATATTGAACTTCTTTGCAACACCTTTAATGACTTCAAATTTTTGCAGCATTCACCAAGCCTCAATTTTCTATCTAATATTATCCTTATAGTAGGCTGGGAAATGTTTCTGGTAGTACTATTTCTACCATTCTGTATATTAAAAAACAATGGAGAAGAAACACATGACTAGCATAAAGGATCAGTGGCAATTAAATGTTTCCAATAGTGAGGGGATTTTCCACAACACTTCACTATCTCATCCCTCCCCTTGGGAAGAGCTAGAATTTTAAAAACAATAACATTTATTGTTATGAGTAAGGGGCTCCAATTTTTTTTTCATAGAATGAAATGGAAACTGGTTCTTTTTCTAATTCTAGAACAGCTATGTCACTGGCACTGTAAGCCATTTCCATTAGCAAGATATGCATGGTTAATATGGCTAATGCCAGTTAAGAACCTTTGAATAGAATCTTGGAACCTTCAATTCAAGAAACTGCAAGCAAGGAGAACATAAGTGAAGAGCAGCCCAGTTTTGTGCTATATTTTAGCAAACGTAAATCATCTAAGTAAGTAAATATTTTATGGTTTCTGTTCAAGTCAAAGAGCATAATGTTTCTCTATAAGCAAAATCTGATTAATTTAATTGGTAACAGTTATTCTCACTAACTGGAATTTCTAGTTGATCTGTCCAAAGCTTCTGGCAATGGACTCTATCCTCCTGAAAACACAATCTGTCAATGGAATAAGATTTGTGAGAAAGGTACAGATACAATCAATGCAATGATGTAATCTCTATACCTCCTGAGCTGGTACTATTCCTTCTGTCTGGAATTCTATTCATCCTTTAAGGTTTAGTTCAAGTCCCACCTCTCTATGAAGCTTTTTTTTCTGATCTTTGGCAGTCTACAGAAAGTTCTCCCTCCTATGATCTTAAAGTATTTCTTTCCAATCTACCAAGTACAGCATTTGTAAAGCTCCCCTGAGCTGGGTGCTAGAGCTACATAGATAAAACAGTAACTGTTCCTGACTTTCAAGAAGTTTATATTCTACTGGGGGAGAAGGGAGGGAAGGGAATATAACATGTAAACAGAAAGTGATATACTTCAAGTGGTGGTCTGAGGAAGAGGGAGAAAGCACTAAAGGAGATCAGGAAATGGTTTAAAGGAAGCTTGGGATCCAATAGGTAAAGATAAGGAACAAAAACATTCTAGGGATAGGGAACAGCCTGTACAAAGGCATGTTGATGGGATAGGGAATGCCACATTTATGAAAAAGCAATCAATCAAAAATCATTTATTAAGTATATATAGTGTGGTGCCTCTGGGGACACAAGAATAAAAAGCTCAGTACAATGAAAAGAGCCCTGACTGTAGTTAGACAATGCAGATTCAGATCCCTCCTTTCTCCTCCTCCTGTAGCCCATTTTTCATCTTTACGATAAGGTGTCTGAGGTTTTAGCTCTAGATCTATGATTTTTGAGCCCATGAAAAAAATCATTGTCCTCCAAAAGCTTATAATTATGTTTGGAAGAAAGATATAACTCATATATTTAAGCACATACAGAGTAAATTCAAGATGAATTTAGGAGGGAAAGCATGAGTTACTGAGAGAGTCAGAAAAGTTCTATATAGGAAGTGGTACTTGAGCTGAGCTCTGAAGGAAATGAAGGATTCTAAGATGCAGGACTGAGAAAGGAATTTATTCCAGGCTTGGAGGAGGAAAGGGACAACCTCTGCAAAGGGTGGGCCAGGAAACACTGTCATGTGGGAGGTACAAGAAGGCCATATTAGTTTAATCAAGAGTGCGTGAAGGGGAATAACACACATTATACTTGGGAACAAAGGCTGGAGTCACATTATAAAAGGGCTTTAAATTCTAGAGGAGATCATATTTGCTCTTAGAGGTAATAGGAGGCAAACAGAGCAACATGGTCAGGTTTTTATTTTAAGAATATTCCTTTGGCAGTTGGGTAGAAGAATCATTACAAAGGGGAGAGACTCAAAGTAAGGAGCCCAATTTTTCAATAGTCTAAGTGAGAGACAGGCCCTGGTTCTTTGGGTTGATCATTCTAGTAGCTATGTAAGGGTGGCTTGGAGACCTGAGTGAGGAAGGCTGTTGCTGAAGCAGAGGGAAAGGTGATCAGGATCATGGACATGTAATCAAAAGGGACAAAAATGGAGGCAAAACTGAAGAGAAAAAAAAAAAAAAAACTTGTCAATTATTGAACAGTAAGGAAAGGAAAAGGAAAGAGTCAAGAATATTAAAATTGAAATCTAGGGAGTCTGGGGAGGTGGCAGTGCCCTTAACAGAAATAGGGAAGTTTGGAGGGGTAGGTTTAAGAGGAAATAATGAGTTCCATTTTGAATATGTTGAGCTTGAAATGCTTACAGGACATCAAGTTAGTAATGAGAGAATGGAATCCAGAACAGACCTGCCTATATTAGATTCAATTTAATTCAAGAAATATTGACTAAGCTCCTGTTAACTGCCAAACATTGTGCTAAGTGCTGGGAATATATAAGAAAAAAAAAAAGCCCCTGCTCTCAAGAAGTTTATATCTAATAGGAGAGACAACACACAAAAGGAAGCTGAAAAGGAGTGAGAGGTGTTAGTGTAGAAAAACTAACATAAAGGTAAGTACCAGATAAGCTATATGAAGAAATACTCTTTAATTGCTAAATTCAGTTTTATTCTTAATTTTGGTCCTTTTTCTGGTTTCCTACAATCTTTGACATTATTGACCACACTCTCTCTTCCTAGATATTCTCTCCTCCTTGAGTCTCTGTTTTTCCCTCCTTCCTCAGATTCCTTTCCTGGATCATTTATCAATATTTTTTTCCGAGTTGTAATTCCCCAAAGCTGTGTCCTGAATGCTGTTTTCACTATCCAGTCTTTCTCAGAGATCTTTTAAGCTCCCAAAAGTTCAATAGGCATTTCTATAAAATAGCTCCCTGATTCTATAGCCCAGCTATTTTTCATCAGCTGTACCATCATGTTAGTTATCTTTTTATGAATGAAGGTTTTTTTTTTTAATCACATTAGCTAGATTATGGGCACACTGAGGAGAGGGACTCACTCAGTAAACATTTAATGAATGATGGAATTACAAAATTAGATGGCACAATGAAAAGAGTTAGGAAGACCTCAATCGAACACTGGGAATTGAATGTAAAATATTAGCACTACTGCCTATCTACGCAGGTTACTTATACCTTTGGAATCCAATACTTAATGTGCAACAAGAAAATGGTATTTACACACATATATTGTATCTAGGTTATACTGTAACACATGTAAAATGTATGGGATTACCTGTCATCTAGGGGAGGGAGTAGAGGGAGGGAGGGGAAAATCTGGAAAAATGAATACAAGGGATAATGTTATAAAAAATTTACTCATGCATATATACTATCCAAAAAATGTATAATTATAAAATTAATTTTAAAAAAGAGATTAATAAAATTGAATCTAAAAAAAACAAAAAACAAAAGGAAGACCTCAATCATGATAGCTGTGTGGACACATCACTTAATCTCTATCTCAGTTTCCTCAAATGGAAAATTGGGATAATATATGCAAAGAGATGCAATAATACCTACTTCCCAGGGTTGTTGTAAGGATTCAAAGAGATGACACTTGCAAAAGCTCACTGTCTGGCACATAAAAGGTGCTTAATAAATAATTTGTTTCTTTCCTTTTAGGCAGGAATTAATCCCAAATAGAGAAGTTCTGTTTGAAATGTTTTTCATCCAGCTATTTGCTGCTATTTAACAATAAGTAATTCAGGCTAGCCAATGGCCTTTGGTGGAAGAAGTCTGGCCATCTACAGCACATCCAAATTACTAATGTGTCCCACACAGCTCTTTCCCTTGGCAGAATCTTGTATACTCAAGGACTGCTGCCAGAACAACATATTAATGTTCAAAAAAGAATTTGAGATAATTTTTAAGGACTTAAAGAATTTGAGATAATTTTTAAGGACTTAAAAATTGAGTGATATCACAGGGATAGAAAACCAGTTACAGAAACTGTTAACAAAAAAGATCTTGCCCTAAAGCTTGGGAGTGGTTAGCTTTGTGCTTATAATCCAAAGGGAGGGAGTAGTATAATCATCCATTCAATAAATATTTACTGATTGCCTACTAAGTGAAACGCCTAGGAAGGAAATTTGTAGAGAAAGCTTAATTAGAAGGTATAGCAAACAGCATCCTAGGAAACACAAGTGATATAAAAGAAATTAAGGGATTAGAAACCTAGTTCATGAAAAAGTTATGGTATATGAAGGTTATGGAATATTATTGTTTTATTAAGAAATGATCAGCAGGATGATTTCAGAAAGGTCTGGAGAGACTTATATGAACTGATGCTAAGTGAAGTAGAACCAAAACAACATTGTACTCAGCAACAACAAAATTATATGATCAACTTTGATGAATATGGTTCTTTTCTTTTTTTCTTTTTTGACTTAGCAGGAGAAATTGAAATTTTATTATCTGTTTATCTTTTTATTTTTATTTTTTATTGTGGTAAGTTTATTTATTTTTTAACATACATTTCTTTTTCAATCATGTTGGGAGCAAAAAACCAGAGCAAAAGGGAAAAATCAAGGAAGAGATTAAAAAAAAAAAACAGAAAAAAGAAATGAACATAGCATGTGTTGGTTTACATTCAGTCTCCTTAGATGTTTTTATGGATGCAGGTGGCATTTTTGTCTAAATTCTATTGAAATTGCTTCAGATCACTGAACCACAAATCAAGCCTTTTATAGTTGATCATCGCACATTCTTGCTGTTATTATGTACTATGCATTCCTGGCTCTGCTTGTTTTGCTCAGGATCAGTTGATGTAAATCTTTCCAGGCTTTCCTATAATCATCTTGTTCATCATTTTTTTATAGAACAACAATATTCCATTATCTTCATATACCATAACTTGTTCAGCCATTCCTCAATTGATGGACATCGACTCTTTTTCCAATTCTTTGCTATCACAAAAAGAGCTGCTACAAACATTTTTATACATGTAGGTCCTTTTCTTTCCTTTATGATTTCCTTGGAATACAGACTCAGTAATGGCACTGCTGGGTCAAAGAGTAAGTAAGCACAGTTTGATAGCTCTTTGGACATAGTTCCAGACTGTTCTCCAGAATGGCTGGATCAATTCACAACTCCATCAACAATGCAATAGTGTCCCAGTTTTCCCATATTCCCTTCAACATTTATCATAATCCTTTCTTGTCATCTTAGCCAATCTGAGAGGTGTGAGGTGGTACCTCAGAGTTGTTTTTATTTGCATTTCTCTAACCAATAGTGATTTCTTCATATAACTGTAAATGACTGTATTCTTCATCTGAAAATTGTCTGTTCATATCCTTTGACTATCAATTGGAGAATGACTTATATTCTTATAAATTTGGCACAGTTCTTTATATATTTTAGAAATGAGACCTTTATCAGAAATATACTTTGTAAAGATTTTCCCCAGATTTGTACTTCCCTTTTAATCTTGTTTCTGTTGGTTTTGTTGTGCAAAAAAACTTTTTAATTTAATGGAATCAAAGTGGATTGGCTCTTTTCAACAATGAGGTGATTCCAACCACTTCCAATAGGTTTGTGATGGAGAAAGCTATCTACTTCTAGCAAGACGACTATGGGAACTGAATATGGATCACAATATAGTATTTTCATCTTTTTTGTTGTTTGCTTGCTTGTTGTTTTCCTTCTCATTTTTTCCCCTTTTTGATCTGATTTTTCTTGTGCAGCATGATAAATGTAGAAATGTGTATAAGAGAATTACACATGTTTAACATATTTTAGATTATTTGTTATCTAGAATAGGGGATAGAGAAAGAGAGGAAGAAAAATTTGGAACAAAGATTTTGCAAGGATGAATGCTGTATACTATCTTTGCATATATTTTGAAAATTAAAAAAATATTTTTTTAAAAAAAAGAAAGAAATCTAATACAATAAGACTTAACTGAGGAAAAACAAAAATATAACAAATCTTAAGAATGACATTCTGAAGTTTTCTTGGACCATCGAAGCCTAGAAAGCAGTCCCTTGCCTGACAGAGCTAAAACCAACCTAGCTATATGCTGCTTCTGGAAAAGCTTGGGAGATTAATTAACTACTGTTGTCAGAGGGCTTCCAACTCTATTAAGAAAGGCACTTAATTATTACAAGGTAAAAGGTAATATTTCTAGCTTCAAATCTTTGGTGGTAGTATATTAAGACTTTTTTTCTCTAGAAAATATAGAGCTCTTCATTAGGGATCACTGACCAATTCAATACAAAGTAAATTAAAATATGTGACTTATTTTCATTCAAGATGGAAAAGAACCAGTTACATCATTAGAAAGAGAGATCAGGTAAAAAGCAGATTGCAAATTTTTTAACAATCTGTAGATAATTGGTTGGTTAATTTTGCTGTAACATCTTGCCCTTCCCTTTCTATTTTTGATCTTTGTTACAAGGGATGGCTTGTTGGGATAGCAGGGAAGGAATATATTGAATATACGAATGTGATATAATAACAGTGTCAATAAAAATAAGATTAAATTAACAAAAACAAAAAAATGGTGGGGGAAGAGGGAGGAAACCAAGCTGTAGATATTAGCAAGGCAAAAACAACTTTAAAATGGTATGTTTACAAGGACAAGGAAAATGAACCAACTTCTTGTAGACAAACTGAGAATTCAATTCAACTCAACAAACATTTAGGATGTGCAAAGCACTAGGCCAGTCACTAAGAATACAAAAACAAAAATGAAACAGAACTTGCTTTAAAGGGCTTTATATTCTATTGGGAAGGAGAAAGGATAAATGTATACAACATGCACACAGATGAGCAAATAAAAGATAATAAGGAGTAGCAATAACAGTGGGATGAATATCAGAGCATGGCAACCCCCACACCACACACAGACAGACACACACACACACAGAGCAAGAAAAGCCCTAGAAAGTAGGTGTGTCTAAAAGAAAACAGGCCTATAGTTCATGTAGGAGCAATGTCAATATAACAAAAACATATGCATGTCCAGTGATGGAAATTTTAGGGAAATATGGTAGCTTTAACTTTGATAAAGACAGATATAACAAAAAGAAAAGAATGTTCCTCATAGAGGAAGAATTCAAGGTACAAAATGGAGAGAGAAAAAAATCGAAGGTAGGATAGCTAGAAATCCTTCCAGAGAAATAACTGCTTTGATAATAACATGATTACTCAACCTAAAGCCATAAAACATGGCTTCCCAGACAAAGAAACAAACCAAGCTTTACAAAAGCTCCTATTGACAAACCCAAAGTTCATCTTTAGTTTCCATGTACTTGGGTATGCTTGCACTAACATTTCAATTCTAGAAACATTCTACTTCATTATGAAAATATCTTAATCTAATATATGAGCTGGTACCCTTTAAATGTACCCATACTGTGTACATATAGCTATCATAAAAACTGGCCCTTAAATTTCAATCATTAATTCATCCATTTTTTTAGTTCCAAAACTCCCCTTTATGAGCACCTGCTAATTGGGTGCAATCTAAGATTTTGCCCAAGGTCATCAGTAGGGCTGCTGGACACAAAAATCCTATAAACCCTTCATATCCAGAGCAATGACCTGACAATAAAGTATAATCATTTCTCCAGTGCCCAGTGTGAGCTACAGGGTGTTTATGTTCTATAGGATGAGTCATCGTGCTGCTGTCATAGCAACAAATAGGGAATGCTAAATAATACCATCAATTCCAGTTCTAATATAGGAACTGAGCTGATATTTCCTTGAAGCTAGGGGGGGGGGAAAAGACCTGATATTTTCTCATTACAAAAGCTTTGATGTTCTTTTTAAAAAAGAAATGTTCCTCATTTAAAAACCCTATATAGATCATCTTTTACTGAGATTCCCAAGTGAGAATTTAAATTGAAGACTTCAGATTTTGGATATCCTTAAAGCAGCTAAAAACAAAGGCAGTAATGAATGCTGCAGAACTGATTGGCTAAGCATTTCAGAAATTATGGCCTCCCAGGTATTCTGCCCCAGAAAAAGAAAAAGTCCCAAACTTGGAGGAAGACCAGAAGTATTGTAGTCTAATCTGTACTCTAATAGGAATCTTTTCTATATCTCTGGTAAGTAGCATTAAATCACACAAATCCCAGATTTCTTGTACAAAACCTCTTGATGACTCTTCCCATTTTGTACTTATACAATTGATTTTTTAAATTCAAGTGTAGAATACTTTATATTAATTCATCTTATGAGATTTCTGCCCCCCCAATCGAGATAGTTTTAGAGCCTGAATTATCAGTTATCTCCTCCATCTTATTGTCACTTGTAAATGATATAATCATGCTTTCTCTGCCTTCATCCACGTCACTGTGCATAAGTGCCAAGGACAAAAGCCCAAACCAGTCAAGTGGAGCTAACTCACTCAAAGCTGAGGTTTATGTGTGGTAAGGGCTTGTTCCCCATATACAGCAGGAAGTGTCAAAGAACAGCTCAAAGGGAGGCAGAAGAGACATTTAAAGCCTTTTCCCCACCATTCTCCAAGAAAGACTTTAATTCTTGTCAGGAGGTGAAGAACCAAGGCTGATTAGTCTGCTCTCCTCAGAGAGAGGGGTTACTGGGCTACAATTATGGCTATCTACTCCCTTAAATATCATTAATCTATGGAATGTAGTTTTCAGGTTCAAGATAAACTTCTAATCACTGTTCATTAACGAGGAAAGAAGGGCATCAATCTTTATATGCTTGATTCTCTTCAAATAAAATGTCAATTCCATAATGTACACAAAATAGCAGAAACAAAGAAACCCATTTATCTGAGTCAATAGCAAAACAGAAAACAGAGATAATATATATATGAAAATATATACCAGACAATATAGAAGGAAGGAGCTCTCCCCCTGGTTCAAGGGAATCCCAACTCAAGAGAGTCCCAGATCTAGCAAAGAATTGGAAAATGGTAGGTGCCCATCATTTGGGGAATGGATGAATAAGTTGCAGTATAGGAAAGTGAGAATGATGAACAAGTTGATTTAGAAAGGCCTAGAAAGATTTACATGATGATGCTGAGTGAAAAAAGCAGAACCAGGAATACATTGTATACAGTAACAACAAGATTGTGTGACGATCAACTATGAAAGACTTGGTTCTTCTCAGTGATTCAGTGATCCAAGACAATCCCAATAGACTTTGGACAGAAAGTGCCATCTGCATCCAGAAAGAGAACTATGGAGAATGAATGTAAATTAGCATATGCTATATGAACTTCTTTTTTTTTTTCCTCTTCTATGATTTTTTTCATCTTTTATTCTGATTTTTCTCTCAACATGATTCGTAAAGAAATTGAAAAAGTTAACATACATGTATAATCAGAAAAAAAATGTTAAATTTTTAAAAAGAGAGAGAGAGAAAGAGTCTCTCAGATATCACCCCATGGGAAATTCCCTAAAGTCATTAGTGTAGCTGGCTGGGGATATAAGAACGTGAAAATGGAGACCACCAGATCTCTCGTAACATAAGTTTCCCTCAGCAACCTCAGATTATTCACCTTTTCTCTTAAAACTGAAGTCATAAGAACCCAACGTAAATAATAAGCCTGAAGAAACTCTTCCCAGCTTCTCAAGCTAGCATGGGGCATTGATCTTCATCAGTGAGAAAAAAGTCTTATAGCAAAGGGCTTTGGGATTTGGATTATTACATTTACAATAACGTCTCCTTTTTGGATCTGGTCATTCATTCAGTTATTGAGTATATTACCATATATGCCAGATCTTTTTATCTTGTCCATAAAGACAGCACAAAAGACTTTGACAAATGCCTTTTGAAATCCAAACACACTACATTTATGAATAGTCAGGATGCTTTCAGGAAATTGTAAAGCTCTTTTACTAACCCCTAAGCTTCCCATGAAAACAAAAATCTATCTTTCTATTTCTTTTATTTTTATTATAAATACAGCAAACACAAAAAAACAGCATTTCTAGACATAAAACAGAAGAGAAAAATAGGACTAAGCACAAAATTATGAATCTCTACACTACACAGAGTTTGCTTCTCCTTCGACCATTAATTTCAGGATGTAACTTTGCAAGCTGTCCTGCATATTCTGATTATATATATATTTTTGAAGGCCTATATTTTCACTAATGTTTTACCTGTGTTGGTCTCTGAAGGAATAAAAAAAGTATGAAATAAAGAGTGTATAAGTAGGCTATAATATATAACCAATAGGGAATTCTGATGAAGA
Organism: Sminthopsis crassicaudata; assembly: GCF_048593235.1. Lineage (NCBI taxonomy): Eukaryota > Metazoa > Chordata > Mammalia > Dasyuromorphia > Dasyuridae > Sminthopsis > Sminthopsis crassicaudata. The sequence continues at coordinate 257,088,934 of NC_133618.1, forward strand.
GGAATATTATCAAGAAATTATATGACAGGAAGAGAGGTTGGTTATGTAGCAAGACAAAGGATGACAGGTTGATGGCCAGAATACTCCACAAAGCGAGGAATGCCTCCAGAAAATGGTAGACCTCTTGTGGTAACCTTAGAGAACATGAACAAGAGTTGATCAATGTAAACAGGCAATAGTGAGTTGTGATCTTCATCACTAGAGAAAATTCCTGAATCAGTGAGACCACAAAGCCATTTTAGTATGGAAATCAAAAGCTCTGCTCTGGCCTCTGATATACTCCATTATACCTCCATGGGCAAGTACTTTTCTCATTCACTCCTTAGCAATTTTATCTGTACAATAGGTTTTGTTAGTATTTATTTTGGGGGATAGATATATTCAGGTTAAGTTAACTATATCAATCTGTAGTGTACAAATGTTTGATTTGTACAATTTGTGGCAGGCCTTTGTGTAGTCGCAAGGAACTGGAAACTGAGTGGATGACTATCAATTGGAGAATGGCTGAACAAATTATGGTATATGATGTTTTGGAATATTATTGTTCTGTAAGAAATGATCAGAAGGATGATTTTAGAAAGGCCTTACATGAGACTGACACTAAGTGAAGTAAACAGAACCAAGAGAACTTTGTACACAGCAACAAGTTTATGTGATGATCAATTCTGATAGATGTGGCTCTTTTCAACAGCGAGATGATTCAGGTCAGTTCCAATGGTCTTATAATGGAGAGAGCCATCTGCAAACACAGAGAGAACTGTGGGGAACTGAATGTAGATCACAACATCATATTTTTACTTTTTGTCATAGCTGTGGTTTGCTTGCATTTTGTTTTCTTCCTCATTTTCTTTCCTTTTTGATCTGATTTTTCTTGTACAGCAAGATTATTGTGGAAATACATATGGAAGATTTGCACAAGTTTAACATATATTGGATGGCTTGTTGACTAGGGGAGAAGGTGGGGAGAAGGGAAGAAAAAAAATTTGGAACACAAAGTTTTGCAAGGGTGAATATTGAAAAGTATCCATGCATATGCTTTGAATATAAATAGCTTTATTTAAAAAGATCAAACGTATTAAGGTAATTAATCCTTCTTTTCTACTGATTTCTATTTTAAGATATGTGATCCCTAGGAAGACAATTCCCTAGTATATCAAGTGGAAAATATTTTTTGAGGAAAGGATTAAGCTAGTGAACAATCTTATGCGTGGTCAACTGAACAGTTCATTGGCTCTATTCTCGTCAAAAGCTGCAGTTTCCATTCAGTTTTTTTTTTTGTTTCCATTATTGTGTCAGCCACCATAGGTATTGTATTAGGCACAATTAAAAAAAAAAAAAAAAAAAAAAAAAAAAAACACAGGACCAGGTGACAGTTCGGTTTAAAAAATGAATCTCTCCTTAATGAGCTTAATCTAGTTGGGGAGACCAAGACAGGATACACAAGAAAAGTTAACTTCATAACAGAACCTTTTCTCTGCCATGTGACATACCCACCCACAATTTCTTCAGCTTCCAAACCATGCATATCAAGTTAGTGACCTAAACAGTGCTCTAATTCTATATAATTTGTTTCAGTTATAATAAAAGCACACAGCTGTGTACTTATAATCCTCTCCCTGTAATTTCAATTTCACCATGTTTCTCTTCTTACTATGCATGCAGTGAAATCATGATTTGAGTCACTCTGGCTTTACTGACCATATTTCAATTAGATTCCCTAAGTTACCCCCCTGTGAGGATATTACTGATACCAGGTGACAAGGAAAGGTGTCTCTCCACCCCCCAACCTCTAATCAAAACAAAAATTAGAATAAAACCAAAAAGAAAAATAAAATTAATAATGCAAAGAGATCTGTTCATATGCCTTGTAAATCAGGAAATTATATAGATTACCACCATATATAAAACACTATGCTAAGTCCTTGTAGAGAATGATGCAGGAAAAAGACATTCTTTAACCTTGAGGGACTTAAAGTCTTACTTAGTATACAGGACAGTAGTAAAAAGGTACCAAAAAACTATACACTGCTGGAACAGATAAGCACACAAATATTCATCACTAAAAATGACTCCACTTTCATACCAACTCCTAAACCTTCACCACTTTTCCCCCCCAAGTTAAGTGACTTGCCCTGGGTCACACAGCTAGGAAGTGTTAAGTCCTAGGAAGCGTTAAGTCTCTGACATCACATTTGAACTCAGGTCCTCCTGACTTCAGGCTCTCTCCTCTGAGCCACTTAGCTGCCCCAACAACATTGCTTCTGTCTGTATTACTGAAACTGTTCCTTCAGAGGTCTACCTAGATCTTTCCTATCTTATCAATTCTCCCCTCCTATATAAAGGGTTCTTCACCTTTCCTGTGTCGTGAATCTTTTGGCAGACTGGTGAATCTTTTTTACAGTTATTTCTCTTCTCAGACTGTTTTTAAATGCATAAAATCGGGATTATAAAGGACATAATACATTGATATAAAATTAAATGAAATCTATTTTTTCTTTTACAGACTTTACACCTCTTTTGCCTCCAGATTGTTTGAACTTCTTTTCTCACTATTCAATTTCAAAGCCCAGAAAAGAGGGCCTTCCTCTGAGAGGTGAGTTTTCCTGAAGCCTCCACTTTGAGGAAGTGCCCAAGTCAACCATGCTCACTTCTTTTCTCCTCTCTCCAGACTTCCTTCTCCACTATGCCTTTTATGGGTTCTTTAACCCTGATGGAACATAAGCTTTTTGAAGACAGGAAATCTTTTTGTCTATATTTGTATTCCCAGCATCTAGCCCAGTGTCTGGCACATAGTGCTTAATGAATATAAATGTCTAGTAAATGTTTGCTGACTAAATAGTACGTTAAGAACCCATGCTCTACAGCATTTGAAACTGCTTAAAACCGCCTTTTTAAATGTTCTTTCCTCTGTTAGCTTCAATGACACTGAACTTTGCTAGTTTTTATTATACTCCTTTAAGGCTATTTCTGCAGCTTTTTTCTTTTTAGTCTCTCTCCCTCTCCCCCTCTTTCCTTTTCTCTCTGTCTCTGTCTGTCTCATACACACACACACACACACACACACACACACACACTTTCTCTCTCTGTCTATCTATATGTGTGTCTCTCTCTCCCACTTTCAGAGCTTCCACTATCATCACTTTTTGTATGTCTCCTCCATCTCTATCTCTAACCCTCACCAATCACAAACTTAAAATCCATACTCATAATTATATACTCAGTATCTTCATTTGAATATTGCACCTTGAACTCAACATACTGAAAACCAAACTCATCATTTAGCATTCTCCAAATCTCCACATCCGGTCCTGACCCCCTTGACAGGCCTAAAATACAAAGTTATGATTACCTATTAAACATCTTTGTTTTAATGTCTGAATATAGATGTCTCTCTAATGTCACAGATTTAAAACTATATATGGTATTGTGCAAATCTAATCCGTGTTCTACGATAAATTCAACACAATTTATCAATGCACTGAAGGTTCTTTACTGCCTCTCTTTTATCTCATAAGGATACTTAAAAAAACCCAAAAAACAAAAAACATGGCTCCCTACTTAGTCTTCATTCTTCACACATGACTACCTGATCTCCTCTCTCTGTCATATTTTTTATTGTATTGTTCATAGTTTCTCTTTATATTCCTTCATTCTGTCTTCAAAGAACATTTCTTATATGCTTCATTCTTCTCACTCCCTCCATTCTCATTTTTAATTCTTCAGAGATTGTAGAGTCTCATGACCTGTCACCACATAGCACATTAATAATGGTATTAAAAAGATAGATCATTGTTCCTGGGAAATTTGGGGGATTATTAAAACACCTGAGCAATTTCCCAAAGCTAATCCAGTTCATTCTCTTCCTTCTTTTTAATTCTGGGCTCAATTTGCTTTTCACTTGTATAGCCTGTCCAATATCTATATACTGATGGATAGATTCAATAGCTTATCCTCCTTGTCATATTGCATACAATAGGCATTCTTCATCCACTTGGTTTTTCCTAAAAGGATGGTTGAGTCAAAAACCATTTTGAATGCTGAAATGTTTCTAGTCTTAAAGCAATAGGCATGATGTCACTGGCAAATAGGAACACTGTGTATTTTACTGACCATCCATAGAAAGTTTCCTAACTTAGATTTTGTACTGCATTTTCTCCATCAGAAGAATAGCTTTGACAAACTTCTATCTTCGTGTTTTATTCTTCACTGTATATTAACAATCTATGTATTAAACAAGATTTTTGTTTTTGGTTTTTTGTTTTTATTTTTGTTTTTGCTGTATCTGTCAAGAAATCTTGAAAAGAAGGGAAGGAAGATATCTTGTTGGAAGAACATTTTTAAAGTGGTACTGAAAAAAGTGCTTTTAAAAAAAATCAACAAACTATAAGCAGGGTTTATTCTTGTATGCTCTCAATGTTTCAGTCAGATGTGTAATGACAAATATGTGCTCTGCTATATAAGGAATGCTTGCTTGTTCTATATTCTCATACAGTATGTCCTTAATGCATGTGTAAATTATTCTTATAAAATTTTTAAAACTAGGAATGGTTGGTAGTTTGGATATTCTCTTGGTCACATTTTTTAAGGCTATTAACTACATCTGAGGGTTTTTTCCCCATAATTTTGGTATTTTTCCATTCTTCAGATATCATGTGACTCAATACCTTAATACCTCTCAAAACTGTTACCTTCACCACAGATCTCCTCTATGTTCAATTAAGTGGATTTTCTCATCTTCTTTTTAATTTTATTTCTACTTCTTTTATAAACATATCTATGAGTGTGATGTTAAGAGTTCCAGAGCTGTGTTCTACTGTCTTTAATTAAAAAAGATTTTTAAAAAAATCTTTTTCCCATTTTTCTTTCCTTTTCTAGGTTTGTTTGATTTTGACAAATTGGTGGTCATACTGTACACAGACAGTTGATTAGGGAATGATTTCTACTAACAAGTTGTTTCATGCCTTTAAAAAAAAATAAAATTCATTTTTTACAATGCTATTAGGTTTTCTCACATCCATGCCTTCTCATTCTTTTCTTGAATACAGTATTCAGAAGGTATAGGTGTGACACTTCTGTGAAATCTTTAAGTCTTCAACATCTCTCATTCTTTATTTCTGATTCATATTTTCCAATATTTTTCTTGCCAAACCTTCTATCCCCAAGTTTGCAATGGAATTGCCCAGTAACATTTTAAAATTATATGTAGTATTTTAAGATTTACAAAAAAATGTTAACTCAACTGATCCTTTCAGCTGCCAGATCTAAAGGCCTTTGCTCAGTCTTCTTGACCCTTCTGAATTCTTTGATACTATCACCTTGTCCTCCTTTGTAATCTCTTCTGACTAAATTTTTATAGGTGAGACTTGCAGGAATTAAAGTTTTTCTGTTTTGCTAAATATTTCTTCTGTGCAAGCCACAAATTATACTTTCACAATTCTTATTTCTCTTTTAAATTATTCATCCTGCTGAGGTTTCATACTCTCCTTTTTTTATTCCCCCCTGAAACAATTAGACTTGCCCAGGGTCACACAGCCAGGAAGTATTAAGTATCTGAGGTCAAATTTTAACTTAGGTCTTATTGACTGAAGGGTTGGTGCTCTAACCACTGTGCCACCTAGCAGCCCCCAGTTTCATACTCTCTTGGGAATCTAGAAGATCCTCAGCTTCATCAGATATTGGTACCTTTTTCTTTGTTTTGTAATACCTATTCACAGATGCCTTAATTATTTTATCTAATCTGGAGATTATATTGTCTTCTATTAGTATCTTCTCTACTGATTTATATACTTATATTCAAGGACTTTAATTGAATTTTCTTCCTCTTATGATCTTTGGAAATTTCAATACTATTTTCTTATTTTCCCTTATTGTTCATTTTCTAACTTCCTCCCCTTTAATAGACATTTGTCTGGGGGCTGGATCACAAAGTACATTATTTCTATCACATACTAAGTAATTCTTGGTTAACTAACCTCTTCTCTCTACCTCCAGGGACTCCTAGGGAGACAAAAATGGCTTGCTCTCTCTCTCTCTCTGTTTCTCTGTGTTTCTCTCTCTCTCTCTCTCTCTCTCTCTCTCTCTCTCTCTCTCTCTCTCTCTCTCTCTCTCTCTCTCTCTCATCCTCTCTTTCTCTGTTTATCCATTTTCTAACAGAGCTTTGGTATGACACAGAGTGTGAAACACTATCACTGCCTGATCAAATTTTTGCCATTTCAATTTCTTTAGTACTAAAAAGAAGGGAAGTGAAGTAGGGCATGAAGGAGAGTTCTACTGCAAGAAATTAGTATAGTGGGTGGCAGGGATGCTAAGTGACTTGAGTTAGGGGCTGGAAAACAGCTTTCTCTGCTGTCAGTTCATTAAGTTTTTACCTTATTTGTGTTCTTGGTATTCTAGGCCATGAAGATAGTTGATACTGCTTTATCTATGGCACATAATTTATATTTTATAGAATTTTGAGAGGTGGGGATCAAAATAATGTCTAGTCTTCCATCTTACTTGCCTAGGTTTTCTCCCCTGGTTCTTCTTCTATTTGATTGAGTCTTCTTTGTGGGTCCTTCATCCACATCATAATTCCCAACCAAGCGTATTTCCCAAGGTTCTGGCCTGGGTCCTCTTTTTTCCCCCTCTCTATACTCTCTCATTTGGTAACCTTATCAGCTACCATAGGCTTAATTATTATCTATATACAGATAACATTCAAATCTGTATATTCAGCCCTAATCTTTCTTTTAACTTCTAGTTTCATGTCTACAAGTGCCTAATAAACATCTCAAACTAGATGGCTGATGGATATCTTAAACTCAACATGTCCAAAATGGAATCCATTATATTTTCCTAAAAGCCCTCTCCCTTGACCTGTTGGACAAGCCTGGATTACTCCAATGCTTGCTGGTTGGTCTCCCTTGTCTCAGATTTCTCCTTACTCAGCTCACATCTTTCACTCAGCTGTCAAATTGATCTTCCTAAAGTAATGGTTTGACTGTGTCACAGACAATGTATCTTGCTCCTTTGATTGGAGTAGTAGTGGATTACTTGTATTTAAAAAGAAGACACATTCTTTCAAAAAATAAACTGGTAGTGTAGTAGATAGAATCAGGAAGACCTGAGTTCAAACAGGACCTTAAACACTTGTTAGTTGTGACCCTAGGTATTTAATCTTAAATCATTTATCGTCATTCAGTCTCTGTTTCCTCAAATGTAAAACATGGATTATAATAGCACCTACCCTGCAGGACTATTATGAGGAACAAATGAGATAGAAGTTATTTGAAGCACAATTCCACAATGCCTGGCACACTGAGTGTACTATATAAATAAATGATCATTCCCTTCCCCCAGTTGGGTTTTTATTAAGGAGGTGGAAGGAAGCGCATGGTTTGATTTGAGATAGAGAAGACGCAGAACATATGAACAAGAATGGTCCCATTTGTATTTCTCGGAGAGAGGGAGTTAAAGCAACTTGGGGTGGGGAAGGTGGAGATGGAGAAAAACTGTGATATAGTGTGGAAAGAACACTGTATTTGGAATAAGAGAATCACATTTGGGTCCAGCTTTACTACTTAATACCTGGCAAGTCAATTAACCTCTCTGTGGCTGTTTCTTCATCTGCATAATGAGGGGATTAGACTAGGTGGCCTCTGAGGTATCTTCAAACTCTAAACAGTATGTTCATTCTTACTGACAACACTCTACTTCAGGCTCTCATTTCTCACTTAGATTACTGCAATAGCCTGCTGATTCACAGCAATTCAATAAACATTCAGTAAGTAACTATCATGTATAAAATACTATTAACTTCTAGGAATATATGAATAAAAATGACATAGTTCCTCCCCTTAAAGACCTTATAGAATATCAAGGGGAGATTTGATGTCCATAGATAAATATACTAAAAATTAAGGAATAAGGAAAACAAGAAATCTCCAAAGTGATCCACTGAACTTTGGCATGTTGCCTTGGAGCTAAACTGTCTTGATTGATAAGTAAATGCAAACTCAGGTATCCCACTATCAGGCTCCAGATCATGCATCCCATCCAACCCCAACTATCAAATAAGACAGTCTTCTCTGAGGCTATTTTCCTATATAGAAGCAAATTCATATTTATTCATTTGACACCCATTTAATTAAATTGTTATTCCTTAAACAAATACAATTGTAGGTTATGATATAGGTTCTGTTCTTAAGGAGCTTACAATCTAATGGGGTATATATAAATAACTAAGCTGGGGACAGTACATTAGGAAGAATAGATTATTTGCACAGTGGCAAAGAATGAAATTGAAGGGGAAATAGGTGGGAAAGATGAAGGCCAATTAGTGAATTGGTCTAATTGTCTAGATGAAACTAGATGAGGACTAGAAGTAAAGTAGTTACACCAGGAGTAGAGATTAAAGATCCCAAGCAAGAGATACCAGAGAAGTAGAAATGAATAGACTTTTCAAATGATTAATTGTTCTAAGTAAGGAAGAGGGAAGAATCAAAGATGATTCTGAAATTATCAGCCTAGGAAAGTGGGAGGGTAGTGGTATAAAACAGATATGGGGTTAAGTGACTTGCCCAGGGTCACACAGCCAGGAAGTGTTAAGTGTCTGAGATCACACTTGAGCTCAGGAACTAGGGGCTTCAGGGCTGGTGCTCTATCCACTCCATTACCTAGCTGCCCCTAATTGTCCAATTTAAGATATGTTAAATTTAAGGGCTAGCCAGATATTCAAACTGAAATACATAGTAAGCAGCTGAAAGCAATAAACAATATATCTAGAGTTGGAAAGAACTTCATGGACCATCTAATCAAACATCCTCATTTTAGAAATAAGGAAACTGAGGCACTGAGATGTAAAGTGATTTGTTTGAGATCACAAAACAGTATGCATCACAGATAGAATTTGAACCAGAGTCCTCTGACTCCATAATCAGTGAACTTTCCATTGTACCATCCTGTCTCTCAAAGAAGGCAGAGACCAAAAAAAAAAAAAAAAAAAGATCTTGAGGAAACCTTAATTAAGAAATGGGAGGAGGATGACTAGTCAGCCCAAGAGACTTCAGAGTAAAAACATTCAGAAAGGTAAAAGGAATCATGAAAGTACAGTGTCACTGGAGACAATGGTAATCACATGTTGAGACAAATACGTTTTCTTTCCTTGATCCTTACAAATTATTTTGTTTGAACACTGTTTTGTACTTGTCATGTCCTGTTTTGTGTTAGAGAGGATGCATATTTGTGAATATCTCCTAATAAATCAAATTCCATGAGGGAATAAACAATGAATTATTTAATCTTAAAAAATATACATATATATGTAATATATATAATACGTATATCTTTTTTTAATTATATATATTTTTTCCAATCAGCAAACTGTGCCTTTTTTCACTCCCATTTCAGTCACCATGCCAAATTGAGAACAATAGAAAAACAAAGCCCCTGTTACAAACATAAATAAGCAAAAAAGATTTCCACATTGGCTACATCCAAAAAAATATATTTCTCTTTCTGTACTCAGTCCTTCTAGGTAGCATGTTTCACCATAATCCTCAGGACTAATTGTAGTTAGTCATTATGTTGATCAAAGTTCTGGTTTTTCTATTCATTTTACTCTGCATCAGTTCATACAAGTCTTTCCATGTTTCTCCCAACCCATTCCCTTCTTCATACTTACAATAAAGTAGAACTAAGCATTAGTATTCTTGTCTTATGATAGTCCTCTGGCATGAGGAAGTACCTCTTGAAAAGATAGAGGTTCTCCTTTTGAGGAAAATCTTGCTTTCTAGGATTTGCTTTCAAGGATAGGTTTCAGAGTGCCCAGACCCAAGGTATGACTATCAAAAGGGAAAGTTCCTATCGTGGAACCAGTTTATGTCTAAGAAAAGACTCATGAGTCAACCAGAAACACAAGAATAGACAAGAACCTCAACAAGTTTGATTGTCATGAATAAATTAACAATAAGGAGCAGTTCAGTATTCAAGTTTAATTCACAAATAATAAATAAAAATTCATGTGGGGGTGGTACTGCTTTGGGGAGGAAAGGACAAGATCCAAGTATTCCATTCAGGTGGGAAGACTTGATCCCAAAGGAGCGATTTGCTTCCAAGGAGAATAGATGTGCTCCCAGGGAGGAGAGATATACTCCAAAGTTTCCTTCTGAGAAATAGATATTTAAACCTTGATCTTAGTGGCCACCCAAAGCTGGCCAATTTACAGGTTAAGGTTTAGGGCACACAGGAGATTTTTTTCAGGTATACAGGTATGGGAGGTTGGGGAAAGGAGGACACAAACCAGTAGTTGGCAAGATATTATTTTTGGACATTACTTAAAATATTACTGTCAGTATTTTTCCATGCCCTAATCTTATAGCAATGATTTCTATGAACAGATTGTATGAACTATAGCTTCCCTAAAGAGGAAACTGTCATGGTGGTTTCAAGAACACTGGGCCTTATCTTGCAACAATACCATATGTTACAATATATTTATATACTATGACATGTTTGGTCATTCCCCAATTTATGGGCACTGCCTCAGATTTCCACTCTTGGCCTCTTCAAAAAGAGCTACAAATATTTTTGTATGGCCTTAAGTTTGTTCTACTTAGGACTAATCCCTCCTCTAATCTACCTTCTCTTTAATTCTGTGCCCCCTTCCTTTCCCCTTTTTCTCCTATTTCTCAATTCAGTGAGATGCATTTTTGTATCCTTTTGTATTTTTTTCATTTCCAGTCTCAGATATTTTCAAGGTCTGTTTTAGAAATTTTGGTGGAAAGCTTACTTCATTTCTTTTTGCTATTCTACCATCTTCACTTTCAATCATGTAATCATATTATTTAATTTTTGTATTTTATTTGGTGCCTAACTCTATCTTTTACTAAGTACACATTTCCTACACTTTCAGTTTAGTAGAATTAAATTCAAGATACTTCACCATCTGCCTCCTACCTATTTTTCTGGCTTTTCTTATATCCTAGCTATCTTGAATTACTCACTATAACCTTGTACAAATTTTATACACTTCCACCTCCACGTCTCTGCTCAGATTACTCCTGCCTAACCCCTACCATCACTTCCTCTTGAAAGAGTGTAGTAAAGAAGAAAGGGAGGGTATGCTCGAAGTCAAGAGAGCTGGGTCCCAGTTCTAGCTCTTCCATTAACTAACTATGTGGCCTAAGTAAATCCTTTCACTTCCATGCCCCAGTTTCTTCCTCTGGAAAGTGACAAAGCTAGACTACATATCTTTGACACTCGATAATTTTATACTAAAGGAAAATTGATTGTAGAGTCTTAGATGAATGCTTATCCTACTTTCTGTCTGGTTAATTTCTCTTAGGCACAGCTTGGGCTTCTCATTCCTGCAGCCTGTGGAGAGCATGCTCTTCCCTAGACATCTGATCCTGACTATCATACAGATGCTCTTTATCTAAATCTAGCCAAATATGCTATAATGAGGCAAATCTGCCTTTGATTTACTTTTCCCTTTGAGGCTAGTAGCTCCCTAGTGAGGGAGTTGGGCCTTTCATTCACATTTCTTACCTGTGATGTAATTTTCAGGCTGAGTAGGAGAATATGCCATTATCATTACTTCTTAGGGGTAAAGTGAACTGTGCTCCCATGCCCCCACCTCCCATGATGAAGTACCATCTTGCTTTTGTGATGGATCCAACATGATTCCAACTGTTTTTTGTCCTCAAAGAACAATGATGGCACGGATATTCACTTTGGGCTTTTATAGAAATAAAGCAACAGAATGCCAAACATTCCCCTAGGAAACAATCTGGAATGTTACAGCATGAGGAAGAGAGACAGACACACAGCAGTCTGCTCTGACTCCCATCAGCCACTGATAAACATTCCCCTGACAGAGGCTGTAGGTGGCACTTAGGAACCACCCGCATCAGCCTTCTGTGAGGGTAAGCATCAGCAGTAAGAAATACTGCAGTGCTAAGGTTGAGGGAGACCCAGTAATTTTTCTAGAATACAGGCCTAGGATTTGGTAGATAGAAGAGAAACATTCCATGTTATCCATGACTTATTTCCCCAAAGAACTTACCAAATAACTAGAGCTCTTCTACGACTTCACAGCACATTTATGGGACATAGTTGAGCAACAGAATTTCTAAGATCTTGCTCACATTTGTTTTATGATCATTCTCTAGTTGTCCCTAATAAGAAATATTTTGTATCCAAGCTCCTTAAGGGCAGTAAACATATCCTCCATTTCTTTTGTAACCCACCAAGACATTTGGGACATTTTGAACATGCAGAAGGTATCTACTAAATAATTAAAATTGGCATAATGGAGTGGGAAAATAAACTATCCCAATACCACAATACCACATTGCTGCTGAAAGGAAATCTAGATCAGAATGGATTATTAGGTGAAAACAGTAATAAGCTACATACACAGTCTGTAGAATTTTTTTTAATGAGGCTGATTGCTGATTATATGATTGTGTATGTGTGCATGTGAAAACAAACAAAAAAATGAACTCAAAAACCCTTTTCACATGGAGGGCAATTAAAGACAGGTCCTAAAATCTGGCTGAATTTACAATTTTACCTCTAACTTCCAAAATCTCTACTCAAAAAGAACCAGCCCATCTCAATTACCATTCCTGTTACACACTATTAAATTTAGTTGAATAAGACCTCTCATGAATGATTCAATCAACAAATATTAAGTAATCAGTTTACTATGAAAAAAAGAACATTACAGGAGTACTTGATAATCTTTCAATGCATAAGAGTCCATTTCTTCAAGGGCAGCAAAAAAAATGGTTTTCACTGGTTTAAACTATACTAAGGGATTTTAGTGCTTCACAACTAAAAACTTCTGGTTGCCCAACCAAAAGCTTCTTCACAGAAAAATATTATTGTAATGGGCAACTAAAGAAACAAATCAATTAATATTTAAGTGCCATCTTCTTTCAGACACTGTGCTAAGCCTTAGGGATACAAAGACAAAATTGAAACAGTCCCATCCTTCAAGGAGCTTGTAGTGGATATAATAGGAACACATATATGAATGTGTATACACACACACACACACACACACACACACACACACACTATAACACACACACACTATTAAAATGAATATAAGGAAATCGTGAGGTGTTTTATAGGTAAGGATTCATAGAAAAAGTGATACTTAACTGAATTTTGAAGGAAAATAAGCCTAAGAGGCAGTGGTAAAGAGGGAGAGCCTTCCAGGAATAGAGACAGAGAGTACAAAGCACAAAGTCAGGATATGATGTCATGCATGAGAAACAGCAAGTGGGCCAATGTGGCTGGACTGCAGGGTGTAGGGAAGGGAGTAATGTATGCATGAGAAAACTTGAGGTCTCTAGGAACCTTCACAAGAGGCAACAGCTCTCATATGGGACTTGAGTAAGGCCCAGCAGGGGTTTGGGCTGCCCCATGCCCATCTCCACCTAGGCTAGTTATGTCAGTGTTGACAATATATCCATTTCCATGAATTGACATGGCCCCCTTTAAGAGCCCACAGATAAAGGCAGTTGTGGACTGTATACAATCTGCTTCTGACCCTCGAGAGCAGCATCCGGAGATGTCAGACATCTGGAGATATCAGACATCTGGCATCTGGAGATGCCACAGGTTCTCAGCCATCAGTTCCCCTTCCAGAAAGTTTTCCGTCTGGGGAGAGGCATTGCAGAGGATAAAGTCTTGACTCTGGAGTCAGGAAGAGCTGAGTTCAAGCATGAGTGCAGTCACTTACTAGCTGTGTGCCCCTGTGCAAGTCACAACCCTCAATTGATCTAATTATAAAATGGGATAATTACAATAGACCTACCTCCCAGAGCTGTAGTAAGAATCAAATGAGCAAATATTTGTAAAGTACTCAGCATAGTGTCTGGCACATAGTAGGTGTTATATAAATGCAATTATTATTATTATTACTATCACAATATTAACAATAACAGAAATAATATTTGGAAGAAATATATATAAATTTCAGAACTTTCATGTGCTTGCTTCACATGGTCACCAATGTAACGGTAAGAACCAAGGGTGAAAAGGTTGAACTATCAAAGAATATCCTATGAATAGTATCAAGCAACACCATATCGGAAGTAATTTGAGAGAACAATTGAAAATCGACGGAAAGCTACTGGAAGATTGTCACTGTCTAGCTGGTAAACACAGGAGAACCCTTAACCTTGACTTTCCAACTAAAGACAACAAAAAAGAAGCAAATCAAAGGGAAACAAAGGCACATCAAAAATTCTAGACTGCCTTCATCAAAAACTATAAACAAAATACAGGGTCAACAAAGAACAAAATAAACAATTCAACAATCATAAAAATCTTTACTACAGATATTTGAGAAACAAGTCAGAAATGAGTGACAGCTCCTACAAGAAGCAAGATGTGGAAAAATTTTGATAACAAATCTGGTTGCGAGAAGTCCAACACAATGATAATTGCAGCTGTATCAAATAGGAAACAGAAATCTTATACACCATTAATACAAGAATTTGATAGAATAATTACATAATTACATAAATAATTACAAATTCTGCCTTCTTTGCAAACTAGAAAGTGGTAGGGCAAGATATGATCCTTAATTATTGGTTCAAATGACTTACACTAGTATATAAATTAATAGCAAAGCAGTTTACCAGTTTTATTTCATTTGTGTGCTTTACATCATCTTTCTTAGCAGAAGGAATCATATATCTTTAACAAGAGATAAGAATAGTGACTTCATCAAATAAAGGCCAATTATTATTTGTGTACTGCAATCAGTGTTTGTATTACTAAAAACATGTATGAATACTTAAAAGAAAACAATATATTGGTGGAGAAGAAAAAAGCATATACCAAAATGTTCCAAACATGTAGAAAAAACAACTTATTATGATTCAATAATTCCTGAACAAGTTACCCAAAAGCACTGCAACATTTATACTGCCTCTATTAATCGTTGCAATCATTTATTCAATTCACTTATTCATGTACTGCCCTAATGAGAACACTGAAGTATTTGATGTCCATATGAAAAATTATTCTCTATTTAAAGCTTATTACCAACAAAATTATGTCAATAACAAATCATAAAATGAGTCATTTTTTTAAAGAGGCAGTTTGAGCTCATTATGATTGAGTGTGACTTCCAAATTAAAAAGAATGAAACCAAAATAGCAAATCAATCACTTGATATATAGATGATATATCAAACTATATGGTTCCACCAAAAATTACACTAAACAACTTCATCTTGTATATATATATATTTTTAATGCTATCAAAATGTCAGTTAGACTCAATAATTATAGAATCTTCACATAGGAAGGATAGAGTGGAGACTTTGAAGGCAAATCCAGGTTATAGACAAGGAAATTTAGGCCCAGAGAGGTTAAGTGAATCATTAGTAAGTGTCTGAGGTGGGATTTGATCCCAATTTTCCTGACTTCAAGTCCAAAACTCTATCCACTATACCATGCTGAACACAGGACCCAATCCCTAACACAACTTTGCAATGATAAATACTTCTCCAACAAAAAAGGATGAAGAAGATGGTAAACTTTTTAGAGCACATGATAAGTGGATGTAAAACCTTTAGAAATATTTTAGTAATAAACAGAAAACCATTTCACTGAGTAATAGTAAAAGCTGGTATAGATACCCAGCATTGGATAAACTGAATGTAATCACGAGTGTCTTGCTTCTATAATTGAGCTTATGATATCATTTCTCAGCTTTTTGGCTAAAATCAAGCTTATGGAGCTTATGAAATGGTTAATATTCAAGAATAATACCAAAAGTTTCTCCATGGAAAATATACACATGAACACATTAAAGAATATGACATTAAAATAAATGATGAACAAATGACTAAGTCATGTAGGTTTGTTTATAGAAACAAGAGGTTGCATTTCAAAACCAGGTTATCACCTGGATGATAAGTAGAACTTTTTCAATATATAACTGTAAACTAAAAAAAAAAAAAAAAAAAAAATTAGCACCTACTTAATACCTAGCAAGATATAATCTGGAAGCTACACCAAACGTTGCCTTTCAAAAGTAGATGAGAAATCCCCATAATACTAATACAGATTATGGAATATCCTTGAAAATTTAAGAAGTTGGACTGTTATCACAGACACAACTGTTGCTCACAATTAGACAATTAGGCATCAATTAACACTGATCCCTACAAGATGTTTTAAAAGATTACCACGTGGGGCAGCTAGGTGGTGCAGTGGATAGAGCACCAGCCCTGAATTCAGGAGGACCAGAGTTCAAATCTAGTCTCAGACACTTAACACTTCCTAGCTGTGTGACCCTGGGCAACCCCAGCCTCAAAAAAAAAAAAAAAAAAAAAAAAAAAAAAGAAAGATTGCCACACTAAAAATCTAATAATTCCCAGCTTTCAAAATATATTGATGCCCCACTATATATTTTTGAAAAAATCAAAACCTTATGGGAACAAGATGAGAAACATATCTCCACTGTCTTGTTTGCATTGTAATTGTCCTGAAGATGCATTCAGTGAACATATAGATATTTTTATTAAATGACCAAAAAACTCCAGATATTTTATCTACTTGTGCAATAATTTTCAGCACACTAAAAAAAAAAAACCAGGTGTTTCAAACATCTTAGTGCAACTCTACCTTGTATAAAAAAGAACAAGAGTAGGATGCTAAATATTCCTATGACCATTTCTAGTTGAATTCCATCAAAAATGTTCTTCCTCCTAATTCTCTCCCTCTTAGAATTCCTGATTTCCTTCAAAATTCAATTCAAGCATACTCTTCTGCATGAAGCCTTTCTTGATCTCCACAATGAGTGCCCTCTTTTTCAAAATCACCTTTTAGCCATTTTGCATATATTTTGTATATACATATACAGGCATTCCTGAAGGTTTAGTTCCAGACCAACACAACAAAGCAAATATCACAATAAAGCAAGGCACTCTTTTGTTTCCTAGCAGTTATAAAAATTATGTTTATACTATGTTGTACTCTAATAAGTATGCAATAGTATTATACTTTAAATATATATACATAAATATATAACTTAATTTTAAAATAATGCATGCTTAAAATGCACTTTTAATTTCCTTCAAGAACTTTTCTACTGTCTTCACAACTTAGCTCTTGTTTGGTGCAAGAGGCTGCCTGTCAGTTTCTGACATGCCTTCTTCACTAAGATTAATTAATTTCTAGCTTTTGATTTAAAATGAGAAACCTATGAATCTTTCTTTCACTTGGAGGCCATTGTAGGGTTATTAATGGTACTAATTTCAATACTGTTGTGTCTCAGGAAATATGGAGATGGGGGAGAGAGAGAAAAAGGTAAGGGATGACCCATTGGTAAAGCAGTCAGAATACACACAACATTTATTAAGTTCGCTGTCCTATATGGGTACAGTTATAATTACCTAAAATAATTATAACAGTAATGCCTGATCATAGATCATCATAACAGATATAATAATGATGAAAAAGTTTGAAATGCTTCAAGAATGGCCAAAACATGACACAGAGACATAACGTGAGCATGAGCATGAGCTGTTGGAAAAATGGCACCAAAAGACTTGCTTGATACAAGGTTGCCACAAAACACAAATTTTAAAAAACAAAACAAAATAAAACATGCAATATTTGAGAACTGCAATAAAACAAGGCATGTCTGTTAGTACATGCTGTCTCCTCCTCTAGAAATTCTAGAATTCTATGAGACTTTGTTTCATTTTTTTCTTCAAACTTTAGTACCTGAAACATAGCAAGCACTTAATAAATGCTTATTGATTAACCAAAAGGTCCAAGCCATCTGAAAGAACTCTAAAGGAAGATACTTTTGGCCTTGGAACAATATTACAATCTCAGAGCTAGACAGGAACTCAGAAGTCACCCATCTAACACATTCATACCTGGGGGGGAGGGGAGGAAACACTCCTCTGCAACATAGTCAACAAGTGGTCATATGTGTGTCCTGAATTAAGGGTTCATAATAAGCTACTATGGAAAACAGCTATTTGTAAATATTTCTGACTTTTAAAGGTTGACATTAAGAAATATGACTACTAAGGCTTCTTATAAAGCAACTCTTAATGTAACTATCAAAGAATTAAGTTTGAGCTACAAAGTATGATGTGCCAGCCAAGTAAAGAATTTCTTTTTTGTTCATGTAACTAAATTATGCTTTTAATATGATTACTTTGGATAGAATTTAAAAGAAAAATTAAAGAGAAATAAAGTCCTTAATTGAAAATATCTTTTTATGCAGCTAAAGAAAGATATTTTTCTCTAAAAGTCACTATAAGAGGCCTCAAAATTAACACAAAGCAAAATTTTAGATATTACTTTAAGAATCATCACTTCAAAAAGAATTATATATACAGGATATTAAGAATAATAAAACTTATGATGTAAAGTCTTCCTTGATGTAGGCAAATTCAATTTCTTAAAACAGCTCACGCCACTCTCAGACACCTCTAATTGCTAAGAAATTTTTTCTTATAGACATCCATGGGAACTAAGCTTTGTAGGACTCAACAGATAAAAAGCTTATAAATTTTGCTCTCTTGAGCTCCTACCTATTACTCATAGTACCATGCTCATATACATGATTATATGTATGTATATTTTTAAAAAGTGGTATGAAATGGGAGATTCGATTTCATATAGAAATTTCTTTTTTATGTTCTTTTCTGTGGGTAGAAATGTCCTTTTTTTTTGGTGTTTAAGTTCAGAATAAAAACTGTTTTTAAAAGAAAAGAAATAAAGTTGGAAAGGTGGAAACTATACTGGGAAATGCCTCATATATGTCAGGCTTAAGGAAACTGACTTTAATCCCATGAATTTTTGAGAGTATAAACTGTTTTATGTTTTTCTTTATATTCCCAGTAATCAGTATAGTGCCTGGCATATAATTGATGCTTAATAAATGCTTGTTGATTGATAGAATGTAGCGGCAGATTATCCTATTATCTACCATATATTAGCACCTAGTAAATGATAGTTGACTCAATTTACTCAAATTCCCTGATTGTAAAAATACATTTTGATGTCTCTAATTAAACAGCAAGACAAACAGACATTTTGATATCAAAATTCAAGTGTAAGAAAAAAAATAGTGAATCCAACATGACTACTTTTGTATAGAGGACTGGAACTCTGAAAAGGTGTACTTGAATCCAGAACAGCAAAGCATTTAAGGCTAAGTACCTACTCAATGTGAGATAATGGTTCTATAAACATATTTAGATGATATGGTGATGTGATGGCTCTCCTCACCATTGGCGCCTGCTGAATGTATTGTGGTGAGGTAATAGTAGGGAAGGATTAGAGGGCTGAGGAGGAGAGTCAAAGTCTCTCTGCCACAGCAGGCTCAGAAAGGAAAACTTCAGGCTCCAGATTCCAGAGTCCAGGATCCATCTTTGACAAGCCACATGGCTGCTTGCCTCCTCCTCCTTTCTCCTCCTAAAGACCAAGGACTTTGATCCTGACTCTGACTGGTCCTGAGGCTCTCCAGGGAGCTAGCCTGGATAGTATATTTTGGTTTCCCAACATGAAGTAAGGACCTGCACGCAGCTCAACCGTAATTTCAATGAAGAAGTCCCTATGGCCCAGAAATAGGGTGAGTATAAATATAGACAAGCAGGAAACTTTGTTAAGGACTAAACTGGTAACTTTTGTTTCTTAGATGAAACGGGGAAAATAGCAAAAAAAGAGTTTCCTCCACCCCAAGGGAAATGTGAGAAAGCACAAAAATTATGATAAGACCACTTGCTAGAGAAAATGCTAATGAGGTTTGTAGAAGAAGTATACTAGGATTACACAAAGATGCTCCTTATGGAAATCATAAGATGCTGTGCCACAGTGGGCACATATATCTTTTATACCCAGGCTATGATGCAGATTTCCCAAGATCCAAATAGGGGAAGACAGGGTCCCATTTGGCAAGGGACTTCCAGAGAGACTTGCCAATATTTTCAATGTTGTAATGTTGTTCTACTTTAGTAGGGCATTTGAAAGCTCAATGTTGGCATAAAGATAGAGTGAGAAAACAGGGTGGGAGAACAAGACCCAAAATCTTATGTCCAATGCAATAAAGGCTTCCATTGGACATCAAAATGTAGATTGACTCAGGGAAACGGAAAGTGGGGCCCAGCTGCAGGGTCCCAGGCAAAAAACACTGGGGGCATGATGGCAGCTGATGTTACACCCAGAGAGTCTTTAGAAGTTCAGTACACAGACATGACCAATCAGCCAAGAAGCAATCTGATGGGAGAAAGGGATCACAATTGGGGAGAACAGAGTTGTATGCAGCTGGGACAACTGAAATACCCCCTGGAGAGGTGAAATCTGTTCCTCTCCAGGCTATGGATCCCTTGCCTCCAGGCACAGTAGGCTTGACCATTTCACCTTCTGAGAATACTTACAAAACAGTGTCTATCCATACACTGATGTGGGAAACTGGGGAATGTGTAGATAATATCACAGTCACTAATACAGGTAGACAATGTGTGACTTATCAACCAGGACAAGTAGTAGCATCAGGTTTATTGATATAGATTCCTAATAAGCAATCTGGTAATAGTTGCCCAGATTACGACCCCCAGCAACAGAATCCAGGAATATTCTAGACTGCAGCAGTTACAGCTGACTGTCCTATGCTCACTATCTATGTAAATGGCAAGGGTTGGTAGACATGGGTGCAAATCTTACAGTCATTACAGGTGCCAGCTGGCCCAGTCACTGGCCAAAGATTAAGGCAGACACCTACATGTCTTGGTGAAGGAGGATCAATAGCAGCTGAAGTTAGTGCTACCCCTTTGAGATGGACTTTTGAAGGCGAAACAGAAGTTTTTATTCCTTTTATACTTGAAAACATCTCCATCAATCTGTGGAGAAGAGACATTTTACCATGATTAGGATTATAAATGAGTACTTTGTTTTTTTAGGCAGGGCTGCTGTTGAAGGCCTCCCAACTCTTTCACCTGTTTCTATCCAATGGAAAACTGATTATGTCAGTGTGGATAGAACAGTGGCCCTTAGCTAGCAATAAAATTTAGGCCTTATTAGATATAGTATAAGATTTTACACACTACTGGCATACCCTTTAATACTCAAGGACAGGCAGTAGTAAAGAGGAGAAATAGAGACATTAAGTCGCTCCTCCAAAAATAAAAGAAAGGGGGAGCCAAGGTAACCCTAGAGAACTTCTAAATTTATTTCTTTATACAATTAACTACTTGAATTTTGCCAAAGATGCACTGGCTCCAGCAGACAGGTTTTATAATCCACCAGAAGGGCAGTGTCCAGTGCAAGCAGCTCCACTATCTTTAGATAATCGCCAGGTGATGTGGAGAGGTCCAGAAAGTGGTGAATGGAAGGGACCAGACAGGTTAACTGCTTGTTTGTATCTTTACAGATGGAAAAGAAATCAGATGGGTGCCAACGAGCTGATTTCACCTTGTCCATTGGAGAGAGACAGAGAAGACCCTTGACACAAAGGAGAAGACCCAAGAAACATCGGACTGGAGATGACCCTGAATGAAATGAGAGACCATGCCCTTTTTAAGCTAAGGCCTTCCACAGCTCTCAATTTGATTGAGGCTGCACCCATTTAGTGACTGAGGCAAAGGATCTCCTCTTTCACCTACCTCCCCCTCCAAAAAAATCTAAATAAATAAATATGAGAGGGGAAAACCCTCAAGGTTTCTGACTAAAGCAGAAATGATAGCTGTTTACATTCAATCTGAGTCAATTAGGTTCCAAACTATGACCAAATGGGGCTTGGCCTAGGACCTAGTGGCCAATGAGAATCAGATTGATTTTAGAGGGAAGGGAAACTGGGAAAGGCTTCCTGAAGAAGATGGAATTTGACCTAAATCTTGAGGGAGATCAGGGAAACCTAGGCACAAAAGTGTATAGAAGGAATGTTCTAAGCACAAAGGACAGACCATGAATGCAGCATCCTTTTTCTAAACTCCTTAGCAATAAGCTTGCCTATAGCAACCTCCCTGGCCCTGCAATTTCCTTGTGCAAAACAAAGTTGAAGAAGTGATCGTGGAGCTCAGGAGAGATGTTAGGATTAGATATTCGGATCTGGAAGTCACATAAGGAAGAGCTGATGAGGTTACCAAATAAGAGAGTGTAACCTCCCCTCTGAGGTTACTGATTGTCAGTCTTGCATAATACCAGGCCTTCAGAAATCCCTGGCCACTATCTCTTCGAGCAGTGGTTCTTTACTAATCTTACCCACTCATAGTCTTCAGAGATCTTTGGCCACCACCTCTCCAAGCAATGGTTCTCCTGTCCAACAGAGAGCTCAGACAAAATGGCTTGCAAGCTCAACACTTTATTCCACGTGATCACATCCTGCACTACTCCTGCACTTACTGAACTCCTGCTGACTCCTATTGAAGTCCTCCTACTTCCTGGTCTCCACTGCTTATATAGGGTCTATGAGGTCACACACAGTCAATAAGGGAAGGAGACATCTCCCATGGCTGATGTGTTCTCAATTCGACCAGAGTTCCTGCTGAGAGGCGTGCCTGCTGGCTGCAGAAATTACATCCCGGTGCCTCAGGCATCAAAGCCTCTTTACTTCCTCTTATGCTATGTGAGATTCCTCTTGGACCCTTACAAGAGAGTAAAGAGGAATATGAGAAAACACACCAGTATAGTACCATGGGGAACATTCCCAGTTAGGGGGCATGTTGTGGAAGGAGAAACAGCAAAAGAGACAGAAGAGGAGTCAAACAGGTTCAAAAAAATTCAGAAAAGAGAGTAGAGAATAACCCCGAGGAGAAGGGGATTGACGGTGTCAAAAGCTTCAGAAAAATCAGAAAAGAGTAGGACTAAGAAATGGCAATTATATCTGGAAATTAAAAGACTGGGGATAGTCAGATCAAATTAATGTTTTCTAAGAATCAGGAAGACATAGGTATGTCCATAGGTGTGCAACAGGGAAACAGAAGATAAAGTGAAATTAAATATTAGCAAGAGGGCAGGAAATGGTAATGGGGCAAGCTAATGAAAAAGGTGAAATAAAGTGGGATCAAGACTGCATGTAGATAGTTTGTCTTGGCAAAAAAAAATTACCTTTTTGAGTGAGACAGTAAAAATAGAGATACTAAGAGATGCTATGTGGTGTGATAAGGGAAGGAGGGGAGAAGAAGAAAGTCTTGGTGAATGATCTTAATTTTCATGGTTAAGTGTGAGGCACAATTCTCAACACAGAGAGGGGAGAAGTGCCATGTGAGACCTGAGGAGGAATAAAAACAGTTTGAAATAATGTATGGAATAGTGAATCAATTAGGGAAATGTAAAAATGTTGTCCCACAGCAAGAGTCTCTTTAAGATAATGTAATATAAATTTGAAATGGACTCAGTCAGCATGGTTTCATGCTTATCTCCAGGTCTGCTTAACAACACAAGAGCAGGAATAAAGATGGAAGATAGGGAGTGAAATACAAGGCATCACTGGTAATAGAAGAGGGCAAGAAATTAAAAGTAAAATAAATGGCAGTGTCTAGTTGAACTAGTTCACAGATGGCTCAAGACAAGAAAGAGGATAATATTGCTAGTACAGAAGTAAAGTCACAGGAAAGAAGTAAATTATAGAGGAATTGAAGGTCCCAGTTATCAAGGAGAACCAAGTTGGGGCCAGAAGCCAGAGGAAAAAATGGAATGACAAAAGATTATAATCAGATTAAATGAATTTCAGAGTTCATGAATATGGGAGTTGGATATATGAGTGAGCCAAGATCCAAGGGATATTTATTTCTTTATGTAGCTAAAAAGGAGTAGAGGTGCAACAATGTGCTAGACATGCTACTACACACTGATGATACAAGCTCACATTCTAGTGGAGAAAACATGTAAATATATTCATTTTTAAAAAATGGTGATGTGATAATGGAAAAGTCCCTTTTCATTTATCAAATCTAAGGAAATATGCATATTTGATGAAGTCAATGGAAGCCCAAGTAGAATAAAACAATGGCTGGGAACAACTGCAGCTAAGAGTCCAGTTTGGGTGTATCTATAAGAAAAAATATTTCTTCCTAGAATTCTTTATCTTAGATCTTTGGGTCAAACAGGGACCCAAAACAAGTATGGATAATCCTTTGATCCAAAGATCTCATGACTATAGACTAAAAATGTTATCAGAATGTCTCTGTATAAAAATACTCATAGCTATATCATAATAAAAAGATGACAAAGAAATATAGGAAGACAAACAAAACAATGCAGAGGGGACAAGAGGACCAGAGTACAACACACTGACTACAATTTCAATATTTCAAGTATCTGTAATTTGATAAGTACTCCTTCCCTCCACTATTTTCGATTGCAATCCCCTTATACAACTTAGTAGATGATTTTCAAGGATTGTTTTGGCTGAAATATTCATCACTCTATAACCAACATCGTCTTTACAATCTTAACTAGAATAATACTGAGTTGATAGGCTTTATAGCACTTGTCAAAGTTAGCTCTCAGATGCCACAGTCTTTGAATCAAGGGATGCCTTCATACCTCACAGAGGCACCTGACTAAAAAATGTTTAAAAAGAAAAAGAGCAACACCAAAACTTTTAAATTGCATGGACAGGAAAAAGCCTGGAAGAGGAAAGATTAAATAAATTGTTACTATTAAAATGTTGTTTAAACAACTATTTTTACGTTGTCAAAATGTAAATAATTTGAATTTGGAATTTTATATAGTAGATTATATATTTAGAGTTATAAAGCAGTATATGTCAGTTAAGTCCAACTCCTTCATTTTGCAGATGGGGAAAACTAAAGTCTAGAAGAGTTAAGTGATTTGCCCCAAGATATAAACAGGTAAGTAATAGAGTCAAGAACTGAATCCAAGTATAACGTTCCTTTTACTGCACCATTGTAAGGCTTTATTTTTCATTTTTTTAAACTTTATTTAGATTTTATATTTCACTTGAATTATATCTGTTGAAATTATTATTGAGTTAATAATTAGAAGTATTTTTTAAAATATATGTGTAGAGTGTGGAAAAGTCTATTGTCACGATATCAAGTCTCTAACACAAAAATAATAATCATCCTCAATAATTCTACTGTAATATATACCAATAATGAAATATGTACCAATATATGTAAACACAGGAAATGTATGACATTTCCAAAGCATAAGAAAATTTACTTAATCTTAGGAAGTATGGTGAAAAGTGAAGTGAGGGCTGAAGAAACCTGGGTTCAAACTCTAGTTTAGATACTTATGATCTTTATAATTGTAGATAAGTTACTTAGCCATTCTAGGTCTCAGCTATAAAATGAGAATGATAATTTATTCTTACCTATTTACATCACAGGGAAATGTGAGTTACTATAATTATGAGTTCAACAGTTGGCAAATTTCATATTAGCATCTCACTATCTGAACTTTTACCTTTTTTCTTTATACTCCCTTTGGGACAAAAAAAAATATTTGGATCAGAATATTGGCTTAGGAAACAGAGTTGCTGTTAAGGTATTTAACTTTTTGGTTATAATCTATAGCACACCAAAAAAAAAAGAATACCTTCAGCCTCTGGCAGTGATCCCATTATTAAATCATAACTATGTTACAGTCCTCAGGGTTAGAATCTGACCATGTCCCAACTTTCATGGAAATCTAAGAAATAAGTAACATGAGCTTTCTCTGATACCATTTCCAGCTACCGATGGGGAGGCCAGCTTTCTGTTTCTATTCCAACTCTTGCTCAAAACCACATGTGTACAATCCCAGATTCTCCACAAGATGCTCTGTCCCAATTCAATCCACTTCATGATTTCTATTCTAAAGAGAAGGTTTTTTTTTTTTTAAATTTGGGGTCATTTGCCCAAAAAAGACAAGAAGATTTATTTAGCTCCTAAGAGACATGGCACATCTGACCCTTGAATATGAGCCATGATTTTCCAACTGTTTAAGCCAAAAAAAAAAAAAAAATCCCCTCGGCAGAAGTGAAAAATCTTCAATCTAAGAGGGCAGACTAACCAGAAGGAAGAATTTTTTATTCTTTTCAGTACTTTAGTACATCTAATTCAACTAATATCTTCTCCTCCTTGAAACTTAAAATTTCTCTTAGCTTCTCTTGGCAGTTGTATTCTACTGATTGGTTCTCATGTTATCATTTACTTTTCTGAGAATCTCTTCCCTTCAAACAATTTCAACAACCACTTACAAATTTAGATCTTTAGATAGTCACCCTTCTCCCCTTTTCTCATAGTTCCATCTTCCTGCAGGACAACTCCACCTGAATATCTTGCTGATACCTGAATCAAAACATGGCCTTAGTTTAAGTCATCCATCTTTCTTCTCCTTACTCCTTAATCAAAACTTGACCATTATTGTCAATAGCACCCCAAATAATCTTACATTTATTTGACTCTTTACTCTAATGGGCCTTCAAAATTCATCTTTAACAAGATCCCTTGCTATATCTCATTCTAGCCTTTTCCAAAATTTTATTCACCAATTCAGTGTAATCATTTTACTAGTTATAGTCTGCTCTTAATTTGCTTACTTCCTTTGACTACACCAGGGGTTCTCAAACTACGGCCCACGGGCCACATGCGGCTCACTGAGGATGTTTATGCGGCCCATCGGGTTATGGCAAATGGGCTGAGGGGCGGAGACAGTGTGAGTTTTTGTTTTTACTATAGAACGGCCCTCACAACAGTCTGAGGGACAGTAAACTGGTCCCCTATTTAAAAAGTTTGAGGACCACTGGACTACACCTAAATGTGGAAGGACTTCCTGATAATGCATAACCACCACCATGTTCTTTAAAACCTCAAAACTCACTTTCTAAGGAATCTTCTAAACTTCTAAGAAGTTTTCCCTAACTCTATATTATTCTTACCATCCTCCATTCATATCATTTTTAAATCCTTAAATCTCTTATAGCAGGAATGGGGAATCTTTTTTCTGCCAAGGGATATTTAGATATTTATATCATTTATCATATATCACAAAATTATACTTATAGAACTTGAGCAGTAAGAAGTTATTGTACCTAACTTTCACCTCATCCAGTGCCTCCAGTTGCCTTAGCAAATAATTTCTAGGGTCTTAGATGGCTTAAAGGCTAGATATTCCCCACCCCTGCTTTATAGGAATACAACAATCAGATAACTTTAGATCTGGAAAGACGTCTACACTTCACTTGCCAAGATACGTGCCAAGTTCGCAGGGGACAAGAACTACATGTTCCCTAAAAGCATCTCCTATAATACTGTACACACCAGTTGCTTGACACCTAGATATGATTGATTGATATATCTGGACTAAAGTCAGGGAACAAATGGTAAAGATGGAAGAATGATAATATTATTTCTTTACCTGTGGATATCTGCGCTTGATGGAAGTCAATGCTCCTGCTGGTAACTTGGCCAATTCTGAATCACGGACAGCATGTACTGTTGTAGCTCTGGGCTGGTAAGTTAGTGTCTCCACCTGAAAGAAAGGGACCAGGGATGCTTCAAAATTTACTATATTTTGTATCCACAAACCAAGCTAAAACACATGCTGGCTTTCAAGAACAGCAGCAGCTGGGTTAAATAATGCAAAACAAACAAACAAACATGAAAATCTCAAGATTACAGAGAAAATAACCAAAAGTCTCAACCATCATCGGCTTCTTTATCAGACTGCAGTCTTTTAAGAAATTTGGAACCATAACTGGGTTGGAGAATAAGAAAGATAAAGAGAAAATAAGGCAACATTTTCATGCTACACTGAGGAGTCAGTCATTCCTGTCCTGACCAGAAGGAGAAATGAGAAAGCAATCCAAAAGTACAATTGCACTTATGTCGAGAAGATTACAGGCATGTGGCCATGTAAACAGAAGCAGTAAAATTTTATACAGGCCAAAATGACCTCCACTAAAATCAAAGCTCTGGCCCTACCATTCAGCCGAATAATGCCACCATCACCAACTAGATGATTGCATTTAAAAGATAAAAAGAAACTATAACATACTCCTTGAGCTTTTAGAGTCACCATTCATTTCTTCTCATCTTGAACACAAAAGCTCTCTGAAAAAATATGGGGGAAAAACACTAAACCAAAACATGGAAATGATCGATGTTCTCTGCCTATCTAAAAAAGAAAGGAGAAAGGAGAAAAGCATAGTATCTGAGTAGGGCACTGAATTAAAGGCATTTGTACTCAAGTGGAATGATGGGAAATTATAGAACTACTTCCACTGATTAGCATTAAGCAAATGAGAATCTACTTGGAAAGGATATTAGGCAAATAAAAACCATAATGGGTATAATCATCAAAAATACTTATAAAAACATCTACAAAAAACTGATGGATTTTCTCCCATATTTTTTAATGAGACATATATGATGTTAGACATCTGACAAGAGGTGAAGAATAAATATTCTCAACAATTATTTATTGTTTAAAGAAGCAGAAGTGAAGATGAAAATGAAAATGAAAATGATAACAGATGAGTATTTCTGGAGTGCAAAATGGAGACTTTGTAGAATATGCTACAGAAAAAGAAAGCACACAAAAATAGGGCCAGTATTCGGAACAAAAATCAATGAAATGTCCTTAAGGAGGAAATCCCCTGAGAAACACCTAGAAATAGGATTTCATGGGGCACAACAGCTTGGGAGTACAAAGAAAATTTGAACCCTCACCATTTTCATTACCAGTATCTCACTGATATTCCATGAATTAAATCCCTGCAGAGAAATAGTTCTAAAAGCTCAATAAGGGAAACTGCTGGGCAAAATGTCGTCATAAGGAGCCCAAGGGAGAATCATGCCATTTCATTGCTTGGTAACAGCACCTGACAGCCAATTTCATAAGCCTGCACCATAGGAAATGGTATCTGGAGTTAAAATCTACACAATGCATCACAAATCTCAGACAGAAAAAGCAAGTCCAGGAACAGCTGCAATTACCCTGGATTGTAAAACCTAGACATTGGATGCTTAGCAACTGCTGAACACTTCAGGGGAAAAGATGTCATTCTGTTGTGTTTTCTAATATCAAAGAACACACAAAGAGGATAGTAGGGTTTTATTTTAGCAAAATAATTCAGTGATTGCTTATTAAGTTCAAGTTGCAAAAAATATTACACATTAACTTCAGATCACCAGATTAAAGGCTAATCCAGAGGAATACATAGAATATATGAAACCAGCAAGAAAGATGACATATTAAGGCCGCAGGATCAAATTCTCAAAAAGCAAGTTTCCTCAGTAACAGCAAAGTTGGCCTCTTGGCAGGCTGAAATGCAGAACAATTTTGATGGGTTAGGTCATATGGATATAGTCTTTTTTAAAAATAATTATTTACTTTTTATAATTTTTTTAAAATTTTGATTTCTAAGTTCTCTCTCCAGCTATTGAGAAGACAAGCAAAATGATGTCAATTTATACATGTAAAGTCATGCATTTCCATATTAGCCACATTGTAAAAAAAAAAAAAAAAATTAAAAGTGAGAAACAAAAAAAAGTATGCTTCAATCTACATTCAAAGTTTATCAATTTTCTCTTTGGAATTGGATAGATTTTTTCATTATGAGTCCTTTGGCATTGTCTTGGATCACTGTCTTTATTAGAGTAGTTGAATTTCACAGTTGATCATCCTTACAATTTTGCTGTTATTGTGTAAAATGTTCTCCTGGTTCTGTTCATTTAACTTTGTCTCAGTTCATATAAGTCTTCTCAAGTTTTTTTTTTTGTTGTTTTTTTTTTCTGAAGCCATCCTGGTCATTATAAGAAATGTTATAACATAATAGTATTCCATCATAATCATATGCCATAACTTGTTCAGCTAATACCCAATTGATGAGGATACTCTTGATTTCCAATTTTTTGGTTTGGATTTATTTTTATACCACAAGAATAACACATCAGAATACAGCCACATCAGATTTTTAGTGTTGTCAAATCACTTTTGGCCAATTTGCAATAATCCAGAATAATAATGGAAAGAATCTACTCTTCACTTTACAGTCTTTGTTGCAATCATCTGAAGCCTGGAGAAATTTAGGAAGAAATTTAGAACATAGCTTCAAATATGGATATCCTTAGGCTGAGGGTTGTATCATCCAGATACAGAAAGGAACAAGCTCTTCTTATGATAAGCCATGTAGTCTTCATATTTTTAAATTAATTGCTCTCTACATACCATAAGTAGTGGGGCAGTTAACAAAGCTACACTTGTGCTTTAAATTTGAATATGGTGCTCATGTCAGAAATGCACATAATGGGCACAAGTCTATAAAACCTTTTGCTATTAAAGAAAATCTTTCTTCAAAACATTTCCCCAAGAATGTTCTGTGCTCTGGTTTACCATAGACAAAATGAAGAATGAAACTCCTTGGTAGAAAGGTAAAATAAGACTGTCATAATTTTTTTTCATATCCCCAATACCTAGTACATAGCATTTAATAAATGCTTATTAATGTTGAGTGTCTGACAGTATAATTACAACTCCTGCTTTTCTGCATTTAACTGATGCAGAGTAAACGTTGTTCTAACTTCTCATTTTTTTGTGTCTACTTTTTAGTGGTTCTTTTTTTGTATAGATTGCTGCACTTTGTTCTTTCTTCTATTATATCACTTTTTCATTTTATTGAATTATTTAATTGCCTCACATTTAGTATTACAATAATTGGATTTGCATTTTTCCCCCCATTTATTTCTTTAGGATTATTTTCTTAGCCATTATCTCTCAAGTAAGTAGCCTGATGATCCTATAATTAGTTTTTATTATTCTATCTTTGCATGCTAATCTATTCCCACATTCTCTCTCCTTCTCCTTTATTCTCATGTTTAGATTTTCTCAAGTTCTTTAATTTTACTTATATTATTAATTTTTAAAAAATATTTCCATTAGTTATTTAGCTATCTACTTGTACCACTTGTCCCCTCAGTCATATGTGTGATTCAAAATTTTGCCTCCAATCTTTTATTTTATTTTATTTTTTCAAGTTTAGTATTTGATTGGGGATTTTTAATTTGGTTTTTTTCTAGCTTTTTAAGTTGCAAGCCCAATTCATTGATCTTCTCTTTCTCTATTTTCTTCAAGTAAGCCTCTAAAGATATAAAATTCCCCCTTATTATTGCTTTAGCTGCATCCCACAAATTTTGGTATGCTGTCTCATCATTGTCATTATCTTGAGTGAAATTTTTAATTGTGTCTATAATTTGCTGTTTCACCCAATGATTATTTAGTTTCCAATTACTTTTTGGTTTATTTACCCCTAACTTTTTGTTGAATGTAGTTTTTATTACATCGTAATCTGAAAAGAAGGCATTTACTATTTCTGCCTTCCTACATTTAATTTTGAGATCTTTATGTCCTAATATAGGGTCAATTTTTGTATAGGATCCATGCCCTACTAAGAACCCTGCTGTTCAGATTAATGACTGCCTTGGGTCAAGAGTATGAGCAGTGAAAGTGTCACTATCCTATTCTGAGGCCACTGTGGGGCTGTGGGTATTAACAGCTGATCAGCTGAATAGCCCTGCTCAGACTGGAAGTTTCTCTGCCCCAGACCGGAAGTGTCTCTGCCACAGAAGCACAGTCTTGCTGCAGAGGTTCTTTGTCCCAAGCTGAGCCCCCCCACTGTGTAGATTAGAGGCTGCCCTTGGCCACACCCCCTGCTGTGTAGATTTGCTGCTGCCCTGGCCGTGCTTCAGTGTGCAGCTGCACAGTTGCGCTGGTCTATGTTGAGTCACTTCCGGTTTGGGAGAGGGGTACAGTTCTGGCGTTCTTAGAGTACCCTGTACCTCCAGCTCTAATCTCTGTGCTGGTCTCCTGCTTTACAATCAAGGCAAAGCAGTCAGCCTATGGCAGGGTTGTTTCCACTGTTCTTCTAGCCACAGAGGCTAACTCTGTCCCTGGTCCGCTCAGGACGCCAAACTCCTATTTCCCTGTCTGCTGCTGGTCTATTCCAGCCCCTCAGACAAACCTGTTCTGGCTGTCTTCCAGATTATCTTCAGCTGGTAAATTGTTGCACCTTTAATCTTCATGAATTTCACCAGTCAGTCAAGCACTATTTTTGAGGCTAAATTCAAAGATTGGTAGTGAGAGGAAGAGAGAGGAGCTTAAAGAGTGTGTGCCTTCTCCGCCATCTTGGCTCCACCTCCCAACCTTTTATTTTTATTACTTTTCTCTTACAAGTGTCTTTACTGAGTTTTGTTTCATTTTTTGACTTGTAGGCTATACCCTTATTTTTTCTTTCAGGATTCTCTCTAATATATCAGTTCACATTTATAAAGGACTATAAGATTTGGAAAGTACTTCATTTTATTCTCACTATAACCCTAAGTTGCTCAGGATCAGCTAATAAGTATAAGATCTGAACTCAGATCTTCCTGATATCACATCCAGCATTCTGTTGCACCACATTGCTGGTTCCCTCATGAGATGAGGGCTTCTGAAGTCTTTCATCCTCTAATCAACTTCCATTATTGTTGTCGTAATTCTTGTCTTTTCTCCATATAAGATGGCAAAAAGAATGGATGGAGAATAGCCCTGTTCTTTCATAAATTTTAATAAAAAGAGCAGTAAATTAGAAATGATTAAGAAACCCAAGGAAAAACCAGAATAAGAGAATTTTGCCTCCCCAGATCTACACAAAAAGAGAGAATGAGGTAAGGGCAGGAGAGAGAAAATTCCAGTCCATCCCAGAAGCTCAGCTCATAAAAGCCTATCAGAGTGGAGATGAAAAGCTGTAAGGGCCCTTTAAATGGGCGGACACAGTGCATCGGGAGATTGAGGCCCGGAAGTAATTTCTGTGGATATTAGGACTGCCCTTGGGCGGGATCCTGGCCATATTGAGATAGTTTCGTAATGGGTGACTCTCTCGCTGATTGGCTGTGTGTGTGACCTCACAGGCCCTATGTAAGCCCACTGCAGGCAGCAACCGCCCTCTTTAACCTCGTGCTGTTCACCCTGGCTCCTAGCCTGGGTGGCCAAGCCAAGATGGGTAGCCGAAAGAGGTAAGGGTTTTGGTAGTGAACACATGGGTCTTCTGACCAGGTGTTCACTCGGGAACCAACAAGTCAGGGCATCAGTCAGGGCATTATGTGAGTATGTATAATAAAGGCTTTTAAGATTACACGTGGTTGTTCTTGAGTGCGCTACCGGTTATTAAGCTATAGATTCAAGAGATTGTGGCCAGAGACCTTAGAAGGCCTCAGAGGAGGCGAGCCGGGTAGAGCTCACACTGCAAAGGACAGTGGTCAAAGGTACTCTGGTGGGTCTAGGACAGACTAGTAATTGTAACTGCCAGGAGAGCACGTTACAAATGGCGCCCAACGTGGTGGACGCATCAGGAATTATCAGGTTTTGAAAATATTTAATATTCAGAAAGATCCGGTAGAAACGCCACTTAAGAGGGAAGACAGAGAAGCAATATGGACCCAGGTAACTCTGGGATCAGACTCAAGGACACAGCTGAACATAATGCTTATTATATAAAGAGGTTAAAGAGCCAGATGGAAGATCTTTTAACAAAGATCACCACTGAAGAACAGCAGGAAGCTTGTAATCAAGCTCCCAGAAGGCTATCCCCACACCCAGTAAATATAGCTCGGAGAGGGAGCAACCTAGAGCTAGTGCGTATGTATGACAGTATAGAGTACGAAATGCCACAGCAAGAGTTGCTGGAATTGCAGGTTAAACTACAGGTGGAGATAGAAAAAGAAGAAAAAGCTAGGTTACTACAGATAGAACAGGAAGAGTTCAAACCAGTGGCTGAAACTAAAGAAGGAAATAAACGAACCACATGGACTAAAGTTGTAGAAATTCTTCTTAGCTTTTTGTTGGTTTACCTCGTGCATTGTTGTTTTAAGGAATTTATCAATTACTCTTCCCTTGAGAAGAAGTTTAGTTCTTTTTATGTGCAAAGCTCAGGTTGGATTTTAAATCAGCCTTTGGGGAATTTTCCAAATCCTCTTCCCTCTGCCTCACCTTCTTGGGCCAAGGGAGAAGGGGGAGGAGGAAAAGGAAGGGCGATAATACCATCAGCACTGCCCATTAATCCATTTAAAACTCCTGTGTCTTCATTTCAAAGGACAGGAGTAGGCTTTATGCCCCAAGGCAAAAAGGAATTGTGGGGTATTGAGTATAATCAGAAAAGTTTTAAAAATACAGTTCAGTTAATTTCTAAGAAACCTTACAGGGACAAGACCTTGCAGTTAGAGAGAGTGGAGTTTTATACTTTTAAAACTGCTAGGATCGTCTTTGGAGAGTTGGAACTCCTCTTTTATTACCTCGTGGATTTTCCACTTCCACAGGTGAGCTTGATTTCCCAACCCCCTACGGGTACTTATAAAACAGTGTTTATGTTTAGAATGGGTTGGAAAATTGCTGTTTTAATCACTAGAATAAATAGACAGTGTGTGATCTTTGACCCAGGAGGAAAATATCAGATTTATTGATTCACACTCCTGAAGTACAATTCGGTATCAGAAACTCAAACTTTGATTTTTAGGCAAAAGAATTCAGGGATATAGCCGAGTGTTCTAGTAAAGTCATTACTGCACAGACTATCCCCAAGATCTTCTCTTCTAAACAAGAGAAGGGAATTTTGGGATATGTGATTGCTTACAATTTTTAAATTTTGATTTTACATTTTTAAACACTTTTGATTTTACATCTTCAAAGTATTTTGATTTTACATTTTAAAATTATTTTGGTTTTATATTTTTAATCTATTTTGATTTTACACTTTTAAATTATTTTGGTTTTACATTTTTAAATTCTTTGCATTTTACCTTAGCAATGCACTTCGGGCATACACAGAAAGTGCAGCTAAGTGACAGACTGACTAACTTTTGTCTGACTTTTGTTAATCTTTTTGACAACCACTTTGTTTCCACTGTGATGTGGAAAGGCCTGGATGGCATTTGGAAAGGCCCAAGTTGGGCCCCGGGGACATTCCTTCCTAGGTGCAGATCCAGCAGCAGAGTTCATCCCCACCAGAGACATTTGTAACCTGGGGATCCAAGAGAAGGACCAGACAACAGTCCAGAGGGACCAGCCAGATGTCCGCAGCCCTTCAGACGCTGATGACAGCAACGTCCCTCCTGACCGTGACACCAGAGACACCAGACACAGTTCCAGTGTTGCAGCTGAAATGGACTGTTTTGGGTGATATGCAATATAAAGACTGTAAATGGACAATGGGCCTGCTTGCTTCTCCCATGGCCACTTGCCATATGGTGGCCTGGGAAGAGGCTTTGCCCTATGTTTTCTATTGAAGGACTATGCTTTTAAATTAGTGGGTGAAAAACCAACACACCCACCTGCCATTGTTATTGAGACAATGTTACTGGACATGACTTTGCTTATGTGCACCTGTGAAACTAGAATTGTTCTAGAATTGTGATAAGCTAGAATTTCTCTAGAATTGTGAAAAGTGCAATAGAGAATTGTGATAAACTAGAATTGTTCTAGGATTGTGACAAGTGCAATTGAGAATTGTGATAAGCTAGAATTGTTCTAGGAGTGTGAAAAGTGCAACAGAAAATTGTAAGAAACTAGAATTGGTCTAGAACTGTGATAAATGTAACTAGAATTGTGACAACCTACCTACTGATATTTGTTAACTAGAATTGTGATGTTTTACCTTGTTGACTTCCCACCTCAGTGTTGACATCCTACCTCATTGGCATCCAACCTCTTTGGCTTATTATCTCGAGTATGACTTTGATGAATGGGTTGAACATTTGGGCCACTGTTGAGCCTGGTTCTCATTGTCATACTTCTGTTTACTGATCTGCTGCTTTGTACCTCCTTGGGCATAACACTCTGTCATCTCATGGATCAAGTGAACTATAGCTGGTGCTAAAAGTTTAGCTTGATGAGATGTGCGGTTCCCGCAAAACAAGAGAAAGGGAATTGTAAGGGCCCTTTAAATGGGCGGACACAGTGCATCGGGAGATTGAGGCCCGGAAGTAATTTCTGTGGATATTAGGACTGCCCTTGGGCGGGATCCTGGCCATATTGAGATAGTTTCGTAATGGGTGACTCTCTCGCTGATTGGCTGTGTGTGTGACCTCACAGGCCCTATGTAAGCCCACTGCAGGCAGCAACCGCCCTCTTTAACCTCGTGCTGTTCACCCTGGCTCCTAGCCTGGGTGGCCAAGCCAAGATGGGTAGCCGAAAGAGGTAAGGGTTTTGGTAGTGAACACATGGGTCTTCTGACCAGGTGTTCACTCGGGAACCAACAAGTCAGGGCATCAGTCAGGGCATTATGTGAGTATGTATAATAAAGGCTTTTAAGATTACACGTGGTTGTTCTTGAGTGCGCTACCGGTTATTAAGCTATAGATTCAAGAGATTGTGGCCAGAGACCTTAGAAGGCCTCAGAGGAGGCGAGCCGGGTAGAGCTCACACTGCAAAGGACAGTGGTCAAAGGTACTCTGGTGGGTCTAGGACAGACTAGTAATTGTAACTGCCAGGAGAGCACGTTACAAAAAGCAAACCAGAAAAATGTAGGGTCTGAACCAGTGTTCAGAAGCAGGGGCTAGCCAAAGATGCCTAGAGCCTTTGACTCCATAATTCTATCCCAACTGTAATTCAGGATCCTGAGAAGCTCAAAAAGAGCAACAATTTGGGCTCTCCCTGGATCAAACCACTTTAGCACAGAACATTAATCGGAAGCTTCCTAAGGTTGCTAAAAAACACAGAACTCATTATCCAGACCCCAAACATAGATCAGCATGTAAAAAGGACTTCAGAAAATTGCATTAACACCAAGTCCCAATTCAAGAAGTAAGGCTACGAAAATGAGTAAATAAAACAAAACAAAAAATTCTGGAGATTAAAAAAAAAAATTATAGAGCCAGTGACACTAAAGACATAAACTGAAGGAAAAGAGTAACTCCACATCTTCTCTAAGCAAAGCCTCAAAAAAGTCACAATAAACTCTACTGGAATTTCTGAAAGAAATGTAAATAAAATTAAAAATGATACTAAAAAGGAAATGATAATTTTAAAGGAAAGAATGGAAATGGAAGTGAAAGTTTCAGAAGAAAGAACTGCAAAACAATAAACAGGTTGATCAAGAGGTAAAAAACTTTGCCCTAAGTAACAGACTTCTTTTCTCCCCTAAGGCAATTGGGATTAAATGACTTGCCCAGGGTCATACAGCTAGTATGAGTTCGAAGTTTTGACCACTGTGCCATCCAGCTGCCTCAAAGTAACAGACTTCTTGAAAATTAGACTAGATTAGA
Organism: Sminthopsis crassicaudata; assembly: GCF_048593235.1. Lineage (NCBI taxonomy): Eukaryota > Metazoa > Chordata > Mammalia > Dasyuromorphia > Dasyuridae > Sminthopsis > Sminthopsis crassicaudata. The sequence continues at coordinate 257,126,153 of NC_133618.1, forward strand.
CAAAGATCAATGAATCCATAAGAAAACAAGAAATGTTGAAACAAATTAACTAACTGAAAATGTAATTATCTTTTATCAAAAATAGCCTTGAAAAGTAGTCAAAGAGAGATAATATAAAAATCAACACATTACTTGAAAACCCTGACCATATAATAGAAATATCAACTCATGACAACTCATACACAAAAGTAATGCTCCAAGGTAAAAATCACATGATCTCAAACCATGCACCCATTGCTTTCTCCAATCTCCACTCCAAGTCTAGGCCACCTCATCCTTAACCGTATGTCTTGCCCATCTTTCTGAGTATCAAATATCCCCAGGAACTCATTTGACCTTCTCCTAGACTACAACATCATTCAGGGAGTGACAATACTCTCAAAAAAGGTAATTCACACATCCTAATTCATAAAGTCCCCCAGACAAACATCACAAGGTTCTTGACTCTGTGTAGGCTTATCCCAGTTCCAATTGAGCAACACAGCTACTTTCCTCCTTCAAACCTTCCTTCCTTCCTTTCCTCCCTTCCTGCCCCTTCCTCTATCTCCCTCTTTCTTACCTTCCTAATTTCTTCCTGTCCACATAGGGTAGTATATCTTTACCTGCAGCTTTCTGCTCAAAGGAATATAAATTTTGATCATTGAAACCTAGTAAAATACCTTGGGGTTTATAGGCTAGATTTCTTTCTTAAGGACCATGCTTTAAACCCAAATCACTCTGACTCTCAATGGATGTCAGTAATAAGTCCCAGCTCAAGTCTCACTTGGTCATTATTTGGGCCCAGATTGCTTATAGTGAATGGAAATAGCAATTGTTTCCATTTTGGCTAGAGATTCTGAAGGTTTTTCCCTCCCAGCTTGATTTTTTTTTTTTTTTGACTATGTAAAAGAAACCATTCTTTGTCTCTTTTCTTATCTAGCCTAAATTACTGAATGGGCATAGCCTCAATCAAACAGAAACCTGGAAAATGCTTAATTTAAATTTAAAAAGCCAAATTCTCCCACTGGATCTGGAACCACTTCTCATTGTCCTGATCTATATTTTGCCACTGAATTCATATGGCTCCAGAAGAAAAAGTAAGTCTGATGACTTTGCACAGCCCAACCTCACTTAAATTCAATTCACTTGCAAGTCATGACATCACCTTCCTGATGTGATGGTCCCCTTCAAGAACAAAGGACAAAAAAGAACATCATATTCCATTTCACTACTGTCAAAGCATCTTTCTTCCATTTTCTGTGACAGTGTACAAGAATAAGAGGAGCTGTCTTCTTACCACACCAATGAGATCTCCTCGTCCATATTCACCAGCCAGGCGTTTTTTTCCATCATCTTTCTTGACTACAGAGCGCAGACGGCCACTGAGTACAATATATGTGCAGTCAGATTTATCACCCTGCCTAAGGGAAAAAGAAAGACACACTCTCCATTATGGAAAGCAAAAACAGCTGTAGGTAAGGTTAGATATCAAATCTGCATCAGGTCTAATGCATGATTTCTAACTGTTGACTTCAAAATTCTCCATCAGATAGCTGTATCTGCTCTCCTTCTATGGCCCAAATCATACTCTCCATACAAATATTCCTGGTCTTCATAGATCCCCTTTACCTACTTGCTCCCCACTATCCAACGTCTAGTTTTTTCACATACTGACTCTTAAGAAGTGATTCCCAATCAATGTGTAGACACACATTGGAACAACAATATCAAACTCAAGTAGAAAAGGACCTGCAAAAATACAAAAAAAAAAAAGGATCCCTATGGCCACATGTTAACTTAGAAAACTACAAGCAAATCTTATCTGTGTTTTATAGTATTTTGAGGGATAATTATTTCAAAATTATAGTTTGGACTGGCCAGTGGCCACAAACTTGATACTTATGCATTATACTAAGAATTCAATACTGTGGACTCTAAAAAATTATAGTTATCTTAAATTTGAAAAGAGGCTGCTCTATGTAAGCTAATACATTTTATATAATAGAGTTGTAACTTTGAACTTGACTCATTAATTGACTAATGCAATAAAACTATTAGGTTCTCCTCAATAAAAACCAGGACCAGAGTATATCCTATTCTTCTAACAACTCCATTGTTGGTCTCTAGGAGTGAAAATTTTTTGACTGATTAGTCCATTTTGAAGCTCTGATAGGTCATCAGTTATATGAATCCTGGCTACATTAATGTGATGCCATTAGAGGCCCAATGAATTAGGACCACAGTGGTTAAAAATAATTTAGGATCAGAATTAAGCAAACATCCCAACACTCCCTCAAAGATATTTTCACTTCATGCTTCACCTGTAAATTGCACGTCCAGCTTCTACTTCCATCCAGTCCAGGGCAAAGTCCATCTGTCTCACAAATGGAGACATTCTCTTCACAACTGTGTGAGCCACAGCCAGGACAACATTTGGTTGCTTGCGCATAATCCTGTCAGAGGATACTAAGAGTTATATATCATAACAGAATCAACCTTAAAAATTATGTACTCTCATGACAACAAGAAGATTATATGAAGATTAATTCTAATGGATATGGCTCTTATCAACAATGAGGTGATTCAGGCCAGTTCCAATGATCTTGTGATGAAAACAATGATCTGCACGCAAAGAGAGGATTGTGGGAACTGGGCATGGATCACAACATGACATTTTCACTCTTTTTGTTGTTTGCTTGCATCTTTCTCATTTTTTTTCCCTTTTTGATCTGATTTTTCTCATTCAGCATGATAATTGTAGAATTGCTTATAGAAGGATTGCACATGGTTAACATATATTGGATTACCTGCCATCTAGGGGAAGGGGTAGGGGGAAAAACAAACAAACAAACAAAAAAATGTACTCTAAGTACACTAATGAACTGTTAGTGAAGCCATGAATGGCCCAGCATTTTGAAAAACAATTTTGAACTATGCCCCAAAAGATATTAAACCATACATACTCTTTGATCCAGCAACACTACTACTAGGTCGTAACTTGAAAAGATCAAAGAAGGTAAGGGACCCACATAGACAAAGATATTTATAGCTATTCTTTCCATGGTGACAAAGAATTGGAAACTGAAGGGGTACCCATCACCTAAAGAATGCCTAAACAAATTATGGTATACGAATGTGATAGGATTCTATTGTGTTGTAAGAATTATGAAAAGGAAGGTTTTAGAGAAACCTGGGGAGGTATATGAAATGGTACAAAATGAATTGAGCAGAACCAAAAGATACAATTTACACAACAATAACATGATAAAGATAAACAACTTGAAAACACTTTAAAAATTGATCAATATGGTCAACCTGCCATCTTGGGGGAGGGTGGGAAGGAGGGGAAAAATTAGAACAAAAGGTTTGGCAATTCTCAATGTTGTAAAATTACCCATGCATATATCTGGTAAATAAAAAGCTATTAAAATTTTTTAAAAAATTGATCAATGCAATTACCAACAACAATTTGAAAGGACTCATGATAACATATGCTCTCTAACTTCAAATAAAAAACTTATGAACTAGGTGCAGACTGATGCATTTTCTTTTTCTTCTTTTGTTTTCCTTTCTTTTTTTTTGCAGATTCACTTGACTATATGCTAAACATTTTTTTTTTTTGCTATACTTTGCTTTTTTACTATATGTATATGGGATTGTTTTTATTTTTCTTGTCTTCTCAATGGGTGGAGAAGGAGTGATAATATTGGTGTTGATTGGTACTGGAAATAATTTTTTTTTGACTGAGACAATTAGGATTAAGTGACTTGCCCAGGGTCCCAAAGCTAGTAAGTGTTAAGTATCTGAGGCCAGATTTGAACTCAGGTTCTCCTGACTTCAGAACTGGTGCTCTACCCACTGACCACCTAGCTGCCCTGAAAAATTTTTTAAAAGATTATGTACTCCAAATCCTTTTATAGATGGAGAATCAGAATTCCAAAAGAAATAACTTGCATAAAATCATACAGTAAGTCAGTGGAAGTTTTCTTGAGGCTTCATTCATATCCTGTATCCAACCAGGCAGTCTATTGAAGGTTCATTTCAGACATAAGATGACAGAGACTGGGACATCTTGGAGTGTATGCCCTTACCATTAGTACATGCAGCTAAACTGCCATCACTATTCATAAATACTCTAGGGTAACTTCTCAATATAGTTTGGACAGTGATAAAGATTGTGATTTTTTGAATTGTGCTCAAAAAACTGTGTGTACTCTTTGACCCAGCAACACTACTACTAGATCTATAACTCAGAAAGATAAAAGGAAGAGATAAAGTACCCACATATACAAAACATGGATTGTTTTGTATTGAACAGACTGAACATCCAAATGTGTATTCCCAGAAATGTCCTAAGACATACCTTTTTGTATCATCTTATTCCTCCCACTGTTCTAGATTTCATTTTTTGTAATTCATTCAAACAATACAAATCTTCTCTTAGCTGTACACTATTCCTGGGAGATCTAGACATCAGAATTGTTTCTATGGCCTTAATAAAGCTAGAGAAAGCAAAGAAAGAATACAGTGCCCCAAACAACTGAAATCTCTTTCTAGCCAAGAAGTTGGATGAGAACAGGCACAGAAAAGAATAGAAACACCTTTTTCTCCTAATCCTGAATCACTCACTGTATAGTAGAAGCCATAGTAAAAATGTGACCTATGACTCTACAAAAAAAAGTAAATTACCTTCAGTAAATGTAAAGAGCAAAAGCTCCAACTATCACATGGGAAAACTTTCATGTGACCCTGGCACTATATCTTCTGTTTCTATATAATTTCTGACATGACCTAGGATTAGTACGAGGATTCATCACACCATTCTGTCCTCCTGCTACCAAGAAATGGGTCTCACGAGTAAACTCCTTTAAACAACCTAATTAACCTAAGTCTAATAATTCTACAAATGTTTACTACCAAGCTGACATGGGCCCCCTTTCTTTGGCATCACACTATTGTTTGTGTTCCTACGATTTGCATGTCAAGGCAGAACAGATTGGTCCCCTTACATTTGACATAATTGGCAAGATATTCTATTCCCCTACAAATCTTGTGTCTTTATACACTGCAGTAGTGTCCTTTTGGAAAAGAAGCTGAAACCCAATAAGAAAAGGAAAGCCAAGCAGAAGGTAGTACACCTGGAACTCATTCACAACTGGGCAAGAACAACCATTCTAGAGATGTGTAAGGGTTAAAAAGCCTCTAGAAGCAAGATAAGCAGTTCAAGGCACGTGGGAGGACCTGAGGGATGAGAGATTCTGAGGCGCAGGCGAGTCCTACGTGGAGGTGGGGCACAGCCCCATGAGGCGGTGTCTGATTCCAGGTACCACGCCTCCCTCCTTAGTGCTTTCAAAGCCTAGCACGCCTCCCTCCTTCTTCTTGAGCTAATCCCATTATACCAGGTTCCTAGAGGACTTCCCCCTTCCCCCAAATCATCAGTGGGGTATAAATATGTGCTATCTCAGAATAAAGTTCTCTTTTGCTTCACCCCTACCTAATGGTGGTCTGTCTCTATGGGATCTGGGTTGGTGCCCGAAGACGGGTAAGTGTGGCCTAGCCATGCCGTCGACGGACGGGCATTAAGAGTAGCTCAAAGGGGAGCTACCAGGTTGGAGTAGTCCATAGGAATGTAACAAGTTGTCACCAGCAAAATCATCCTGCTGGTTACTCTTCCTATTACTGGATGGAATTAAAGCACAAGATTCATGTTAGATTGAAATATTGTTCACACTTGATTCAAAACTAAAAGAGTTTGTGCCATGACCAACCAACCAATAGTGACAAATTTCAAGTCTTGGTGTTTGCAATTAGAAAGTGTCATCATCACTAATACATTGCTGGTGGAGTTGTGAAAGAATCCAGCCATTCTGGAGAGCAATCTGGAATTATGCCCAAAAAGTTATCAAACTGTGCATACCCTTTGACCCAGCAGCGCTACTACTGGGATTATATCCCAAAGAAATACTAAAGAGCGGAAAGAGACATATATGTGCCAAAATGTTTGTGGCAGCTCTTTTTGTTGTAGCTAGAAACTGGAAGATGAATGGATGTCCATCAGTTGGAGAATGGTTGGGTAAATTGTGGTATATGAAGGTTATGGACTATTATTGCTCGGTAAGAAATGACCAGCAGGAGGAATATAGAGAGGCCTGGAGAGACTTAAATCAACTGATGCTGAGTGAAATGAGCAGAACCAGAAGATCACTGTACACTTCAACAACAATACTGTATGGGGATGTATTCTGATGGAAGTGGAAATCTTCAACATAAAGAAGATCCAACTCACTTCCAGTTGATCAATGATGGACAGGGGTAGCTGCACCCAGAGAAGAAACACTGGGAGGGGAATGAAAATTGTTAGCACTAATATCTGTCTGCCCAGGTTGCATGTACCTTCGGATTCTAATGTTTATTGTGCAACAAGAAAATGATATTCGCACACATGTATTGTACCTAGACTATATTGTAACACATGTAAAATGTATGGTATTGCCTGTCGTCGGGGGGAGGGAATAGAGGGAGGGGGGGTAATTTGGAAAAATGAATACAAGGGATAATATTATAAAATTTATATATATAATAAAAAAAAAAAAAAGAAAGTGTCATCATTCATCTTGCTCACACCCAGAATTAAAGTGAGGAATATTATTATTTATCATTCAAATCAGTGGCTCTTAATTTTTTTGTGTGTCATGGATGCCTTTGGCATTTTAACAAAGCCTATGGATCTCTTCTCAGAATGTTTTAAAATGTATTATACATTTTATAAGAAAGTGTTATACATTTCAGTAGGAGCTTACTGAAAATAAAAATGAAATTTTTCCCATCCAAGATCACAGAACTCCTGAAATCTATCCCTACACCATAGGTTAGGAACTCCTGATTTAATCAGACATTCCAACTAACCTCATGGGGCTATCATGTGCCTCACAGGGAACAAACTGTATCAAGAGATTAGTTTAATGTGTCCCTTGAAAAAAACAGAGGAAAGTTTTTTTCTTCTGCATTATATAGAAGCTGTCAGGTTGATGAAAAGTATTTGAAAATCAAATGTCATATTTGGAGATAAACAAACACCTGTATATATGTAGATATACATGTAGGTATATGTGTATTTCTAAGTATACACATACTTATGCAAATGTACATGTATACATTTGTGCATGCAATTATAATGGGCAAAGAATACCTTTATAACTCAAGGAAGACTCACAATTTAGAATCTTAAGTGTCCTTCTGAAAGTGCCTGACTAAAGGCAATAACATTGAGACAACAGCAACTGCAGAGAAATCAGGGATACATACCTGTAGACAGATTCGTTCTTTTTTTTCCCTAACTATTAATAAAGCTACCGTTATCTGTATTTAATTTACTGAAAACAAAATATAAGTTTATTGCATCTAATACCGGGTTTGTCTTTCTGATAAGTGACGAGATTTTTAAGTAGGCAATTTCTAGACTCTAGTGGGTATAGTTCTTTTCCTCATTTTGACCCTGATGTCCAGCCTTCTGAAAGCTTTCCATTAAAGACTCATAGAACTTCATGATTTCTCCCCAAGAGACTTGTCCTTAAAATGCCTTCACAGAAAAGAGACAAGAACTCAATACTGGCCATGATCCCTGGAATCACTACTCTGAAGAGAAGGAAGATGTGGGCAGCAAAAAACAGAAGTGTGATATATTTCCTGAACCATTCTGCTTCCCAAGCTCTCCAATTTTCTCAAGTGTCCAAGTTATATAAGTATTTCAGCCCCACCCACAGTGATGCTCAGAAAATTTCAAGATCACAACCTTTTCAAAAAAAAAAAAAAAAATTAGAATAGACACACAATTTGTAAATACTTTAGCTTTGTGACAGATGCTCCAACTACATTATAAATATTTTTGTTATCCATAATCTATGTCATAGTCTAGTCACTGCTATAATTCCACAAAAATAAAAAAAGGTCTGGTAAATAGGACATTCTTACCATCTCCTTAAAGTTAGTATCACCTTTTAAAATTCAGATTTCATGGATGTTAGCCAATTCTTAACCAACTCTTATCTCACTCTCAAAAGCACTCCTGGGCTTAATAAAAGAACTCAGAGTATCATGATTATATGGAAAGAAGACAACAATTGGGTCATTGCAGACCTACTATTTCCCACTAAGGAAATCTGTAATACCAAGCTATATCCTCCATTTCTAGACTGTCCAATCTTGTGCTGCTCTTCTGACTGTTACATTCTCCTATTATTTCAGTCTCCATTTCTTTTTTGGTACCCCCAAAATCCTCAGACTAGAACAAGTTTAGATTAAAAGTGACAATCTAAGAACCAGACAGAAGAGATTATAAGGATATAGCCAAAAAAAGCCTTTTTGTAAAAATCCTTTCCCTCTATGTCTTAACTCGGGGAAAACCATGGTTCTCTAGGGCCCATGGTGTGCCTATGGATCCAAACTGGCATTTAGTGAAGGATCTGGAAAGATGACAAAATTCTCAGAGCTTTGAATGGTTCTAGATGACCTGAAGGAGTCCTAGTTTCTTAAAGAACACTTCCCTCAATTCAAATTAAAGCACTGAAAAATATTATACTGAAACTGACTTTCCTAAAGGAAATTTTACCTGACACAGAATTAACTCATATTAAAAACCACTTCTGGCATGGCAGCATGCTTGACTAAGTCTTCATAGTAAGATCTGAAGGCTCACCCAAACTGCCCTGGTACCCTTAGTGGTCAAAGGTCAAAGGCACTTTGGTGCCAAGCAATATCAAGAATAAGAGCCAGGCCTCTGATACAGGAGATTAATCTGTGGTTATGACATGTCCAGGCCCTGAACCAGCATGGTACCCTGGGCTACAGATATCAGAGTAGGTCCCCAGAAAACTACTCTCCTGGACAAAGTGAAAAGATGACAAACAGAAAACTGACTAAGTTTATCTTTTTCACAGAGAGAACACACCCAAGCTGCCTTACCTCCTTATACTGCTTCTATTAAAGAGATCCTTTAACTCCCCTTGCGCAGTCTAAGCTGCAAGGCACAGTTGCAGAACCATAGTCGAGGTCATAGGTTTGTGCCACCTATAGTATAATCTTTGCAGGCACAAATATTTCTCCAGTACAACATCTGGTCTCTAAAAATAGGATATTTTCCTTTTCAAAATAATAAAATCAAATTCCTCAGTATCCAGATTCATCTTTTTACTCAAAGGTTTCCAACAGCTCTGAACAGATCTCCCAGAATATAGGTTTCTCTTTTTGCTAAATGGGGGTCCCCAGTAGATAGATAATTCAGTCTGGTAGTATATATCTTAGAGCCTCCCTATCCCTTATTTGGATTCATAAAGATGAAAATAGAGAGTAAGAAAATCCCAACAAACCCCTTAAAGTGTGACTGAGCTCAATTCACTCCCCCAAATCTAACAGTAGCATCTGTTACTCTGTCCAACAATAAACATGGTGATGTAGGAAAAGGGTGTGTTAACACAAGTAGGAGAATGCAATCCCAAACACAACAGAAAAAAGATTATATAACACTTTCATCCTAAGATAATAGGATACAAAAAATTAAAGCTGTGGGTGACACTCAGTTGGAAAAGGCTAGCACCTTGTAGAGAACAAGATTAAAATTTAAATTACTTTGACATGTTGGTAAAGGGGATAATTCAAGGACAAATGTGAAACAATTCATGTAAGAAAGAAAATTAAAATACATTATTTCAAGAAAATTATTGGGATAGTTTTGAGAAAGAACAGCAGAAAAAGAAATCAAGGGACAAAGTAGACCAGATCTAAATAAGAATAAGGAATGTGGAGTTCACAGAGCAAAGTATGATCCAGAGATAGAGAACAGAATTGCACAAAGTACTCAATGAGTGATCTTCTCTGAGCCCTGGTGTATCTTCATGACTAATTATTCCTTCTGGTGTTCCTTTAGGAAAATCATTTAAAATCTGCTGGAAATTATTTTGCGCAAGACTGACAAATGCCAGAAATTCAACTGAACTAGAAAGAAGACAAAAGGCAGCCCTGGTATATAGGTGGTTGAATTGGTACAAATGGAGTGACTTAAAATCAGAGGGTTCATATTTCAGATCTGCTATTAATTATTTATGTGACCTTGGGCAAATACATTAGATAACCTCTCTGGGCTTATTATTTCAACTCTCTCAATTGATAGAAGTGGACCTATAATCCTAGGATGACAAAATCCTAGAATAAAAAAAATCATTAGGGCAAAAAACCAATATCTTAAATTTAGCAGAGAGCCCTTTAACTAAGAAGCAACTCCCAACTACACGCTATCAGCACCTTGGATCCAAACATAACACCTATCAACTCTTATAACAGCACTGTCACTAGGCCTAACCATCATCAGTCTATAGTTCCAAGGAAGTAACAGGTTGTTTAGCTTCGACATTGCTCATAACCTGCTCATCTACTTATGGAATGTTATCTGCCCCTGAAACAAAAATAGGGCATCTGTATAAGGGACTCACTCATAGAAATGAGACTTGGAGATGGAGAGGAAGCAACATTCTTTGTTGGCCTTGATGGTAAAGATAAGTGGCTCCCCAGTAAGTACAGACAGCTGGCCTACCAGCTCCCCAGGATGGGTGATAAATAGGCATGTATTTTCTTCACTGTCAATCTTCTGCTGATATACATGTAGCATTCCAGAGACCACAAACCGGATGTTGACATCCTAGCCAAGACAAAATTCAGACATTAGCTTAGTAAAAGGCTTCTAAAAATACAGATGAAAATTTTACCATGCAAAAGGAAAGGAAGATTATAAAACAAGGAGATGGCACAAAAAGATTTTGAAGAAAAAAATAATATAGTCTAGGAAGCCAAAGCTCAGGATTGATTGTTACTGAAGCTTAGTTAGCAGTAGTAAAAGGGGCTTTGCAATCAAAATAAGAATCTTCATTGTCTCTGAGAGTCTAACCAAGACGACAAAAATTTCCTGGGTCGTGTTTTCTATATGCTTTTGCTGAGCTATGGGAAAAAGTTTCATCTTCAGAAAAACAGACTACTCTGCTGTCAGTTTTGTCACCATTAGAGCTGCTCTGTGATGGATGTGTTCCAGCTTGTCAAACTGTAACACTTAGAATAGGACACAATACTACAGATGTGGGCTGAGCAGTACAGAATATGCCAAGATAAAACTTCCTTGTGTTGAACAGGCGCTCGCTCTTTTTTTTTTTTAATTTATTTTTATTTTTTATTATTAAAGCTTTTTATTTTCAAAACACATGAATAGATAATTTTCAACATTCACCTCTGCAAAACCTTGTGTTCCAAATCCTTCCCTTCCTTCCTCCCGCCACCTCCCCTAGATCGCAAGCAATCCTATATGTTAAATGTACAATTCTTCTATACATATTTCCACAATTATTATACCGCACAAGAAAAATCAGATCAAAAAGGAAAAAGAGAAAGAAAAAAGCAAGCAAACAATAACAACAACAAAAAAAACAAAAAAAAAAAAAAGTGAAAATACAATGTTGTGATCCATACGCAGTCCCCATAGTCTTCTCTCTGGATGCAGATGGAGCTTTCCATCTTAAGACCATTGATAATGGCAGGAAGCACATGAGGTTTTTCTTAAGGCAGTCTTTTTTGGCTGACAGACCACACTGACTCATTTTAAGATTTGGTCTTTTTCTTAAAAGTTGTACTCTCATCATGACTTTCACATTCTGCACAGACACAGGTTTTTGGGCCAAAGTACAGATTTTACATTTATTCCTATTCAATTTCATCTAATTAGATATAACTCACTGTTCTAGCCCTTTTTTCCCCCTAAACCTTGTTGGCTTTTTTTTTAACCTGAAATTTTTTAAAATTCTTTTTCATCCAATGTATTAGATGTCTCTCCCAGCTTTCTGCTGTTTGAAAATTTGAAAAATTCCTTGGGGGACAGGGATTATCTTTTGCTTGTTTTGTACCCAATGCTTAGCAAAGTCCTGGGTACATAGTAGGTGCTTAATAAATACTTGCTGACAATTGACTACCCAAATTAACTGCACCCTATTCTGTTTAAATTTTGAACCCCCTGTACACCACTGATTCTGATTGATACTCAGATGCTATCTTATATTTATTGATATTCCCTCTGTATGTTCTTGTATCAGCATGTGTGTCTCCACAAGTAAATTTTAAGGTACATAAGGATACTGAACTTGTCTGATCAGTGGCCCCCCAGGATTATTAGAACCATTTCTGTACACAATGGATACTCAATAAATGTATCTGACTCACTGTTTCAGAGAGAACTGAAACATGCAAGGGTAAGGCTGGCTGGGGGCTGAAATTAAATAAGTAGAAAAATCTGTCCCTGGAGTTTTCCCTGAACACACATCAAGGCCTAAAGCAGGTGGAAGAGTGAGTCATCACTGCTTTGTGTACTCAGCTAACATGCTGTTTCTCCTCTGAAAAGCAAAAAGCCTCTCTTTGTCAGTGTGGGCTCCTTTGAGAGCTTAAAGCTAAAGTAGAACAAAAGGAAAAAAAAGAAGGAAACAGAAACAAGTGAAGCCATATTATTGAGGAAGGCCATTCCAAGGGAAGGGAGTTTCAGGAGATTATCAGAAGCATGACAAAAAAAAAAAAAAAAAAATAGAGACTATATACACTATATCCAGGAAAATCAGTAAGTAGTAATTGTTGACTCAGATGTCATAACATCACCAAGATAACAAATCACAGCCTTCCTATCACTTTTTGGACCAACCCTGTCCCCTATGTGAGCCCTTACACAGTAGTTCTTCAACTTTTCATGTTCTGCCATATACATACATTAAAATGGCTAATGGAGATGGCAAAGATTCTGAGTTCCCTGGCCCACTCTCAATAGCTGAAACCTGTCTCTGTCCAATTCAAGTCAACAAACACATATTTAATGTCTACTGTGTAAAAATAACTATTCTAGGTGCTGAGGTACACAAATATAAATGATGAAATTCTTGCTTTAAAGGAGTTCACATCTTAATAAGAAACAACATGGCATACATATAGATATATCAATAGTAGAGGAGGATGTGATGAGCACAAAGAGAAAATCCAGACACACAGTTTCAGCGTGAAAGGACAGTTTAAGGAGATTGCCACAAGTTTCTACAGAGGAGGTAGCACTTGAGCAGAATCTTGAAGAAGAAGATATTGGAAAATGGGAGACAGAAAGAGTATGCTCCAGGTATGAAAGATGGTATACAAAAAAGACAAGAAGGCAGGAAAAAGTATGTTAGGTTCAGAAGTAGTAAGCAGTCTAAGCTTGGGCCAAATGTTCCTTTTATTTCTCTAAAGTTCTTTCAGCAGAGAAATTAAACTCAATTAGAGCTGAAAACTGTCATTTCCCTTCTCTTCAAAAATTTTCTTATGATGAGAAAGCTTAGAATCTAGATGGTAGCACCCTCCTTGTACTTTTACTCACCTGGTCTCCTTGTTTTGATACGACAGTACCTGCAGGAACATGAAGCAAGGTCACTTTGTTATCCAAGAGTGAAGGATCCTGAGGAGGAAAATGGGAAATATGAAGGGTTTTAACAAACAACACCTCAAACGGGAAAGTTACAACAGAATAAGAAGGAATTTGCTAATAAGACTCCTGCTTCTTTCCTATAATCAAGAAAAACAGTTAAGGGTTTGGAGATAATATGTTAAAAAAAAAAAAGAAAGAAAGAAAGAAAGAAAGAAAGAAAGGAAAGAAAGCAAGCTATGAAGCAAGGGAGAAAGAAAAGTAGGAATAGACATTAAAATAAAGAAGATATTCTTCTTCCTCTCTTCCCTCTGCAGTTCCTTATACACAAATCCTTCCCTTACTTCCTCCACCACCTCCCTTAGATGGCAAGCAATCCTATATGTTAAATGTATAATTCTTCTATACATATTTCCGCAATTATCATATTGCACAAGAAAAATCAGATCAAATGATGGACAGAAACAACTACACCCAGAGAAGGAACACTGGGAAATTGAATGTAAAATATTAGCACTACTGTCTATCTACCCAGGTTACTTATACCTTTGGAATCCAATACTTAACGTGCAACAAGAAAATTGGATTTACACACATATATTATATCTAGGTTATACTGTAACACATGTAAAATGTATGAGCTTGCCTGTCATCTAGGGAAGGGAGTAGAGGGAGGGAGGGGAAAATCTGGAAAAATGAATACAAGGGATAATGTTATAAAAAAAATTACTCATGCATATATACTGTCAAAAATGTATAATTATAAAATTAATTTTAAAAAAAGAAAAAATAGAAAAATCAGATCAAAGAGGAAAAAGAGAAAGAAAAAAGCAAACAACAACAAAAAAGGTGAAAATACACACACACACATACACACACATACACACACATCTGTACAAAATGCTCACTTGGACATTCCAACCATGACAAGGCAGACCAAGATAATAGAAATCTAACTAAATCGTATGTGGCTGACAGGGCACTGGAACCCCAGAGAAAAGTTGTCCTATCCAATGAATGGAATTAAAAGAATCTTACATATATGCACTGTACTTACTTAACTGTGAACATATTATCCTTTTCCCCTTATCATAAACGTAACATCCATGAGGACTAGAACCATTTCACTTCTGCTTTTATATCTCTAGGATCTAGTGCAGTACAGAATATGGTTTGAACTGAATTCAGGTTCACCTTAAGTGTTTTTTTTCTTCAGGTTAAACAGTTTCAAGGGGAAAGCTCAAAGTACCAGGACAACCGAACAAAGAATCAAGACTAATTTGTGAAAAAAGATACTACTACTAGATTGGGAAATTCTTAAGATGTAGTTCTTTCTCTTTCAGCCACTCATTTCCTAAGATGTCAGCAACCCATTCTGATAGATTCTGGAAGTTATTAACTGGGTTCTGAATAGTCAGGAATCCCAGTCTGAGAGACCTGTATCTCTACTCATTTAACCCCTCTAGACACACATCTGCTTTGTTCTGCTCAAGAAGTTACCCTCAAATGGCATCAATAATTGTTGTATTGAGACTAAGGATATGTCTCATTTGGAGCTACTCACTCCAAATAGGTACCTGTGTATATGTTAGGTTAGAAATTCTACTTGATGCTGTGATCCAACCTCGATTCATTCTGACATTAATACTTTGCTTTCTATCAATGACACAAACAATATCACCTCTCTAGACTTCTGAACAGAGCCCCTCCATTCTTACCAGGGTTCTCCCATATATCTCCCATTATCATTGACTTGTATCTCTGTGCTTTTCCACATACTATTTCCTCTTCTTGGAATGACCTTGCTCTTTCTTGCTTACTTTCTTTAAGATTTTACTTAAGATATTACTTTATTTAAGATTTGGATCAATACTTAGTGAACATCATCTAAATGAAATTCCTCTATACCCATAGGCTATATGCCTTTGTTTTTTTTTCTTCCTTCAATGCTCATAATATGTATAGCTTGTACTATTATCTTAAAATTCCTAATGTTTTATACTTGGTTTTTTGGGTGGGTGGGTGGGTGGGTGTGTCTGTGTGTCACCAGTGAGACTGTCAGCATCCTGAGGATGGAGATCATGTGTTATAGGTTCTGTTCAATATTCCTTGACCCCCAAATACCTGGCATGTAGATATTAGTAGATAATAAGATAGTAGTAAATAGAAAAAATACATCCAAGATGTACTTGAGAGATATTTGTTGAATTAAACAAAATTAGTCACTATGAATGGAAGTTTCTCAACATGGTAGGAGGGACTAAGGGAAGAAAG
This sequence comes from Sminthopsis crassicaudata, assembly GCF_048593235.1. Lineage (NCBI taxonomy): Eukaryota > Metazoa > Chordata > Mammalia > Dasyuromorphia > Dasyuridae > Sminthopsis > Sminthopsis crassicaudata. Next base: position 257,141,871 of record NC_133618.1, read on the forward strand.
AGGATGGGATTACCCATTGAACCATATGAAGTTTCTAGGGCTCAAAATTGTTATCTACAAAGCAGAGGATCAGAGAAGAGGAATTTACAATATTAGCATGAATATTCTAGAAGTAAAGGACTGTAAAGCTAACAATTATTTGTGATGGGACAAGAAAAAAAGAAGGTAGGAGACAAGTGTGCAGATAAAAAAGGTTTGACTGGTAGTAGAAGGGGAAGCTGGAATATACAGTATGAACAAATGCAATTTACTGAACTTGGTCCTTGGTGGGTAAATTTAAGGAAGTGCTTTATTGACAAAGTGGAGCTTAGGTCTAGAGTATGGCAGTTGTGGTCTACTCTTAAGTTTGCTACTGGTTTCCTGTGAATTATTTTAGACCTCATAACCATAGAACTTACTCACCCAGCTATAGCCCAGTTTTCTTGCAGTAACATAACACAATTTTTCCCCACTATGTAGATGAATAGGAACCATGTTTTTCTTGCATGAGACCCCTATTTTACTCAAATGGTGAATAAAGTCACAGTGCAAATGCCATTAGGAACATATCTTGAGCTCACAGCACTTGGAATAAAATCTTTCCTAAGCATTCTCTTTTTCTGATGCCTCTGCAGATTTGAACTCAGCTCTTCAGAACCACAAAACAGCTAGAACTGGATTTTTCCAGAGTCTAGAACCTCAAGATGTCCTGTATAATGGTGGTCTCTTGAGAACTTAATTCAATTAGTAGCATTCTAAAGATCTTGGAAAGGAATAGGGGATGCTTAATCCCCTGCTATTCCTCGTTTCCAGTACTTTTTGGAGTGGGAAAATCATCTGCAATCTGAATAGTCTGCCTTACTCTAAAACCACATGTCCTTGGACAGCTGCCCTTCCACCTCTTTATGGCACTGGCCAATGCTCTATTAAGAGAGAAAACACATAAAATGAAACCACAGCAATCTCTGCTGAGCCTGACCACAGCTGCTCTGTTTTCTTTGATCTCTCATCATTTACTTAAAGTATGAAAAGGACATTAACACATTTTACAAAAGTGAAATCAAGAAATGAGTAATCTTCAGGAATTTTTTTTTCATAGATTTGCTTAAAACCATTAATCTAGAAAATTTACCTAAAAAAAGAATCAGTCTGACCATCTATGTGTTGTTCTCCCTATTATCTTTCAGTTCAAGTCTTAGTTACTACCAGAGCTGAATGCATCTTAGAACAGCACAAAGATTCTGGCTGAAGCCTAGGAACTCGTTTCAGTTTTTGAAGCCAGTCTCTGGGATGTCACAAGTGGAGAAGCAATAGTGAGAGGTGGAAATTAATACTTTTCAGAGGGTGCTCCATCCGATTTGATATTATACAATAACACCCTTACTCACTGGTGTTGACAAAGCCTATTTCAGTTAAGGAGTTCCTTTGGCCTTGCCCACAAATGCACTGTAATATTTCTGACAGCTGGGCAAGTCATCTTATTCTCCCCCTAAATCTCCAAAACAGAAAATAAAAAAACGACCAATTCCTGCTTCTCCATGTCCTCAGATACTGGCTTCTGTTTTCACTGATAAAAACAAATTTGTGTACACAATTATGCTTTGTATGTAAAAGGATACTGATGACAGATGGTTCTGTATATAAGTGGGGCTGAAAATGACACTTCATAACATACAATCCTTTCTACATTAAATGCATGAAAAAATAGTACTTCAATTTATAGCTACAATCACTATCATAGATTCACGTTCAAAATTAGCAAGAAATTGTTGTTAAAAAAAAAAAAAATTATCTCCTCGTTCCCAAATGCTATATGGTTGATTAGTTTGTCCACTGCTGTAGTTTCCTGAAAGTGATAGCTTTGCCACATTAAAAACATATCATATTCCAAAAGTTCTTGGTATATATTTTCCTATAGTTCCAACTCAAGGTTTCTCCTAAGCAAGAGCTTCACTGACAGCTTTAAGTGCTCTTTTCTGCACACATCCCACCCCCGAAGAGTTTCAATTTAATGAGCATCCCTAAATGCTAACAGATTAGCTACATGTTAAAGTCTCTCTGTTAGTCTGCCAGACTAACTCTCAGGTCTGAGAGTTAATGTTCAATTGGGTTTTAAGTTGATGCTTGTGAAATTACTCCAGAAGCTAACTCATATGGCCAGGTCTCCTGAGCATAAAGAAATCTGCAAACTGTTGGGGTCTAGTTTCTCTGATGAGAGTAAGACAACAAGAATCTGCCAACTCACATACTCACGTTTTTGGCAAGTTCTTCCTGTAAAATGAGGCAGAAGATAGAGGACTTGGTTGTTTCACTATCTGTTCTACTATAACTGTGGTAGAGAGGTAAAGTAGAAAGAAGATTGAACTTGGAATGAGGAGAGACCTGCATTCAAATATTGACTCTGAGAATTATTAGTTGGATGGGCATGGGTAAGTTATTTTGCCCCTCTGAGCTTCATATATAAGTTGGGGGGGGGGGAAGACCTATAAGAATCTACTTTACAAAATTGTATGAGGATCAAATGACATAAGAGATGCAAAGCGTTAGGCTCCACAAAGTACCTTTCGCAGGTACCTTTACATTGAGGAGTCGTAATATGATTATTCCATGATACAAATCAGGAAATTTCTGAGCACCTTCTCTCTGAGATCATCTCTAATTGACCTCTTGTATAGCTGATTTCTACAGAACTGTTAACATATAGCCAACCCTATTAGACCTTGAGCTCCTTGAGGACGGGGACTGTTCCTTATATCTCCAGCACCTAGTACATAACTAGGCCCTTCATAAGCCCTTGTTCACTACAGGATCAGCAGATACAACCAATATCAAACCTAAGCCTCAAGCTGGTGCATCCAGGACTCATTCCACCCTTGCAACTGTCTTTCCATTCCAGGGATGAGAATGTGATGGTCCTTCTTCCTCTACACCTTCTACACCTTCAGTTATTGTCTCAAAGCTACTTTTCTCTCCCTAAGCTCTCTCCTAACTTTCAGATTTATATCTTTAACTGCCTATTAAACATTTTGCACTACATTCTATGGATATCTTACATCCAACAGGTCCAAAACTGAAACCATTTTATCTTTCCCTCCCAAAATCCTCCCTTTCAAATTTTCCTATTACTCTTTTCTGCCACTGTCTTATTGCAGCATCTTCCTAGCCACTCAGGGTCCCAACCTAGATGTTATCCTCAATTCTTTTCTCCTCCTCATCCTTCACATCCACTCTGTTGTGAAGGCATAGGGATTTTACCTTTGTAGTATTCTCTTTATTTTATGCCCCCTATTGTCTCCTGACACTGCCGCCACTTTGCCATGAATCCTTACCATCTCATGCCTTCTGTTCCACGTCTCTCTCTTTTCCAGTTTATCCTTCACTTAACCTTCAAAATAAGTCTTCCTAAAGCACAGTTTGACCATGACGCTCCCACTATTCAGTAAACTTCAGTGGTTCCCTATCACCTCCCAAACCAAACATAAAATCTTCTGTTTTGCATTCAAAGCCTTTCACAGTCTAGTCCCTTCCTACCTTTCCAGGCTTCCTATCTTACACTCATGTATGTGTTCTGTAATTCAGTAATACTGGCATTCCTCCTCTTCCTTACATCTCCAGATATTGAACATTCATTGGCTGTCTTCCATGCCTGGAGCCCTTTCCCTCCTCATCTCTATCTCCAAGCTTCTCAGGCTTCCTTCAAGATCCCAGCTAAAACCCCATCTTCCATGAGAAACCTTTCCTGATTCCCCTTTGTCTTACCTTTATTATTTCCAATTTATCCTGCATATATAATGTTCATATTTCCCCCATTAGACTTGAGTTCCTCCTTTTCAGAGAAGGAAGTATAGAGTGCTGGATCAAGAGTCAAGAAGATCTGAGTTCAAATCTGACTTCAGATACTACCTATGAGATCCTGGCATAGAAACAACTATGTACAAATGAGCTATATGCAGGATAAACAGGAGATAATGAATAGAGGAAAGGCATTAGAATAAGAAGTTTTAGGGGAGACTGCCTGCAAGTGGTGAGATTTAGTTAAGATTTAAAGGAAGCCAAGGAAATCAACAGTCAGGGTAGAGAAGGAACAACACTACAGGCATTGGAGAAAAATCATAAAAATGCCCAGAGTCTGGATATAGATGGAAAAATAACCATGAGGCCAATGTAACAAGATTATAGAGTATTTGAGGCCTGGGGAAAGAATGTAAAGTATAGGAAGACTGGAAAGGGGACCAGGCCTTTGAATGCAAAACAGCATATTTTATATTTGATCCTGGAGACAAAAGAGAGCTGGAGTTTATTGAGTAGAAGAGTGACATAGTAAAGATTTGTAATTTAGGAAGATCACTTTTATTATTGAATGGAGGATGGACTAAAGAGGATTGAGAATCGTGGCAGGGAGACAAACCAGCAGACCACTTCAAAAGTTTAGATGGTGAAACTGAGGGCCTATGCCAAGATGACAGAAATGTCTGAAAAGTAAAGGAGATGTATACAAGCTATTTGTGGAGGCAAATAATAGGACTTGGTGATGGGGAGAGAAAGAGAGTGAGCTGTTGGAGATGACACCTAATTTGGAAGTCTGGGTGACTGGGAGGATGGTGATGCCCCAACAGGAAGGATTAGAAGGGAAAGATATTTCTGAAGTATTAACAGCAAGAATACTCAGAGTTAGTCTCATATTGAGCCCCAGCTTTAAAGAAACAGACTCTTGTTCAAAGTTCATCTCAATCCATACATATGACCTTAGAGGTGACTCTGGAATCAAGAGGCAGACCTACTCTTCCTGCCTCATGGCCAAAAAGAGGCAAACATTCAAGCATCATGTTAGAGGAGAAATCAGGATGCAGAATATATTAACTGAATTGGAAGGATCCAGTATCTGATCTGTACTCTCAAAGACCATGTAAAACAATTTAGAACAATTTAGGTTCAAGCACAGGTGGGCCTAGATTTATGCTTTTAAAGTCATAAATTCTTGGTGCTGACAGGAAGTCTATGCAGAACTAAACTCTAAAGTGATTTCAATTTTTAAGATAATTAGGCATTTTCACTGCTAATAATACTACCTTCAACTATGCCTAAAATCAATCAAGCTCTGAATTGTGAAACAATTCTTCACCACCACCTTCCAATCTTGGCCTTGATCAACTGATCTAACAGATGTCACCACCTTGAGGACAAGTACAATGCTCAAATCCATCTATGGATTTCTCCTGAAGGTAATGGGGAAGACACTGCTTTTAGGAAAAGCCAGGAGCTGAGGCTGGCAGCTGCCACCTTCACACCCAACACAGCCGAACAAAGGCTTTTTTCGTCTGTATTCAGAAGAGGATCTGACTGGCTGACCTTGTGAAACCTAAGTCAGGCTCTGAACCCACTACAAACAGAAAGAAGCAAGTATAGCCACCAACATGTTATTCAAGTATTAGTAAATCTAGGAATATAATATTTTAACAATATAATTATCTGGAGGAAATAGCATTCATCTTTCTTAAGTGTCAGAAATCAGTCCACATATTTGCAAGAAGTAGTCTTTTTTTTTTTCCTAGTGCCTTCCCTCTTAATTTTTAAAAAAATTTTTTATTAATTTTATAATTATAACTTTTTTTTGACAGTACATATGCATGGGTAATTTTTTACAACATCATCCCTTGCACTCACTTTTACTCCGAATTTTTCCCTTCTTCCCTCCACACCCTCCCCTAGATGGCAGGCAGTCCCATACATGTTAAATATGTTATAGTATATCCTTGATACAATCTATGTGTGCAGAACCGAATTTCTTGTTGCACAGGAAGAATTGGATTCAGAAGGTAAAGATAACCTGGGAAGAAAAACAAAAATGCAAACAGTTTACACCCATTTCCCAGTGTTCCTTCTCTGGGTGTAGCTGATTCTGCACATCATTGATCAACTGGAACTAAATTAGATCTTCTCTTTGTTGAAGATATCCACTTCCATCAGAATCATACAATATTGTTGTTGAAGTGTATAATGATCTCCTGGTTCTGCTCATTTCACTCAGCATCAATTCATGTAAGTCTCTCCAAGCCTCTCTGAAATCATCCTTCTGGTCATTTTTTATAAAACAACAATATTCCATAACATTCATATACCATAATTTACCCAACCATTCTCCAATTGATGAACATCCATTCATTTTCCAGTTTCTAGCCACTACAAAAAGAGCTGCCACAAACATTTTGGCACATACAAATCCCTTTCCCTTCTTTAGTATTTCTTTGGGATATAAGCCCAGTAGAGATACTGCTGGGTCAAAGGGTCTGTACAGTTTGATGACTTTTGGGGCATAATTCCAGATTGCTCTCCAGAATAGTTGGATTCTTTCACAACTTCACCAACAATGCATCAGTGTCCCAGTTTTCCTACATCCCCTCCAACATTCATCATTATATTTTCCTGTCATCTTAGCCAATCTGATAGGAATGTAGTGATATCTCAGAGTTGTCTTAATTTGCATTTCTCTGATCAGTAGTGATTTGGAACACTCTTTCATATGAGTGGAAATAGTTTCAATTTCATCATCTGAAAATTGTCTGTTCATATCCTTTGACCATTTATCAATTGGAGAATGGCTTGATTTCTTATAAATCAGAGTCAATTCTCTGTATATTTTGGAGATGAGCTCTTTATCAGAACCTTTAACTGTAAAAATGTTTTCCCAGTTTGTTACTTCCCTTCTAATCTTGTTTGCATTAGTTTTGTTTGTACAAAAGCTTTTTAATTTGATGTAATCAAAATTTTCTAATTTGTGATCAATAATGATCTCCAGTTCTCCTTTGGTCACAAATTCCTTCCTCCTCCACAAGTCTAAGAAGTAAATTATCCTATGTTCTTCTAATTTATTTATGATCTCATTCTTTATGCCTAAATCATGGACCCATTTTGATCTTATATTGATATGTGATGTTAAGTGTGAGTGCATGCCTAATTTCTGCCATACTAATTTCCAATTTTCCCAGAAGTTTTTGTCAAATACTGAATTCTTATCCCAAAAGTTGAGATTGTCAAATACTAGACTGCTATAGTTGTACACTATTTTGTCCTGTGAACCTAACCTATTCCACTGATCAACTAGTCTATTTCTTAGCCAATACCAAATGGTTTTGGTGATTGCTGCTTTATAATATAGTTTTAGATCAGGTACAGCTAGGCTGCTTTCATTTGATTTTTTTTTGCATTAATTCCCTTGAAATTCTTGACCTTTTACTCTTCCACATGAATTTTGTTGCTATTTTTTTTTTTACATCATTAAAATAGTTTCTTAGTATAGCACTAAATAAATAGATTACTTTTGGGAGTATTGTCATCTTTATCATATTTGCTCGTCCTATCCAAGAGAACTTAATGTCTTTCCAATTATTTAAATCTACTTTATTTTTGTGGCAAGTGTTTTGTAATTTTGCTCATATAATTCCTGACTTTCCTTTGGTAGATAGATTGCCAAATATTTTATACTATCGACAGTTATTTTGAATGGAATTTCTCTTTGTATCTCTTGCTGTTGGATTTTGTTGGTGATATATAAAAATGCTGAGGATTTATGTGGATTTATTTTGTATCCTGCAACTTTGCAAAAGTTGTGAATTATTTCTAATAGCTTTTTAGTAGGGTTCTCTAAGTATACCATCATATCATCTGCAAAGAGTGATAGTTTGATTTCCTCATTACCTACTCTAATTTCTTTAATCTCTTTCTCCACTCTTATTGCTGAGGCTGGCATTTCTAATACAATATTAAATAGTAATGGTGATAGTGAGCAACCTTGTTTCACTCCTGATCTTATTGGGAAAGGTTCCTGTTTATCCCCATTACATATAATACTAACTGACGATTTTAAATATATGCTCCTTATTATTTTAAGGAATATTCCATTTATTCCTATACTCTCAAGTGTTTTTAGTAGGAATGGATGTTGGATTTTATCAAATGCTTTTTCTGCATCTATTGAGATGATCATATGGTTTTTGTTAATTTGGTTATTGATATAGTCAATTATGCTAATAGTTTTCCTAATATTGAACTAGCCCTGCATTCCTGGTATAAATCCCACTTGGTCATAGTGTATTATCCAGGGGATGATTTTCTGTAATCTTTTTGCTAATATTTTATTAAGATTTTAGCATCAATATTCATTAGGAGTTTGGTCTATAATTTTCTTTCTCTGCTTTCAACCTACCTGGTTTAGGTATCAGTACCACGTCTGTGTCATAAAAGGAATTTGGTAGGACTCCTTCAATCCCTATTTTTTCAAATAGTTTATATAACATTGGGGCTAATTGTTCTTTAAATGTTTGGTAGAATTCACATGTAAATCCATCTGGTCCTGGAGATTCTTTCTTAGGGAGTTGATTAATAGCTTGTGCTATTTCTTTTTCTGAAATGAGACTATTTAAGCAATTTACTTCCTCCTCTGTTAATCTGGGAAAGCTATATTTTTTTAAGTATTCTTCCATTTCTTTTAAGTTATCGAATTTATTGGCATAAAGGTGGGCAAAGTAACTCCAAATTATTGCTCTAATTTCCTCTTCATTAGTGGTGAGCTCTCCCTTTTCATTTTTAAGACTAACAATTTGATTTTCCTCTTTCCTTTTTTTAATCAGATTTACTAAGGGTTTGTCTATTTTGTTGGTTTTTTCACAGAACCAACTCTTAGCTTTATTAATTAATTCAATAGTTTGTTTTTTTTTTTTTTACTTTCAATTTTATTAATCTCTCCTTTTATTTTTAGAATTTCAAGTTTCATGTTTGTCTGGGGATTTTTAATTTGTTCCTTTTCTAGCATTTTTAGTTGCAAGCCCAATTCGTTGACCTTCTCTTTCTCTATTTTACACAAGTAGGCTTCTAGAGATATAAAATTTCCCCTTATTACTGCTTTGGCTGCATCCCACACATTTTGGTATGATGTCTCATTATTGTCATTTTCTTGGGTGAAGCTATTAATTATGTCTATGATTTGCTATTTCACCCAATCATTCTTTAGTATGAGATTATTTAGTTTCCAATTATTTTTTGGTCTATTTTCCCCTGGCTTTTTATTGAATGTAATTTTCATTGCATTGTGGTCTGAAAAGGATGCATTTACTATTTCTGCCTTACTGCATTTGAGTTTGAGATTTTTATGTATTAATATATGGTCAATTTTTGTATAGGTTCCATGAACTGCTGAGAAGAAAGTATACTCCTTTCTGTCTCCATTTTAGTTTTCTCCAAAGATCTATCATATCTAACTTTTCTATTATTCTATTTACCTCTTTGACTTCTTGTTTATTTTGTGGTTTGATTTATCTAATTCTGAGAGTGCAAGGTTAAGATCTCCCACTATTATAGTTTTGCTGTCTATTTCTTCTTGCAGCTCTCTTAATTTCTCCTTTAAGAATTTAGATGCTGTACCACTTGGTGAGTATATGTTTGATATTGATACTGCTTCATTATCTATGCTATCCTTTAGCAAGATATAGTGCCCTTCCTTATCTCTTTTAATTAGATCAATTTTTGCTTTTGCTTGATCTGAGATGAGGATGTGGCTACCCCTGCTTTTTTGGCTTCACCTGAATCATAGTAGATTCTACTCTAACCTTTTACCTTTATTTTGTACATATCACCCTGTTTAAGGTGTGTTTCCTGTAAACAACATATTGTAGGATTCTGGCTTTTAATCCAGTCTGCTTCCTCTTTATGGGAAAGTTTACCCCATTCACATTTATGGTTAAAATTACTAATTCTGTATTGTTTGCCATCATGTTAACCCCTGCTTATGCTTTTCTCCTTTCCTTCCCCCTCCCCCCCAGTATTAAACTTGTGAGCACCACTTGCTTCTCACAGCTCTCTCTTTTTAGTATCCCTCCCCCTACCTTAGGTTTCCTCCCCCTATCTTACCCCTTTTCCTCACAATTTCTGTATTCCCTTCCGCTTAGCTTGCTCCTTCCCTTTTCACTTTTCCCCTCCCACTTTTCAGTGAAGTGGAAGGAGTTTCACCATAAATCGATATGTCTATATTTTTCTTGTTAAGCCAATTTTAATGAGAATATGATACACACTATGCTATGTTCATCCCCCTCCATTCTTTCTCTCAGATATAATAGGTTACCCTTTGCCTCTTCATGAGATGTAGTACCACCACTTTACCCTTTTTTCTGGTATAATTTCCTTTCCACCTCTAGTTTCTAGAACAAATTATACATATGTTCTCTATATATCTTTATGGGAGAAATATAGTTTTCAAGATTTCTTTTTACCTTTTTAGGGATCTCTTGAGCTCTATATTTGGAGATCAAACTTTTTGTTTCAATCTGGTTTTTTCATCAGGAATAGATGGAATTAATTTATTTCATTGAATGTTGAAATTTCTTCCCTGGAAAAAGATGCTCATTTTTGCTGGGTAAGTTATTCTTGGCTGCATACCAAGTTCCTTAGCCTTTCGGAATATCAGATTCCAGGTCCTTCAATCCTTTAATGTGGACACTGTTAGATCCTGAGTAATCTTTATTGTGGCTCCTCTATATTTGAATTGATTTTTTTCTAGCAGCTTGCAGTATTTTTTCCTTCATCTGATGGTTCTGGAATTTGGCCACTATGTTTCTTGGCGTTTTGATTTTAGGCTCCCTTTCAGTAGGTGATCAATGAATTCTTTCAATGTCTATTTTAGCCTCTGTTCCTAAAACACCTGGGCAGTTCTCTTTGATAATTTCCTGGAAAATAGTGTCCAGGCTTTTTTGTTCATCATATTTTTCAGGGAGTACAATTATTCTCAGATTGTCTCTCCTGGATCTATTTTCCAGGTCTGTTGTCTTCCCAAGAAGTTTTTTGACGTTTTTTTCCATTGTTTCATTTTTTTGGTTTTGCTTGACTGATTCTTGGTGTCTTCTCGAGTCATTCAATTCTATTTCTTCGATTCTGATTTTCAATGAAGTACTTTCTTCACTCGCTTTTTTAAAATATCTTTTTCTAATTATCCAATTGAGTTTTTAAGTGAGTTGTTTTGTTCCATGGAATTTATTTTTCATTTCACCAATTTTATTTTTGAGAGCTATTTTCTTTTTCCAACTCACTAATTTTGTTTTTCAAGTATTTGATTTCTTTATCCACTATCTTTAAATGAGTGGGATGACTTATCCAGACTCTCTTGCCAAGCTTCCCTTTCCTTTTCCCATTTTTCTTCCAGTTCTCTTGTGAGAACCTTTTTGATTTCTTCTATGAGAGTTTTGTGTGTTGAGGACCAAGTCATATTCTCCCCTTTGGGGATTCCTCTGGAGACAGTCTGTTTTTATTCTCCTCAGGGTGTAAAGTCTGATCCCTATCCATATAGAAGCCATTATTAATGGGTAGAGTCCTTTTAAATTTTTTGCTCATTTTGTCAGATAAGAATCAAAGAAAACAAATTAACAAGAAAAACAAATGTAGTCTTGCAATAAGTAATCTTGACATCACCTACATTCAAAACCTCACCACATTCTGTCAATTCCTTATATCTTGTTTTTCGTAACTATGCTTCGCTATTTGTTACAAAGGGTTTGCTTTTCTTTTTTACTCAATGAGGGAAGTAAAACAGTAGAAAATGCTTCATATTTGAAAAAAAAAATTAATTAAGAAAATTGTTCATATCTTGCCTTACAGGATGACCATGTTTCTGCTCAATGACTTGCTTTGCTGTAATATCTTATAGGGTATATCAGAGCCACTGGAGATGCTGTGTAAGAAAGTCAGTTTTCTGTGATTTTGGCTAATTAATTATTAAATGCCAAAATAAAAATCTGCTGAATAAAAACAGCCAAAAAAGGAGGCTTTCAGATGCTCTCAAATAATATGACAGCTTCAATTTATCTAATAAATCTGGTCCTAAAATTCTAGAGTCATGGTTAATTTTTCCAGAAATGTGATTCTCAATCAAAATGTAAATGATCTTACACTTGAAGCAAAGGGATAGAATTTTAAAAATCAATGTGTTTTTTTTTTTCCCCTCACTGACATAGAAGAAGAAATCTTATCACAATTGACTTTATTCATATTCTACCTTAAGGTAAAAGGCTTATCTCTCAAAATTTGCTTTTGAGTTTTGAGTTGAGTTTGTACAAAAGCTAAAACTCAGATATTTTGAAGTCAGAAATTTTTAAGTGAAAATAAGAGCCACGGTATATAAAATATATTAGGGGTGGTTTTCTTTTCCCTTCCCACACCATTAAAAATCACAAAAACTATCAAAGTCTAAATCTTATTTAAAGCATTCTAGCAAAAAGTCACACCAACTGAGAGCTGGGCCAACAAATAGCCATAGGAGAATGAGTACCAAAGACCAGACATCCAGCTTTTCCTCTCCTGACTACCAATTAGAAATACATATGAAATTTTATCTCTATGAACATGTCCTAAGTTGTAGTAGGCCCTAAGTGACATATACCCTTGCTGGTATATTGATGCCAAATCCCACTCAAGGTACAAAAAGATGAACATTATTTATGGCTTGTAAGCATTCCTTCTAGGGAGAGCTATGCCAACACAGTTGTAAAAAATGTCCAGATACTGGACTAGTCCAAGTACTTTCTTTTCATACAGAATTACCTTTTGAATCAAGTTAAAAAACAAAACTGAAGAGACAGATTTCAACCCCATGAAAAAGCATCACTATATTTTACCTTCCGAATCCAATTCTTCCTTTGCAACAACAACAACAACAACAAAATTCGGTTCTGCACATATATATTGTACCTAGGATATACTATAACATATTTAATATGTATGGGAATACCTGCCATCTAGGGGAGGGGGTGGAGGGAAGGAGAGGAAAAATTCGGAACAGAAGGGAGTGCAAGGGATAATGTTATAAAAAATTACCTATGCATATGTACTGTCAAAAAATGTTATAATTATAAAATTCATTTTAAAATTAAAAAAAAAAAAAAAAAGAAAAGAAAAAGCATCACTATAGTAGTTAAAGTTGAAATGTCTTTCTTCGAGTATGGTACCACCACAATAGTATCATAGCCAGGCTAATTTCTTGTCATTTAAAAATACTCACAAGGCTTGGTTCTTATTTTGCCACATGCTAGGTAAACAGCCACACAGATAAATAAATATCCCCTCTCATGAAATACTGAATTGAGTTGTCACCTTTCCTTGTAAAACTCCTGCTAGCATGAATCAAGGGTCATACAAATACAAAAGCAGCTCATGCAAGTTCAAAACCAGTGCTCCAAAAATTGATCAACAAAGGATGAGAGAGAGGCATCTTTAGGTTAAAAACCTAACTGTCCTCTTATCCTCAATTTCCTCCACTGCTAAGTCCAAGTTCCCCAGATGCCAAAAGCATTTCACTCAGCTGCTTTCAGTAACTTTTGAACTAGGTATGGATTAAACCCATAAGGGGGGAAAGAGAAAGAAGACACATCAAGGGATGATTCTGACTTCACTCAGTAGAAAGGATTTAAAACTTCTCAAGCTCCCTGTATGTAGTGTATATATAGATCTTGAAAACATGTCCCTTTCCTCAGACCCACATAAGATTCATTAAATAATATGAATGCTCACAAAGTATACATTATTAAGCTGAGCATTATGGGGCAATCTGAAGAAAGTGAAGATATACTCCATGTACTCAAGAAATGTACAGTCTCTTGGGGAAATAACACCCCCACACACTCCTCACATACCACATAAATATTGTCAACAGTGCAAACTTACACAGGACAAAGACACAGTCGGAATTTACCATTTGCATGCCCCACTTGGAAGGCAGTAGTTGTATGACCCTGATCCCTTGGCCCTGGGATCAGGAGGCCTTCAGTCCAAGTCCCTTCTCTGTGTGGCCTTGGGCAAAAAACTTAAGCTCCCTGGGCCTCAGATTAAAATTGGGAAACAGGACTCTGTTTGCTCTTTCCAGCTCTAGATATATAATTCTACCATACTTCATCCTGAATGATTTTCTGCTTTCAGAGTAAGCATAATGAATATCTCAAGAGGACATTAAAAAGTTCAGGAATCCAAAGTAATCACCTTGGGCCTTATACCCAAGAGTCATTTTGGAAAATTATTAAGAAATAAAGATTTATTCTACCACTGACAGGTCTCTTTTAAGAGTAAATTATCAGTTGCTACAAACACAATAGAAAATCTATTTTCCAGTAGTGGAATCTGAATGCCAGCAGCAGAAGTTAAAAGAAAGTAAGAAATCAATTCCTAGACAAAGCAGTCAAATAGCCAAAGTGATTTAAGGGGTGTGTGTGTGTGTGTGTGTGTGTGTGTGTGTGTGTGTGTGTGTGTGCGCGTGCGTGCACACGCATACAAATGTGAATAAATATGCATAAATAAAACCTTTCCCTGTCCTTTGGATTGCTGCTGCCATCAAGCATGGCACCAGCACAAAGAGGATCAAAATATGGTAGGAAATGGCATCATGACTCAGGAGAAAAGCAAGGGAAAAAAAATCAACAGAAGTCACAAGAAGTGAGTGCTTCCTTCTACACAGACACAGTGAGCATGTCACCTGAGGACGCTGTCTTACAGCTCCCTCCACCCAAGAGGAGCACAGAAAGACCTATGAAACCCCAAACAAGTAGAATAGCTTCCTTGGAGAAGGGAAGGGGCACTTACGTCCAGTTTCATCAAGGTGAGAAGATCTTTCTTGGCCGCTTTGAAAATAGCATCCGTCTTCCAGCTAATACCAGGTTCCTCAATGTCTTCTGAGTAATGGATGACGGCAGAGGGAATCTCTGACAATGTTACCGATTTCCTTGACTTAAAAAGAACACAGACATTCTTTATTTTTTTTTTAATTTTATTTATAAATTTTTTGACAGTATATATGCATGAGTAATTTTTTTATAACATTATCCCTTGTATTCATTTTTCCAAATTATCCCCTCCCCCCCTCTACTCCCTCCCTTTGATTACAGGCAATCCCATACATTTTACATGTGTTACAATATAATCTATATAGAATATATGTGAGAACACAGACATTCAATGTCAATAGACAAAGCTCACTTATAGGAGAAGAGGATTACTGAAGGTGTGAACTGGCAGAGACAATCATCAGATATCATCAGCATAAGGTGAATGTGGACTAATGATTTAATGTCAGGTCTGAGGATTCAGAGAGCCCCAGTGTCTGCAGATGCTGGAATGGAATTTCTCTCCTCTATCCCCTTAATTTTCTACTTGTCTTCTCCTCAATCTATCCCTCTCTCATTCCCACCCTCACTTCCAAAGTCACAAAACAAAACAAAAAAAACAAAACCAAAAAAAAAAAAAAAAAAAAGGCCAAGATCTATAGTTAATTCAGGGATGCTCAAAAATTATATAGGGGAAACTACCTTATTGGAGACCACAGGAGGTTCATCCGAAAGGAGATTAAGTCTGGCCCTGTTGTATACCATCCCCAAGTCTGATTTAGTACCAATGGAAGAGCCTAGAAATAAAAGAGGGGGACTCAGTACAAGTACCACAACAGTTCAGCAAGGATCTTGCATCTTTTTCCATCGGTGTCTCAAAGAGCTGACTGCACAGTTTGAGGTGGTTCAGAGTCACTCGGTCAACACTCTTTTTCACTTTTTCTGACTGGACTTTTGATCTTTTACCAAAGTAGTTCAGCACCTACTTTGCATCTTAAAGTTTTAGAGAGTTGTCTGAGACATTGAGAGATTAAGTGACTTGTCCAGCACCACAAAGTGAGAATGCGTTAGAGGTGGAATCACACTGCTTTTTGGGCCCTCCACTGCCCACCATGTCTAATATCACTCTCATGTGTCATTAGTAATTTACCAACACTTTCACAGTCACCTACCTGTTTTTAGAACTGCACCAGGAGATGCTGGGGAGAGAGAGTATATAAGACATGAGTTTTGATCCTGATAAATTCATAATACCTACTGCGTATTTTTGCAGGAACGGTAGAGAAGAATGAAACTGAAACACAGTCTCTGTCCTATCTCTCTACTTATGGTACATACAAGTGACACCTACTCTGAAGAAGGCACTGGGCTAGGTTCATACCATGGAAGACAAGAGAAGCATAAGACTTGGTTCCTGATCTCAAGTTGGTTATGAATTACTTTCACAAACAAGACATGCACACCTAAAAAGTTAAGTAATACAAAGTAGTTTATGAAAAATGTCTAATAAATGTCACAAATAAGCATTCTAAAATTCCAAAGAAGGTAGAGATTACCATGAACCAAAGTAATCAGAGAAAGTTTTATGGAGTGGGATCTTGAGATAAAAATTGAAGGATGAAAAGAATTTGACCTGAGAAGAAGAAAAGGCATTACTAGCAAAGAAAAGTGCATAAGCTATGGTACAAAAATGGAAATGTACAAAGTGTATTCACAGGAAAATTTAAAAATCAGCTTGAGTAAAAACAGGCTTCAAAGTAATTGAATAGTTAGAAAGACAAATAAGCTTAGAAAAGAAGGAGCAGAAGCAGTAAGCCAAGATGGCAGAGTAAAAGCAGATTCACTTGCGCTCTCCTGATTTATCTCCAAACAACAATAAAATAACACCTCAAAATAAAATCAACAGTGGCAGAACAAAGAATAGTATTGGGTGAAAAGATTTTCCAGCTCAAGACAATGTGGAAGTCTGGCAGGAAAAGTCTCTTTCACTAAAGTGAGAATGGAGGGCAGTCCATTGCAGGCTCTGCCAGTGCAGCCTGGGCCTAAACTAAATCTGCATCAGCTGTTTCTGGAGCAGTAAGCCCATAGACAGTAAGGAGATGAGACAACTGATCAGAAAGAGATTACAGGGGAGCTTTTGCTGGCCTTGAGAGCAAAACTAGCTTACATTGCTCTGGTTGCAGGTGCAGAATAAGGAGGAGCCTGAGCCCGAGCAAGGGCCTTTCACAGTTTTAGGATGGATATGGTGCTTGTGCTCACTCACTGAGTAGAGCACAGGCCAGGAGAGAAGTGACCATGCCTCTCCTTAGAGCATATCATCATCAAAGAACTGAGAGTTTGTAGACCTTCAGAGCTAGCTCCAAAAACAGTAGCATGGAAAACCTGAAGCTTGGATCAAGTGCCTGCTCCATCCCAGGGACAAAGCCCAACTTTAATATAAAGTTTAAAGTTAAGAAATAAGAGGAAAATGAGTCAACTGATTGTTGAAAATTAATATGGTGACAGAAAAAATTAAAACACAACTCAGAAGACAATGAAATCAAAGCAGCTATATGCAAAGCTTCAAAGAAAAATGTGAGTTAGTTTCAATCTCCAGAAGTGCACAAAAAGGATGTTTAAAATCAGAGAAGTAGAGGAAAAGTTGGGGAAAGAAATGAGGATGACTTGAGAAAATAATGGGGAAAAAAAGAGCTTGGTAAAGAAGGCATCTAAAAAAAATACCAAAGAAAATAACCTTAATAATCTTAAAAATGTGAACTGATCCAACCATTCTAGGAAACAATCTGGAACTATACCCAAATGGCTATAAAACTATGCATACCCTTTGATCCAGTAATAACACTACTAGGTCTATATCCCAAAAAAATCATAAAAAAAGAGTAAAAGACCTTCATTGCAAAAATATTTATAGCAGCTCTTTTTGTGGTAGCAAAGAATTGGAAATTGAGGGAATGTCCATTAATTGGGGAATGGCTAAATAAGTTGTGCTATATGAATGTAATGGAATACTACTGTGCTATAAGAAATACTGAACAGGCAGACTTTAGAAAACCCTGGAAAGACTTACATGAATTGATGCTGAGTGAAGGGAGCAAAATCAGAAGAACATAGTACACAGCAACAGCAACATTGTATGATGATTAATTATAACAGACTTAGTTCTTCACAGCAATACAATAATCAAAGACAATTCAAAAAGACTCATGAAGAAAATGACATCTCACATCCACAGAAAGAACTATGGAGTCTGAATGCAAATCAAAACATACTATTTCCACTTTTTTTCCTATCTTATGGTTTTTCCTTTTTGTTTTGATTCTTCTTTCACAACATGACTAATATGGAAATATTGTTTAAAATGACTGCATGTGTATAACTTATATCAGATTGTTGCCTTGTGAAGGGGGAAGGAAAAGAGAGAGGAAAAATGTGTAACTCAAAATCCTTTAAAAGTGAATGAGGAAAAGTATGTTAGGGTAATTCAAATGTGTAATTCAAAAATACTACTATTGGGGGAAAAATAATGCCTTAAAAAACAACAACAACAACAACAAGAGAATAGATCAAATGGCAAAAGAGGCACAATAATTCACTATAAAGAAGAATTTCTTAAAAAACCAGAATTGGTCAAGTGGAAGCTAACAACTACAAAAAACATCAAGAATTAGTAAAATCAAAAGAATGAAAAAAATAGAAGAAAATGTGAAATATTTTATTGGAAAAAATCTAGAAAAAATATCAAGAAGAAATAATTTAAGAATTACTAGACTACCTGAAAGCCATGATCAAAAACAAAACTGACATAATCTTTCAAGAAATTATCATGTAAAACTGCTCTTATGGTCTAGAACCAGAGAGTAAAAGAGAAATTAAAAGAATAAATCACCTCTTGAAAGAGATCTCAAAATGAAAACTTGCAGGAATATTATAACTAAATTTCAGAGCTTCCAGGTTAAGGAGAAAATATTACAAAACACAATTTAAACATCATGAAGCCACAATCAGGATAACACAGAATTTAGCAGCTTCTACATTAAAAAAATCTGAGGACTTGGAATATAATAATCCAGAGAGCAAATGATTTAAGATTATAACTAAGAATTACTTAGCAACAGAGAAAACCTAGCAAAACTGAATATAATCCTTTAGGGGAAAAAAACTGTCATTTAATGAAATTGAGGAATTTCAAGTATTCCTGATGAAAATACCAGAGCTGGATAGAAAATCTGACATTCAAATACAAGTCTCAAGACAAACATAAAAAGGTAAACATGAAAGAGAAATCACATGGGCCTTGAAATGATTAAACTATTTATATTCCTCTATAGGAAGAAATCTAACTCCTAAGAACACAGGGAGAAGGAAGAAGTTGTTGTTGTTTGGGTTTTGTCCTTCATTCTGGAAGAGGACCATGACATCAGACAGGTGATGTGATGACTTGCAAGTGAATTGGATTTATAGTGAGGGAGGGCATTACAAAGTCACCAGCCTCACTCTCTCCTCTGGAGCCACTGGGTCTAGTAGCAAGATACAGATTAGAATAACTGGAGATGGCCCCAGATGCAGTAGAAGAACTTAGCCTTTTTAAGTTAAGATATTTCCCAGGTTTCAATTTGACTGAAGCAATGCCCATACAATGACTAAAGCTAAGTAAAAAATGAAGCAAAGGATAGCTTTTTTTACCTAGTTAATAAAAAAAAAAAAAAAAAAAAAAAGTCAATCTGAAAAGGGAAACCTTTCAAGGTTTCTGGTCAAAACAGAAACTATTATTTGTATTCACTTACAGAATGGGTAAATTATCCTACATAAAAGTGGCACAAAACAACTTTTACAGAAGGAAAATAGGTAAAGAAGGAGTTTTACCATATTCTTTTAGTGACCTAAACTAGGAAGAGCAAAAACAGAGAAAGAAAATTATTAACCAAATTCCACAATTAATACTCCCAAAAATTTTAAATAAAATTCTAGCAAGGAGATTACAGCAATATATCACAAAGATCATTCATTATAATGGTGAAATATATACCAGAAATGCAAGGCTGGTTCAATTTTAAGAAAACTATGAGAATAATTGAGTCTATTAATAACAAATCTAACAGAAATCATATGATTATCTAACAGATGCAGAAAAAGCTTTTGACAGAATATGATAGTCATTCCTATTAAAAACACAAAGCACAGGAGTAAATGGACCTTTCCTTAAAAGGATAAGTAGTATATACCTACAACTATCAGCAAGCATTATCTGTAACATGAATAAGCTAGAATTATTTCTAGTAAGATCAGAAGTGAAGCAAGGATGCCCAACACTATTATTCAATATTTGTACTACAAATGCTGGTTCTAGCAATAAGAGAAGAAAATAAAATTGAAGGAATAAGAATAGCTAATGAGGAAACAAAGCTATCACTATATAGGTGATTTAATGCTGTGCTTAGAGAAATGTAGAAAATCAATTAAAAACTAGATGAAATAATTAACAATTTTAGCAAAATTGCAGGATATAAAATAAGCCCATATATCCATCAGCATTTCTATATATTACCAATAAAGCCCAGCAGCAAGAGATAGAAAGAAAAATTCCATTTAAAATAACTATAGACAAAATAAAACATCTGGGTATCTACCTGCCAAAACAAATCTAGGAACTATATGAATACAATTACAAAACACTTTTCATACAAATAAAGTCAGATCTAAACAATTGGAAAACTATCAAATGTTCATGAAAAGGCCAAGCTAATATAAGAATAACAATTCTATTTAAGTTAATTCATTTATTCAGTACCATAACAATCAACTAGCAAAAATTATCTTATAGAGCTAGAAAAAATAATAAAACTCATCTGGAAGAACAAAAGATCAAAAATATCAAGGTAATCAAAGGGATTACAAAGGAAGTGGCTTAACCATGATCAGTCTCAAATTATATTACAAACCAATAATTATCAGAAAAATCTGACACTGGATAAGAAATAGAATCGTGGCTCAGAGTAGATTAGGTACACAATATATAGCAGTAAGCGACCATAGTTATCTGTTTGATAAACCCAAAGACCTAAGCTTTTGTGATAAGAACTCACTATTTGACAAAAATTTCTGGGAAAACTAGAAAGCAGTTTAGTAGAAGTTAGGCATAGATCAACATAAGGGTCAAAATAAGCACATAAACAAACTAGAGGAGCATGGAAATTGTTTACCTCTAATACCTATGGACAAAGGAAGGATTTTTGACCAAACAAGAAATAGAGAAAACTGTGGGATATAAAATGGATAATTTTGAGTACATTAAATTTAAAAGCTTTTGTACAAATAAAACCAATGCAGCCAAGATTAAAAAGAAAGCAGAAAGTTGAGGAAACATTTTATAGCAAATTTCTTTTTAAAAGCTTTACTTTGCAAATGTATAGAGAACTAAACCAAATTTATAAAAATACATGTTATTTACCAATTTTAAATGGTCAAAGAATATGATTAGGCAGTTTTCAGAAGAATCCAAAGCTATCTATAATCATACAAAAAAATGCTGTAAATCACTATTGATTATAGAAATAAAAATTAAAACAATTCTGGGATGCCACCTCGCCTCTATCAGATTGGCTAAAATGAAAAAAAAGAAAAATTACAAATGTTAAAGGTGATACAGAAAAACTGGGATTCTGATGCATTGCTGGTAGAGTTGAGAACTGATTCAAATGTTCTGGACTGCAATTTGGAATTACACCCAAATTAATTAATTATTAAAACTGTGCATACCCTTTGATCTAACAATATAGCACTAATAGCTATATGTCCAAAGAAAAAATTTTTAAAAGAAAAAGGATCTATATATACAAGAATATTTATACTAGTCTTTCTTGTAGTGACAAAGATTTAGAAATTAAGAGGATGCCCATTAATTGGTGAATGCTTGAACAAATTGTGGTATATAATTGTGGTATATTATTGTGATGGATTACTATTGTGCTCCAATAAATGAGCAGACTGCTTTCAGATAAACCTGGAAAGACTTACACAAAAGTGAAGTGAGCAGGATCAGGAGAACAACGTACACAGTAACAGCAGTATTGTGCAATGATCAATTGCAAATGACTTTATCATTTTCAGCAATACAGTGATCTAAGATAATTACAAAGGATTCATGATGAAAAATGCTATCTACCTCCAGAGAAAGAATTGATGGAATCTGAATATAGATCAAAGCATACTTTAAAAAAAAAATTGGGGGGCAGTCAGTGGCGCAATAGATAGAGCACCAGCCCTGAAGTCAGAAGGCCCTGAGTTCAAATGTGATGGAAGACACTTAACACTTCCTAGCTGTGTGACTCTGGACAAGTCATTTAACCCTAAATGCCTTGTTGGGGTGGAATTTTCTTATGGGATTTTTTTTTTTTTTTGCTCCGTGTTTTCTTTCACAACATCACTAATAGAGATATGTGTTCTTTATGATTGCATATATATTATCTATGTAAAAGTGCCTGCCCTCTCAATAAGGGAGAGAAGAGAAGGAGAAACAAAATTTGAAGTTTTGAAAAATGAAAATTAAAATTTTTATATGTAATTGGAAAAAAAATATTTGAAAAAAATTTTAAAAGGTAGAATAGGCTAGATCTAGATGTTGAAGAACTTGAATTACAAAACTAAGGAGTTTAGATTTTTTTCCTTTGGCAATGGAGTGCCACTGAAAAATTTCAAGTAGGGGATAGAGGATGGGATGGGGATTAGAATGATGTGTGTGACACAAAACAGTTCTGTGATTTAAGAAGATTAATCTAACAATATGTGCAAGATGGATACAAGGAAGAGAGACTGAAGGCAAGGAGACAGGCTAGAAGGCTACTGCAAATTGCCTAAATATGAGGTGATAATATCTTGAAACAGACTGGTGACAATGAAGATAGAAAGAAGGATGAGATATCAAAGAATGATTAGGTTGGAGAAAAAAGAGAAGGACATGTGCAAACAATACATTGATAAAAGTGCTATCATATCTTCCTCTTCTAAAATGTAAGAGTATTAACTAGATAACAGAGATTACAGAAAATAATAAGAGAAAATAAATCTTACGTTGAGGGAGACAAGACACTTGTTCACTTGGAACATCTCTTTAAACATAGCCAAAGACTGGAGATAATAGGGTTCCAAGTTCAATTTTAAGTCTGATCACTGACTAAAAAGCTATTTGCTTGGAGTCCTCCGTTTCCCAGTTTGTAAAGAATAAAAAATTTCTGATTCCCCAGGCTACCACCAAAACAACAAAAAAAGAGAGCACTTTGTTAGCATTCTGTTATCTGTCAAAGAATCTTAGCCCACCCCTCAAGGGAGTCCCTTAGACTTTCTTCCCAAACTACACTTAAAAAAAAAAAAAAAAAGAAAAGAAAAGAAAAAGAAAAGAAAAGAAAAGAACAAAGAGACAATCTAAATCTGCCAAATAGAACTAGGACTCCATGAATCTTCTTTTACCTGGAGGTGTCTGTGTGTCAGGTCCAATCCCTTGGAATTTTCCTAGTTCATCAAAATTCTCTCCATGCATTGAAGGCAGTGGGCTGGAGAAGCTCCGCTTCATAAGAAGGGAACAGGTTTCTAACTGGCTTTCCCTCTTATGATCTGTCAGGTGGAAACAGGACATAAGCCAAAGCCACTAAGAATCTCCATTGAACTCCTTCCTCTTCTGTTCTAAGAAGTTTCCTAATCCACTTCCTTCAAAGGATACAAAATATTCAGGATACCTAGTTCCTCTCCCTTTCCAAATTATACAAAAAATGTAGGGCAAATCTCTCCAGATGTAGTCATCTGGAACCTACCTTATCTTCACAGTGCCACAATCAAAACCTCCCAGACCCTTGCTCCTTATACACTGTAAAAACCCAAACCAAACAAAGACAAATCTGTGTAATAGGGCTGATCGGTCAAGTGCATGCAGGAGGTCATTGTCTTAGGTTCTGCATGAATACAATTGTACACCAATCACAACACAACATCAATCTGGGCATTTGGAAACATTTGATGTTGTGGAAGAAACACTAGTTTTGGATTTAAAACCCCAAATGCTAATTCCAGATCAGCTACTTAATAACCACATTAAAGTGGAAAAGTAAATTAACATCTCTAGGTCTCAATTTACCCATCTGTAAAATTAAAGAATCAAACCAGATGGCTCTCTAAAGTATTTTAAAGCTCTAAATCCTACAATCTCTACTTCTCAGTACATAAAGATAGCCTTTTCCCAATTTCAAAACAATAACAGTCTTCCCCTCATTGCCCTAATTCTTTTATATGGCAAATGGAACTCTGCTACATCCTTTATCTTTTTACTATGAAAAAAAAAAAAAAACTAAACATTTTGATTATTTCTTCTCTATGCTACAGACACAGTTTACTATGATCCTCATTCCACAGTAATCACTATCTTATTTTTTATAGTTCAGACCAACCTGGTCTTAACTAGTAACAAGTCTTACTGGACAATTGTTACAAAAATATATTGTCATGACAAAACTATCTTGATGATTGGAAAGCTTCTAAAAATATTATCTTCTGAACTGGTACCAACTTAAAGCTAAGGCAACCTATCTGCACTAAACTTTATCTTCTTCCTAAGTTCTGGTAAAGCTGACATTTATATTATTTAAGGAAAAGGCACTGAGAGAACAACATGAAGAAGAAAACATTAGTGAGCATAATCATAAGGAAGAAATGAAAATAGAGACAGCAAAGGAAGAAAAATTCATAAGAAAGGCAAAACTTACAGATAGCTACCTAATTTTGACATGACAAGGATATATGATTTATTAACAAGT